>NC_039363.1:78718228-79042216 GCF_003573695.1 Papaver somniferum
CCCCCCCCCCCCTAGTCAATACTTCATCTCACAATGAAAACCACTCCCCCTTACATAATGATCCGTAAACCATATGTATTTGGAGTGTGAACTACACATTTATTCTCCCCCTTTTTTGTCAATATAAATTGGAAAAGGTACGAAAACTAGTGGGATCTTCATAAAATTTTCATAGAGATACTTCATTACCAAAAGAGAACAACATACCAACTTGTTTCGATGATTTCACATATTTGAAACTCAGTGTATTCATCAAGGAGTTTATAAAGATACAAGATAACTCCTACAATATTCCACAACCGCACTCCCCAGAAAGATTTGGCAATTAAGCACAAGTTCAAATAAGAACTCTCCCCCATATAATGTCATTCCCGAAAGAACAACAAGAGCGACCTTACTTTTACAAGAAAAAAATGAATTTTTGGACATTGAAAAATCACATGAAACATGAATTTGTATCCAAAAATCTCAATTGAATTAACCATAAGGAAAATGATCAATTCAATTGGTCATGCTCAACATAAGAGAACTTACGGAGCAACACAGTACATACACAAAGATGTGGATCAGGGAAACACCAATACTGCGGAATAATCAAAGATTCATTCTATTTTTCATTGCTATTTGCACAATGACATATAATAGACTTAATCTTTGTAAACAAAAGTTCATCTTTTCTTCTATCAATATTTGCATAATGACATAAAAGGCTTAACTTTTGGAGTCAAAAGTTCATTCTATCTTTTATCAATACTTTCATAGCGACATATAATAGAGTTAACTTTTGAAAAAATATGGGATAGTCAAGGTTCACGGACGTAAACAACATATCCCATAACAATTTGCTATATATAAATCCATAAAGATTAATACTGCAAAAATCATCTTCCAAATAAACTTTAGAATTTAAATAAATAAATCTAAAAAAATTGCAAGATGAAAACGTTGACAATAGCTATGTGTACTCACAGTAATGGCTATTCCAAACCCTAGTTATCCTTTTGAAAACACAAGAATAAATTCTCATAAGCAGTTTCCTAGACAATATTACTGCTCTTTGATAATTTCATACCTTTCAATGAATCCACCATAGAAGGTGTCGCTAATTTCCTTGATTTTCTTGACCGTGGAAACCCATGATAATGAGTTAGAACACTAACTTTAAGATCAAAAACACGATCAAGTTGTCTAGCTTTGACGCAGTCCATGATGAGTTTCTTCTGATTCCTTATCAAGATCTGTTGATTAGCAAGGATTATGGCCCCGACCATCCAAGAAAATATTTATTTGCAGTTGAATATTTACAAACTCGACCTTTGAATCACCCTGAAAACGAGTTAAAAATCCTTGACAGACTAATCAACCAGAAGTTGTGCTCTTTCCTTGCAAGCATCTTCTCCGGAAAAAGTTCTTGAATCGAATCACGTCCTTGAGTTTCCTCTTCCATGTCAAGACTCACAGTCTCTTGAGATCTTGAAGAGTTATCCATATAAGTTTTTCTTAGAGATGGAATAACACAATATAATATATATATATATATTTATGTTTGTAAACAGGAGAAAGAATCTCTTGTTATGGAACCCATATAAACTCATATGAAGGAGACACGAACGTTCGTGGACCGGTCACAAAAGATGAAAGGATCTAAAAAAAAAAATCCAACGAGAGAAAACACAATACTTGTTAAGATGGATCAATAATTTAGAAAACTTCTCTTCAAATTAGATCACGAGATACGATCAACATGATCGAATGACTCATATTATTAACATAAAGACGCATAAAAACATACAACTATTCTTGAGACTCCCACATCAGCATCATCATCCTTGCAAATCTCAAGATCGATACAAGAATGAAATTACCTGGAATCGGGTAAAGAGGTGAGAAGTATTCTCACTTGGAATTATGGGAGATGAGTTGTACAAATCATTTGTGCGTTTGTATCGAGTATTTCCCTTTTTCCATTGATTATAACTTATCCCAGAGGAATTTGTCATAAACCCTTTTAAAATTCCATCGGAGGGATTTTAATGAGGACTAAGTCTAAGACCTTTAGAGATCGGTTCCAGAAGAGAGAGTTGAAGGATTTCCATCTTCTTGATCTAGACTTGCCAGATTTGTTCTTATAAGCACAAGGAATGTGTTCATTAGTGGCACAAGAGTTTATACCATACTGAGGAACTTGCAACCTGTGATGATTTCTTGAAGAGGGATCATTCTCATAAGAATTCTGGTTTTCTGTACGGAAGAAATTCACTGTAGAAGATGTCAGACGATTTACTCCATTGATATTAGAAAGAAGCAAACTATGAAGATGCGAGATTTGCTTCTTTATAGCAAAGCAATAAAGAGCATAGTGATTCTTTTTCCCACAGAAAGCAAAGCATCGTGGATTAGAAACATGATTTCCTTGACCAATAATTGTTAGAGCATTGCTCGGTCGAACTCGCATGCGTTGCTATCTCAAGCATGTTTGTCAATGTTAGTGATCAAAACTATAAGTCTGGATTTCTAGTCTACTATAGCTAAGTATCGGACTAGGATAAAAAGTGTAGTTAAGCTCAAGGACTTTATGGCGATTCATCATACAAGACGAAGAACTACTCAAGGAACCGGTGGAACTTCTCGATAAAAATGTATGTGGAGAGTTGAACTTATCTATCACTCAAAAGTATATCCACTCTATCTCCTACTCTTTGAGACAAAAAGTCGTATGCTATATATAGACTTTGATTATACACATTTGGTATTTCGATCCGAGTATACCTCGCCTATCTATATCTTGAAATATGTGTTGTAAGATTTTCTCTTCAACCAAGTTTATCTTTACCTAGTGACGAAAGTCATGATATATTTCAATCACTTTGAAAATTTCTTTGACGAGAAATGGTGTAACAACTGTATAACGTCCTCTAAGAATGTTTCAATGATTGAAATGAGAGTTTAGATTACATAACAAATGGTGGACATCAGCATTGTTGTGGAAACACATTTATGTATAAGTCCTATTCCTTGAACCAAAGTTTGCGAACTTTGTTGATCAAGAGAACCGGAAGAATGACGTGAACCAAGTCTGCGAACTCAGTCCGCGAACTGCCGAAGTTCTCAAACTCGAGAATTTCTGTTGGAGTTGGCAAACTAATTGCATGAAGCTAAGTCCGCGAACCCAGTCCGCGAACCGGAGAAGTTCTTATACCCGAGAATTTATGCTGGAGTTTGTAAACTCTGCCCCGTAACTTAAGTCCACGAACCTAGTCTGCGAACTTGAGAAGGTTATATATCTAAAGATGATTTCTGAACTTAAACTTAAAAATACTAAGGAATGCAGTTTGCAAACCGTGGCTATAAAAGTTCATGAACCGATTCAAGTGAATCAAATCATCTTTGCTTTAAATGTATCTTGTGTAGTACATGAGATTTCCTTGCAATTGAACAACTCTCTAACTAGTTCATCTTGAAGTCATTTGAACTAGTTATGGTGAAGAAGAACATGGTTGATATGAAATGCTCATATGGCTAACCATTTGGTTAACTATTGTTGAACCAAAAATGTACACGTTTGGGTACGGTTACAAAACCTAGAAGCGTGCATTTCATTTGTGTGTAACAAGCTAAGTTTTCGATCTAACGGTTGAGAAATATTAGATTGAATCTAAATCAGGTTTTCATCTAACAATGAATATTGATCGCTTTGTTACCAAGGTAACTTAATTCCAAACCCTAATTTGAAAGACTATATAAGGGGAACTCTAGTATCCGTGCAAAACTAATCCCCACACCTTACGTGTGATACTAGTTTATGTGCTAGAGTCGTTTCTCCTTTAAACTTTGTTTTTTTTCTTCTAGAACCAGGTTAATGACTTAAAGACTTCATTGGGATTGTGAAGCCAGACCGATACTACTTTTATCGTAGTTGTGTGACCTGATGTTGCATCTTCTATCGCACGAGTTCAATCAGATTGATTGGATTGAGATTGATATCTCCGATAGGCAAGATATAAAAAGTAATCACAAACATCTTCGTCTCATTGTTTGTGATTCCGCAACATCTTGTTTCTATACCATGCGATTAATATTGTTGTGAGGTGATTGATAACTCTAGGATGTTCTTCGGGAATATAAGACTGGATTATCAATTGGTTCCTGTTCACCTTGATTTATCAAAAGACGGAACAAAACCTTTTAGGGTTTATCTGTGAGAGACAGATTGATCCTTTGATATACTTGTCTGTGTGAGACAGATTTGTTTATTATCAAGTCTTCGACTTTGGGTCGTAGCAACTCTTAGTTGTGGGTGAGATCAGCTAAGGGAATCAAGTGCGCAGTATCCTGCTGGGATCAGAGGCGTATGGAGTACAACTGTACCTTGAATCAGTGGGAGAATGATTTGGGTTCAACTACAGTCCAGTCCGAAGTTAGCTTGGAGTAGGCTAGTGTCTGTAGCGGCTTAATACAGTGTGTGTTCAATCTGGACTAGGTCCCGTGGTTTTTCTGCATTTGCGGTTTCCTCGTTAACAAAATTTCTGGTGTCTGTGTTATTTCTGTTTCCACATTATATTGTTTTATCTTTATAATTTAAATAATACAGGTTGTGCATTTAAATCATCAATTAGAATAATCCAACCTTTGGTTGTTGATTGTCATTGATTGATCCTTGGATATTGGTCTTTGGTACCATCCAAGTTATTCCTTGTATTTGATTAGAACTCGCATTTCCTGCTTGAGTAAATCAAATCAAGAGAGATATATAAACTCGTTGATATACTTTTAATTGATTGAGTCTTGTTGATTCTCTTAAAAGTATATTCGATTTTAATTGATTGAGTCTTGTTTATTCTCTTAAAAGTATATCTGAGTTTGTCCATACGGGTTGCTAAGAGAAATATTGGTTGGTGTTGTTAGACCCCCGCTTTTTCAATAACCTTTTCCGCCATATGCAAATTTTGCAAGTGATTCACAGTGGGTAATTACTTGGAGGGAATTTTCTTCACGCTGGGTAAAGGCTTGTGAGTATCAGAAGAAGGTGCAGAGGATGACTTACTCATCAAAACAAAGTTTTCCTTTTTCAAGGTGTTACACTGTTCTTGGGCACATCGAAGAGACGCAAGTTTCTCTCTTTCAACATGATGACTGTTTAATTCTCATGAATGAGCCTTGATTAAACGTTCTTCTCTAGTTGAGTTCTTTTTAACAATATCTTCAAGCATACTAATCTTTTCACGCTGTAGAGTAGTTTCTTGAACCAATTTTTCGATATTATAAGATAGAGATTCAATAAAGAAATAGAGTTCACGTTCTCTTTCAAGAGATTTCTCGAACTCATCAATGGGCCGATCATTCTTTTCTTCAAGAGTCTTGATTTTAGGATCTTGAAAGTCAATGATATCAGTAGATTTTTTTAACGATCTAGTGAGTTCCATTTCTGATTCTGACACTATGTCAATTTTCTTGTTTTTCCCTCAGGATTCATAAGAATCTTCTAAGAAGTTATCCTTTGAGGAAAAACCAAGATTTTTGACATGATCAGAAACTTTGGAAGACATCTTTATGTACGTAACTTGTGAGATACTTCGTAGGTCAAAAATCAGATTGCTACAAACACAAACTTATGAGGTATTAAACGTGTTTGCCTGCTTTGATACCAATTGAAAAAGCTGGGTACAACAATCACACCTAATATTTCGTTTGGCAATCTGAATAGACAAACTCCAATATACTTTTAAGAGAATCAACTAGACAGACAAACTCAATCTAGAGAAAAGTATATCAAAGAGTGTTATATCTCTATCTCTTAATTCAATCAACAATCAGCAAATAGGAATTTGCAAGCCCGATTGAATATAAGAGAAGTAACTTGAACGGTACAAAATACCAATGTTCAAGGATCAATCAATTTCAATCAATAACCAAAGGTTGGATTTACCAATTGATTGATTCAACGCACAACCTGTGATATTTCAATTATTTAACAAAATATAATTCGGAGAAAAAATAACACAGACACCAAAATTTTGTTAACAAGGAAAATCGTAAATGCAGAAAACCCCCGGGACATAGTCCAGCTTTGGACACCACACTGTATTAAGCCGCTACAGACACTAGCCTACTACCAATGAACTTCGGACTGGACTGTAGTTGAACACTAATCAATCTCACACTGATTCAAGGTATAGTTGCGCTCCTTACATCTCTGATCCCAACAGGATACTACGCACTTGATTTCCTTAGTTGATCTCACCCACAACCAAGAGTTTCTACGACCCAAAGTCGAAGACTCGATAAACAAATACGTCTCAAACAGAATAGTCTAATGGAATAGATAAATCTGTCTCCTACATAAATACCTATGAGTTTTCTATGTCTTTTGAAAAATTAAGGTGAACAGGAACCAATTGATAAACCAAACTTATATTCCAGAAGAACAACCTAGTGTTATCAGTCACCTCACAATAGTTTTAATCGTATGGTATCGAAACAAGATATTGTGAAATCACAAACGATGAGACGAAGATGTTTGTGACTACTTTTTAATCTTACCTATCGGAGATAAATCTCAAGCAAATCTTAGCAAAGATAATACTCAATCACGATAGAAGAAGTAAGATCAGAACACGCAACTACAGAGAAAATAGTTGGGTCTGGCTTCACAATCCCAATGAAGTCTTCAAGTCGTTAACCTACAGGGTCTCGAAGAAACCTAAGGTTAAAGGAGAATCAACTCTATCTTATGCAACTAGTATCACACAGTAGGTGTGGGGATTAGGTTTCACAGTTGCTAGAGTCCTCCTTTATATAGTTTTCAAATCAGGGTTTGCAATCTAAGTTACCTTGGTAACAGAGCATTCAATATTCACTGTTAGATGAAAACCTGATTAGATTCAAGCTAATATCTTTCAACCGTTAGATCGAACTTAGCTTGTTATACACAAATGAAATGTACCTTCATTTAGGTCTAAGTAACCGTATCTAAAAGTGTACACCATGTTGTCTCAACCGTAGTTAACCGAGGTTATCTATATGAACACTCTCATATCAACCTTATTCATCTTAACCATAACTAGTTCAAATGACTCAAATGAAACTAGTTAAAGAGTTGTTCAATTGCTATATTCTCATAGAAGTATACAAGAACACAATTGAAGCACAATCGGTTTAATTCACTCGAATTAATTCATGAACATTATAGCCATGGTTTGCAAAAAATGCATTCCTTAATATATAAATGTATTAGTTCATGTCACAACCGATTATAGAACTTTAACCACTCAAGTAGGCAAACGGGTATGCATACTTAAGTAGCCGGACTGAGTTTGGGTTCCAGTATGCGAACGGGTACGCATACCTAAGTACACTTCCAAAACCCAGCAGAAATTCCCCGACCTATACCTTACGCAAGTATGCGTATCGGTATGTGTACTTGGTACACGGAATTTCACAATTACAAGTACGCATACGGGTATGCGTACTTTAGTTCCGGTCATGGATTACATACATGCAAGAATTCACACTATGTTTATAATCCAATGATGGTTAAGTATTCTAAACTCTATTTAAACCATTTAAACTTTCTTAGAGGATGAAAATAGTCGTTTTCACACACTATTAGCATCAAAACAATTTTCAAGTTATTGAAATAATCATAAGAAACATTCAAAGTCTACACCAAATGATTGTATCGCACAAACCATCTAAGATGTTACTCGGTGGCTTTCACATGATCATCTTTTGACTTTCGTCAAGAATATAAGATGAACTTGGTTGAAGCGAAAGCTTACAAACACATATTTCGAGAAATATGTAAGCGAGTTAATCTCAGCATGAAATCTCAAATGTGTATAATAGAAAACTATATCGTAACACGACTTATGTCTCAATATAGGAGATAGAATAGAAATAGAATTTCCAAGTGATAGATGAGTTTAAGTCTCCACATACCTTTTGTTGATGAAGTTCCACAAGCTCTCCTTAGTAGTTCTTCGTCTTCAAATGATGAACGCCGTGAAGTCTAATGCTCAACTACACAATCTATCCTAGTCCGAGACATCTATAAGTAGACTAGAAATCAAGACTTATAATTTTGATCACTAATATTGACAAACAAGCTTGAGATAGCGACGCTTGCGAGTTCGGCCGAGCAGTGCTCTAACGATTAGGAAGTTTTTTCAGAAGGTGGAGATACCTAAATCTCCAAATTTTTGTAACCATTGCAGAATCATTAGGCATTTAGTTATGGAATGCAAAACTTTTAGGGAGGTGATTCAAGTTGAGAAACAAACAACTAATCAGGGGACTGCTGAAAATTTGCAGACTGGCAATTTTAAAAGAAGAAGATGGAAAATAACAAAGTAGATGTTGGAGAGAAAATACTAGAAGAAGGTGAAAATTATGATGTCTCGAAAAATGATGTGAATGTTGGAATGAGTCAGGTAACGCAGAATAAGGTAATTGAGTGCTTTGATGCAAATGTGGGGGACAAGGCTTTGTTGGATTATTCTGGTGTGGGTGCTACGGCTGTGTCAATGAGAGAAAAAATTGGAGTATTAAGTGAAACTACAAATGATGAGTCTGATGCGAAGGATCCGTATTCTAAAGTTGCGACTAAGGTTAGTGACAAGATGGGTTTACAAGAAGGCATTAGGATGAATGTATATGTTCAATCTGTTCCGGAAGGGGTGGGCATCTCTTCCACTGATCCATCTGTTCCTCCTGGTTTTGAAAACCATAATAGATTCAATGCTCTTGAAGAAGAAGAAAAAGAAGAAGGGGAGGAGGAGCTTACCACTTCTCGATTGGTTTTGGAAGATTCAGATACAAGCATCACAAAGCCGTCATCGTCGGAGCCAATTACTGAATATAGAAAAAAATTGCGGATAAAATCTAAAGTAACATGTATGTTCCACAATGGTACTTTAAACACAAAAAAGAAAAATCTCCCAAAATCTAGTGTTCCTAACAACTTCTCAGCAACTAAACTTACGTAATTTGGTTCTCTGTGGGGTCTAGACTTCCCTCCTTCAAGCAAAAATCGTCAAGATAGGTTTCACGATATTGCAAAAAAAAAATCATGATGGTATAACCATAAGGGATGTTGGATAGTAATCTACTTGATAGTATGCAGTCCTCTTATAGTTTGTAAGTTGTTTTATTAAATCGTAGATTTAACAAGATGTATCTTTCAATTTGATCTTCATAGTGTCTTTAGAAGTTTTTTTCTTTAATTCAAACTTTGTTTAATTACTTTTTCGTTGGGCTCATTGCTCACCGTTAATTGTATATACTCGCACATGGCTTGTGTGCCTTTAATTCTATACTTTTTTTTTTGACTGATAAAGAAAAAAAAGGACCAGGGGTTTTGGATCGTGCGATCTTGTAGAAAATTAATGTGAGATAAGAAAAAAATTAATTGAAATTAGGAAAAACTTTATGGGATTAAAGAGGTGGAGAAGATGTAAGTAGAATTGAGGTTGAAATTGGGTATATAAAGGAGACCGAAATTAAGCCGTCGGATTAGCCATTAATGGCGACATCATTACCGAGCGCTATAGACATAGTCGTTTGGAAGCAAGCATTATCCCTCTCAGCTAAAGCTCTACCGACTGACATACTCTATCTTGAATTGTAACTGCTAAAATTTGTCGGTTTTACAAATAATTTTTCTAATATGTTGTAGATTCAAATTGGCATTTACATGGTAACCAGTTAGTTTTTTCAAATTAATCAAAACTAAAAGAGGATTTTGATAAAGTAGGAAATACCATATGGTCATAGGAATAAAATATTAGAGAGAGTCTAGTCCAGTTAACCGAGTCAACTGTCTGTTTGGTCCTTTTTGGTAAAATATATTATAGTTTGGTCCTAAAAATTATGATTTGGTCCTAGGGTAACGTCATGGATGATGTAATTTTCAAATGGTAGTGACAGAAATACCCTTTTAATGGGACCATATATATACTCATTTTAGGAGAGAAAAAAATAATTTTCAGATTTATTTTCTCTCACCTCCTTTTTTTTCTTCTTTTAGATCTACTTTTTTTTCTTCTTTTTCTTTTTCTCTTCTTCTTTCTTTTTTCTTTTTTCTTATGCTACTGTTTACGATGGTGTGTTAAGATGAAGATGACGATGAAACGATGAAAATTTGTATGTTTTTTCTTTGTGTTTGTTGTTGTTTGCTGTTGAAGATGGTGGAGATGATGAAGACGATTTTTTAATGAATTTTTCTTGATTTTTTTTGTCTCTGCTGCTGCTGATGATGATGAAGAAGAAGATGAAGATGACGGTGATGAAGACGACGATGATTTTTCGTTTTTTCGTCATTTTTTCCTGTTGCTGCTTTTGAAGATGATGAAAAAGATGAAGATCTGCTATTGTTGCTGCTGTCAAAGAAGATGAAGATTGAAACGAAGATGATGATGAAGATTTTCGATGTTGCTGCTGCTGTTGAATGACGAAGAATTTATTTCTGCTGCTGTTGAAGACGACGAAGATGATGATGCTGCATTTCATTCCATAAATGAAGTCTGTTTTTTTTAGGTTTTTATATGGAGTTCATTTCTGGAATGAACTCTGTTTTCTTTAGGTTTTTATATGGAGTTCATTTCTGGAATGAACTCTGTTTTTTTTAGGTTTTTATATGGAGTTCATTTCTGGAATGAAGTCTGTATTTTTAGGTTTTTATATGGAGTTCATTTCTGGAATGAAGTCTGTATTTTTAGGTTTTTATATGGAGTTCATTTCTGGAATGAAGTCTGATTTGTATAGGTTTTTATATGGAGTTCATTTCTGGAATGAAGTCTGATTTGTATAGGTTTTATATGGAGCTCATTTCAGGAATGAAGTCTGTTTTTTTAGGTTTTTATATGGAGTTCATTTCTGGAATGAAGTCTGATTTGTATAGGTTTTTATCAGGAGTTCATTTCTGGAATGAAGTCTGTTTTATAGTATATAATGAAGTGTACAGTTTTCATCAGGCAGAATGAACTGCTACAAAAAAATAAGTTGAAATTAACACAGAAGGGTACTTTGGTCAATTTAATATTTTTAAATAATTATGGACCAAACAGTAAAGACGTTTTCCCAAAGGACCAAACAGACATGGGCCCATCTAAAAAAGGACCAAACAATATTTTTCCCTAAAGTACTCCCAAGTGAAAATACGTCTAAGTGGTGTACTCCCTATTTTTTAAAACTTTTCAAAAGTACTATTTTTTCTGACCGTTTTTTTCTTCAAATAACGTTTCCATTCTAAGTGCTAGGTGTCAGTTATCTCACAAATTAAAAATTCTATTTACCCCAGAACAACATCTCCTTGATGAGGAGGGTAAATGATTTGGCGATCCTAAAAGCGATGTTACGATCTTGAACCGGGCTCGACGAACCTGAATGCGGTGTAACGATCTTGAACCTGGCTTGACGAACTGAAAAAGTGTTATGGAAGGTCCACCAACCAAAAACCCCAAAATAGTTCGGAATGATGAATCATTTTTAGAAATGATGTAACGAACCTGAAAACGATGAAACGATCCTGAACGGAACTCGACGAACCTCAGAAATTATATAAAAGTTAAACATGACAACAACTAAAAGATCAATAAGTAAAATTTAGTAAAGTAAACAAGTGTTGACTAAAGCTACCCCTATTGTACTGTCCAAACTAATCAACCCTAATCTCCATTGTGGTTGTGGTCTCACTGGGCACTCCTGTGTTTAGTCCAATCAAACTCAATGTAGCTTGCACGTCACCTAACTTTTCTTTCTTAACAGATAGCCAAAGGTATATATTTCTTGAAAGGAAGAAGGAGGTCTGGTTGGTTGATTACAAAGAATAGCAACAGCTAACGATGCAGATTTTAGCTAGTATTCTTAAGAGTAAATAATAAATGAGGCAATACTAAAGGAAGGACAACTTTAAAAGAAAGTAACCTGTTATAGGGGCGGCATGGTTTATTAGAGAGGCGGTAGTGTGATAATGATGTCCCTCTACTTGGTTAGGGGATGTTCTATAAAGGGTGTAAACTAACTAGATTATCCTCCCCATTTCTTAACCTAAATCAAAGTTAAGTTGAAAATTTGTTTTCTTTCTTCTTCTTTTCTTCTCCTCCTATCAACCGTAACCTCCATTAAAACTCAAAATTTGATCATCTTCTATTAATCGACGATTCAAAAATTAATCAAGTGTAGTGTAATGACTTATATGAGGTATGTTTTGAAAACCCAGTTACGATTTGGTTTATTTTGTTCGATTTAAGTTTAATTTCTATCAAGAATTAGGGTTTTAGATGAAAATTGAAATTGAAATTTCTGGGTTTATGTGAGTTACGGTTGATTTTAACTCAATTACGAACCGTAACTGGATATTTTGATGTTTTTACGGTTGGTAATAGTTCAATTACCAACCGTATGTTCTTATATCTCCGAATTTTCTTCAGTTACGGTTGGTAACCATTTTAGTTTACGAACCGTAACTCAGTTACGGTTGGTATCGAGCGTTTAGTTACCAACCGTAACTGGTTTTACGATTGAGTTTTCTTCAAATTTAACCAGTTACAGTTGGTAGTTCATCTTTTACGAACCGTAACTTCGATTTACGGTTGGTTATGAGCAAAATTCCAACCGTAATTAGCTCTGAAAATGTAAAAAAAATGAATTTTTTTACGTATTTTAGATAACTTTGAGCAACAAAAAGCTAGTTGGGGCTAATTTAGAAGCATACCCGATCATTTTCAGGTCCTGGTTCTTCATTTTGTTGGTTAATTTCTTCAATTGATTGAGATTGACCTTCTCCTCTAAACTTTTTTTTAACTCTAAAAATCTGATTTTGGTTTTGATTTTGAGTTAATATAAGTGAAATTAATCATTAACACTAAACTTGATTATCATCATTAAACTAATTTATCAATTATGAGGATTAATTTGTCATTTCCAATATTTTTTTTATAAGGAACACCTTCAATGATTATGTAATGACTTTTTTTGTCCTATTAGAATGCCGCCCCTCTAATAAACCATGCCGCCCCTGTAACATGTTACAAAAGAAAAGCATATTGAATTGAACAGAGAAAAATCTATTTATATGCGGTTTCTTGTGATTCCCCTTACTTTGGTGATGTGGAGTTGTCAAACTGCAAACCTTAAATGCAAATATGGCAACAAGTTCACACTTTACACTTTTGCAATGTTCACTCTACTTTACCGAAAAAGAAAATTTGGTACCAACCTTCTTACTCAGCTTGTTGTGAATTCTAAGCAGACTGCATTGAACATACATACTGTTAGAATATGCGCATCCAACTCAAAATCAATTGGCAATAAGTGGAGTAGCTCCACACCTTATATGGACCGCTGTATGGTTGTTCTGTCTTCTTGGGTTTTACTGGGTCTCACGTCTCATACAGGGCTTGGCTGTGATAACATGTTAGAATACGGGCATCCAACTCAAAACCAATTGGCAATGAGTGGGACGGCCCTAAGAGATTATAACGCGCAGGATCTTAATTGCCCATACAATATGAGACTAATAATCTCAACACTCTCCCTCACGTGTAGCCTTGTAGGGTCTAACACGTGGACAATAAATTGGGTGACGCGGAGTATTAGGTGCGGTCAATGACTCGACACAAATAACCTGCTCCGATACCATGTTAGAATATGGACATCCAACTCAAAACCAATTGGCAATAAGTGGAGAAGCTCCACACCTTATATGCCCATACAATATGTGACTAATAATCTCAACGCATACCGTCTAGGAAAACTTTCAAAATAAGTCCCAAAACAAAAATGTTTGTTTGTACCACCAGCAAAAGAGTCAGACAAGAACCCAGACACAGCCTGCTTGTGTTGCATTCGGAGTCTCTCTTTTGTTCATAACAAAGTTTTGTTAGAATCCACAAATTGAGAAAAGCATAAGAAAACCGGTAAAACTACTATCCTTGCACGTCCCAGACAGTCGGGCACTCGGACCTATGCCATTCCTCCTTATCACCATTTATCACGATGCTCAGGTTTCGAACTTAGCTTACGGATCATTTTCAGAGCCGTAAGTCACATTCTATTCCCAATATCTGGAGCAAACAACCCTGTAGCACAGAGCCTAGACCTCCATTGCAGAAAAAGGATGCCGAAATGCCTGAGCGGATGTTGAAGATGTAGATTGTTCAGTTGTCTTGAGATTCTTAAATTGTAAATTAGCGTGCAAATCAAGATCTGAAATGCATTTCTTTTAGACCATGTTTTCGGCATAACTGATTGAATATCTTATTGAATCACGTTCACAAGACCGTTGACATACAAAACGGTGACTTCTTGCATTACACGTACGCTACCTTCAAATCCTTCCGACCCGGCCATATGTTTTACTCGAGACGGAGAGGCATGTTATTTCTGACTATCTGTATCGCACGCAAAACTAAAGATTGGTCATAAACACCACCGGGTAGCCTACTGACCGGTATAAAGTATTAGTTGTCAAAAAGAAAAGAAAAAAAAAATCCAGAGAACCTTCAGTAATGACCACTTGACATTGTATGGGATGGGATTCTGATCTTATGTCTAGCATTCCTGGTTGGGTTTCATGTCCCATGGCCAACACCATGCGAAGAACCTTTGATGATACCTAAAACAAAGAACATACTGCTTATACAAATCATAACACACAACACAATCTCACTGGAAGAAGTTCCACCTATGAAAAAGAGTGAGCTTTAAGCAGTGGTAAACAGATTCAATTCGATGCTTATTCTCACAGAACATCTTACTTAAAATTCAACAGCATACATAAATACATACATTCTGAAAAGTAGAAACCAAAAAAATGAACATAAAAATCATTCAAAGGAATTAAAAATATGAATACTATCTCTAGCTAGTTCTCCCCAGTATATATAAATTAAATCATCAAACTCATCCAATGTACTAAATTTCAGTCTCTCCGTCTTTCGTCCTTTCTTTCTTACTAGAACATCAAAACCAAACAACTTGAGACAACAAAAACAAAGTAACTCATAACAATTTTATGAGAAGATGATTTCTTTGAGGATTTAGGAGAAAACCCATCAGCACTCTTAGCAGCTCCGGGTGCATCGGCAGCAGGTGCAACATCTGGAGCTGGTGCTGGAGCTGGAGTTGGTGATGGTGGTGGGCCAAAAAGGGTTTCAGGTAGTAAAACACTGTCAACCTGATAGATAGCAACTGGATCTGTTGAATGCACAGCGCTGCTTACCTTAGACTTACTCCAACCTGAACTCATATGTACTGTTCCACCAACATCAGTGAAATTCAACTGATACTGCCCACCAGCAAATGTAGTAACAGGACCAGATTCACTCAATTTCTTGAAATCAGCCAATGAGTAATAATGTGGTAATGCATGGAAAAGCATCAAAGATTTCAGTTGATCTGCCGTCAAGTTAGCAAGAGAAGCCGGTTTTTTGATGTTTGAGAAGGCTTTATCTTTTGGTACCAAAATTGTTATGCCTTCCTCAGTGTTGTTGGCTTGGTTTTGAAAGGTTTCAATGACTTTGGTTTGTTCAAGGTAGTTGAGAAATGTGTGAAATGGTCCAGCAACTGTGAGTAAATCAGTTATGTTCACATAGTCTGGTGCTGGAGCTGGTGCAGGTGTTGGTGCCAATGGTGGTGCTGGTGGAGATTTAGCCTTTTGAGCATCTGTAACACTCACCACGACTAGTAAAATAGCAACAGCGAAGAAAATCTTGGAAACCTGCATTTTGGCTTCAAATCTCTAAACTCCTGCCATAAACAACAACGGAATCCAAATTAGATCCTAATTCTAAAACCCTAACGTCAATAAAGATCTGTAATTTGTGGGTTTTATGAGAACATCCAAAGCTCAAAACGCCCTCAAAATATCAGAAACTTAAACCCACAATTGGATGTTTTTGCTAAGATCTTAACGAGCTACTACAAATCAGCATTTTAAGAATAACCCAAACCTCAAATGCCTCTAAAATCATAACCCATTATCAAAATCGAATCTTTATGATAAGATCTTGATGAACTACTACTCATAAGCTAAAATACACCATTGTCAAATTGAAAATCTAATTAACATTTCAAGAAAAACACATTCACAGATAATAAGATAAATCAATTAAAAGTAGATCTATCTGTAAGCAACTAAGTAGATATTTATATATAGAACGTGAATGAATAGCAGAGGAAAATGAAGTAAGAATGTGAATGAATAGCAGACTAACCTTAGCAACAGGAATCCAGAGAGTGAGTGAGAGTGGTGATAAAAGAAAAATGCAATTGAGATTTGAGTTGCAAAGAGTATTTATATATAGAGAGAGGGGTTGATGCTAAACAAAAAGGTCAGTATCAATAATGGGCTGTGGCAGCTGGTGTTTAGAAAGAGAGAGTGATAAGAGTGTGAGAGACAGAGGAGGGTATTGAATGAATGTGTGTGGGGGACTAAAAAATTTAGGCAAGATTTATAATGAAGCCCCCATGTAAGGTGTGATATCATTATCAAATCTTCCTCCTCCTGTTTATTTAATACCAATATTTCTACAAACTTACACTCCACTCTTAAACCTTTTAATTGTTCATCAATTCACATCATATTTCTGATAACATTTACACCTCTCTGAATCTAATTATTTTTTCTTAATAATTTAACAGGAATTAGTCGTGGGAGAGTTCGAGAGATTTTAATATATTTAGGTTTTCTCCTGTTAGTCCCGAGAGAGTTTGAGGGAGTCTCTTTAAATCTCCGTTAGTCGTGGGAGAGTTTAGAGGAGTCTCCTAAACTCTCTAGAAAACACCTGTTAGTCGCTGAGGAGTTTAAAAAAAACTCTTGAACTCCCTGTTAGTCATAAAACCCTACAATACTAGGGAGTTGGTTGCCTTGGGGAGTTCGAAGGAGTTTTTAGTGTATTTTGGTCTCACAACAAATCTCTCAAAAGAGTAGAGATTTGGGAAGGAGTTTGGTGCGTAGAAAACCATAGGAGAAAGAAGAGGAAACATTTTTTTCCAGGTATGTTTTTTTTCTTCTTTGATCTCCATGATTGTTTATAATAGTTTGATTTGTGTACTATTTTGATTGTTTTTCATATCTTTGATCTCCATGATTGTTTATTTTGATTGTGTGTATAGTTTTTTTTTGTGGGTACTCTCTCTCTGTCAAAATCCTAATTTGTGGTTCAAAAGATCTTGGTAAGAAATTGCATGATTTGATTATAATGATATCTTTAAATTCAACCGTTGGAATATGATGAAATTTGAGTATGTCGTAGTTTACCTTGTTATAGAAGTACATTAAAATTTTCACGCGGATCAGGTCACGTTTGCTACTTCAAAGCTTGCACAATATATGACTATGGTCTGCTGAGTTTAAATCCCGAATAGGGGACTGATTCCTATTTATCTCATTCTCCGCTTATCGGACAAAGCTGAAATTTTAGTATTATGTTTGTATATATGAAGGTTTCCTACTGTAGAAATTTCATGAAGTTCTGATCACTTTAGGTACACCAAAGTGTGAGAAATCCGGAATTGAATTCTGTATGCACGTATTGAAAGTAGTCGGGTTCTGAATAATGTATCTTTTTAATGAACCGTTGGAATGCTATGATTTTTGAGTGTGTTGTGGAATATTGAGTTGTAAGTGTACCGTAAAAATTTTAAGAGGATCAGGTAAGTATTAGTACTGCAAAGATTGGACAATCTGAAACTGTGTTTCGGTGAAACATAATTCCTTTACAGCTATCTTCATAATTTGTTATGTCATCATGCATTAATTGGCTTGCTACTTTGCATGGGTGTCATTAAGAATCACTATCACTTGTTAAGTCCTCTTATTTAGACACATACTTCTCTTCTATTCTATATGCCAAAGTTCAATACAGTGGCGTACTTCATTCCGTATTGGCGTGTTTTAGCCAATTCATACGGTGCTTTTGTTGCAAGGAGTTGCTAAGGGATTTTCTTTGATTAACAATTTGGCTAAGTAGCTCTGCGTGTTAGTACTGTGTAATCTAGTATCACATTTTTGTATCATGTTTACATTAGACTGTTTGGTGTTATTACTATCCTTGCTTTGTTAAGTTCTAGTATTAGTCTAAGTACTAATGTAGCTAACATGTCACACCATAAAATGGAAAAATCCAGCCAACCTGCTGAAAACAACAAGAAGAAAAAGAATGTTAGGAAGAATAAGAATACGGAACCGGAAACGGAAGTGACTACGAATTACAAACAATGGACAACTCGAGAGACTGAGAAATTATTGGAACTGTTGGTAGAAGCTACACTTGAGAAGAAGAAAGACACTAGTAGATGTTTTACTAAGAGAATAGTGGAAGAGGAGATACTTCCAAAACTTAACCAAGCACGTGGTTGTGACAAATCTTTTGAGAACTATAAAGGAAAACATAGATGGTTGAAGACTAGATTTGGTCAATACCAGGATTTGTTTAAATCAATCTTATTTGCAAATAAGGGTTTATTGTTTCTTAAAAGAGAATGAGTTAGGAGTGAACTCTCTCAAACTCCCCCAAACTCCCCCAAACTCCCTCTAATAAACTCTCTCAAACTCCCTACACTCCCCCAAACTCCCTGAACTCAAAAACACAAAACTCTCTCAAATTCCCTACACTCTCTCAAACTCTCTCAAAATCCCTGAGATTTAAAATACACTCAACCCCCGAAATCACTCGAGGACTAACCCCTGTAAGTTATTCCTAATATGGTCTCTGATTGGTGTAATGTAATGTATAACTCAACTACTTAGAAAATCATAATATTAGAGCAATTAATTTTTCGTTAACATATATTCTGCTTTAAATTAAAACCAAGAAAACAAACTGTATTACTGTAGCATTAACAGAAATTCTTTTTGTACAGAAGGAAAAGAAAATTTGGTTTTTCGGTGTTTGACTGACTAATGTGGACTGTAGATAATATAGACTGTAAAGTAAGATTCAGAAACATTAAACATCTCACATGATAGACACTGGACAGCAACTGTAATGATGATTTTTAATTCTCATTTTTAGTTCATTGGACATGGAAGATCAGCAAAACCAAATCATGGGCACACATGAGTGATGGATCAATTTTCATGTCGTGCTAATTGGCAGGGTTGAGTGATACACATTTGTTGCATACATTTAGTGGTTCAGTTTGCTCATTCAATAGAGGTAGTGCATCAGCTGTGATCGTCTGTGACAGTTTATTTTCATTTCTAACACAAAAACTAGAAGAGAAAGTCTACCATTGAAGATTTATTTAGTATCAATGTCAGATCCAATCCAGACTTTTAATGAGAAATGCATCACAGAAGATTAAATAACAGGAGAAAATGAGGATTGTGATTGGCACAATCACATGTAAAATTTTCTGATTTATTATTTGTTTTTTTTGTTGGTAAAACATTTTCTGATTTAGTATTTGTTTTTAGTTGGTTCTTACTAATTTGCAAGATTACCTGTTTCTCCCACTAGACGCCGGAACCACTAATGATCTTGTTTTACAAAACAACATGAACCGACACTTTCATGTGGGGCCTATACAACTATACAAAGATCCATATAACTAAACAACCATTTGATCATGAGATATTGAATTTAAAATTGCAAGTAAGCAAAACTTATTTAGCTGTAAAGCTTTTAATCAAACTAATGCACGGTTGGGTATCTCAGCTTTATGCAATGTCATAACACCTGTCACCGAGATTATGTCCAGTTCAATTACGAGTACATGTAATACGGCTTCAGACTTATAACAATTTTCCCATTTTGTAAGAGTGATAACATTGTCTTGTATCCGAATCCGTAGTAGTTCTATATTTTTTTCTAATTCCAAATATTCCCGAATAACATCTAGTAAACACAGTTTTCCACCAATTCTTTATATAAAAACAGACTTGTTTCGAGCGACGTGGTTAATCGGAGCTTCTGGTTGATTCTGGCCCCACCGAATTTTTAAAATGGAAGTTTATTTGACGTGTACCATAAGAAAAAGTGCAAAAAGATTCCACGAATTTTTTTTGGAAACAAATATTTTGTTGCCAATAGAAGTTATCTCAAAAGATAAAATATTAACAAAAATAATTAAGTCATGAATTCACGATTTCACCCAAAAAATAAATTAATCATGCATCAATCATGAAAATAATCACGCAATCAATCACATCATCAATTATAACATTAATAAATTAAAAAAAAAAATTATGAAAAATATATCCAATGTCCTGTTACAATTCTTCGAATTTCTCTTTTCCTAATTACAATTTCGTTCTATCAATTAAAATCAATTATTCCCGATGACACTTCCGGTAATGAGAAATTTAAAAAAATGATTAAATTGATTGTGGATACTAACCTTTCGATCAGAGAATGTGTCTCTCTTGCAAATAACTTTATTGTTAATCCTGTTTGACAACAAAAAAAATTGCGCAATCGCTAGAATTTGACACAAAATAATAGGAACAAATATTGATTAGCATATAATTAATCGAGCAAACAACCAAAAAAAATAACGGGCCAAGCTCATACAAAACAATCATAAAAAAACGAGCAATATTTTTGAATTAGTTAACGTCATTTACACGTTGCTTTTTTTTAATTTTGTTTATATCATAATTAAAACAAAATAGATATAAAATAAATTAAAAAAAGAAAGATTAAATAAGGTGAACTGTTAATTTTATTATGTATTGATATGCCCCCGATTTTGTATACTAATATTTTTCCAACCACTGATTATGGTGATATGGATATAATATATATGTCCAAATTTAAAGACATTTTGATACCTATCACGATTTTATTCCTTAAACTAAATATTTTTTTTACCTATTTTGAGGTTTTGTTTTCCTGGAAATTTCATGCTCATGCTATCTATATAAAGTGCTCTGCAAGGTTGGGATCATGTGGTGAGTTTTTTTCCACTAAGGTTTTTTCTTCTTGCTTTTTTATTATTCATTTTTTTATTATTGTTAATAATAAAAATGAAAATCAGATCTTTTTGATGATGTTTGGTTTTTGATTTGCAGATGTTGGTTGTGAATCTCTTTGCTTTAGTGGCGATAAATCAGCATTCAATGATGTCGTGTAAAGATGAGGTGATGAGTTTGATATTTTGTTTCTTAGAATCTGTGTTTTGAGCATTTTTAGTTTTTCATGGGATAAAGAATTTGTGGCGAATAATATGTGTACCTCAAACCAGATCAACTTTCTGTTTATTCTTACACTGGCAATCAAAATTCTTGCTTTTTCTAAATTTTGGGTTCATCATTTACTGCCTTCAGCAGTAGCATGACTTACTTTATTTTTCTTTTCTCAATTCTTAATTTTTTTGTTTGTTTCCTGCATTTGCTGCCTTCAACAGTAGCATGACTTATTCTATTTTTCTTTTCCCAATTCATTTTTTTCCCCTCATTAATGCATGATGCAGTTTTTTTCCAACTAGATTGTGGTAAGAAATTTACGAATATCAATCGATATTATTTCCAAGATTTAGTTTTTGCCTTCTTCAGAAGATAAATATGGCTACCATAAATTGATATTATTTCCAATAAATCGTCTTATATTTATGGAATTTCCGGGCTTGGTCGAATTCTATATAAAGCACTCGCACAAAGGTAAACTCTTATCATTTACCCTATTGTTTTTTTCTTCTCCTATAATTTTATTGTTTTTTGGTTTTTTATTTTGGAAATTGATTTTTTTTTGCAGATGATGGTGATATATCCTCGCAGCGAAGGATGAAGCGATGAACTTTTATCTTTCATAGTTCACAGTTTTTTCTTAAACATCTTCTATTACGCAACCGTAGTTTTTTTCATTCCTTTATTCCTTTTATTGTTTAATATTTTTGTTCCTTTTAATTTATATTTGGTTTTGTTTTGCAGTTGATCGTAATCGTTCCTCATAGTCAATATTGAGACAATAAAATTAAATCTGGACTTTTACTTTCGTACGAGTGTATAGGTGAGATAATGAGCATCTTTTTCTATGGTTATCTTTGTTTCATATCTTTATTGCTACCGTTCCTATGATTTTTTCCCTTTTATGATTTTGCGCCTATGATTTTGTCCCTGCTGCTTCACTTTTATGATATGTGATCGAAGCAATTCAAGGATGAATGAGATACAAAATCATGAATGAGTTTCAATACTCCCTCCGCTTCAAAGAGATAGTACGGTTTGACTTTGTCAAAATATTAAGGAGACCTCAATACTTTACTTGACTAACCTTAACTATTTACTTATTTTACGTTAATAAAAATGCAAGTATTAAAAACTTCCTAAAATTGTTAAGAGGATTGTAAATAGGAAATAAAAAAGGAAAATCAAAAGATATCGAATATATGGAGTGTAAACTCTTTAGGGAATTTAATTCTTAGAGCCATATATATTGTCTTTTAAAAGGAATGAAGGATATATTTGTTTCCTTAATTGTACAATTTTTTTTAATATTTTAGATTAGATCTCATTAATATGCATTTATGAATATAAAAAATTAAAGGATATAATAGAGAGTTCATTGAAAAAATACGCCTATAAACAAAAGCTGGACACAATTTTGAAACTGACGGAAATAGAATAGAGGACGGTCTTTTTGAAACAGAGGGAGTATTATTTTTCATTCCATAAGAAAAAGATTCACATTCTTAAATGTATAGAAAATTCTCAATATATCTCAATTGTGTGCAAAAGCAAACACAAAAAATAAAATAAAAAATATTAATTATATTCCTGGACGTGAAAATAGATATTTAACATTTTTTGTACAAAATATATTTTTTGGATCGTTAAATAAGGGATTAATTAGACAAAATATTGCAATAAATAACATAGTTATCGAAAAATATTCTGCTATCCAAAAATATACTAAAAACTATAAGAAATTTATTATCTTATTTCCAAAACTAAGTTAATGAATTTTGCACGCTTTGCTCTATATAAAGCACTCAAGAATAGGACAAGACATTATTTGCACGTCGCTTTTTCTTCTACGGTATTGTTCGAGTTTTTTTTTTTTATCATTATTTGTTGATCAATGATTTGCGTTTGTTTTTTGTTTTCCAGGTACGTCCAAAAGTGTTTCATGGGAAACTCGAAAGTGTTTATGGGAATCCTGATCAATTTCAACGAGAGGTAAAGGATTTGGTATATCTCTTTGGAATTTTTGAATCTTCTTATATGCAAGTTGATTAAATATTGTGATATTCAATATAAGTTGATTCTGAAATTTGGCATCGTGGGTGATAACGTGAGCTCTTTTCTGTTTGCAAGTTTGACGTTGCACCTTAAAATTGGACAAAATATTGCACATTGCATTTTTGTTCTTAAATATTGATTGTAGTTTTTGTTTTTATTTTGCAAGTACGCTTAAAATATTTTCATCTACGGTATTGGTCGTGTTTTTTCTTTTTCTTATTGTTGGTTGATTACTAATATGCATTAGTTTTGCAGGTATGCTCATGCTTTTCATGGGAAGCTCGAAAGTAGTTATGGGAATCATGATAAATTTCCGCAAGGATTTGTTATATCTCTTTTGAATCTTTGAATCTACTTAATTATATGCAATCGATGTTGCACCTTAAAATCGCAAATACATTCTTGCAAGAAATGCTAACTGTACTTCATAAAGGGAATAATCGCTTAGGCTAGCTTAGATTAAGCTGTCACATATACCATCACACTATTTTTTTTTTAGGTTTTATGATCATATGAGAAACGTAATCAATTTGAATATTTTTAAATCAACAATATATGTCAAGAAGATTGTCATATGTGAGACCATTGCAGATTTGCGGTAAATTGAATGAATGTTGTTAACTAAAAATTTCTTTGTTATTTATAGGATATATGTGTTTTCTTGGTTTAGGAGCAGGAGATTGTCAAGAAGGTTTTTAAGATCAAGAAATAGAAGGAGAATGTTGGAAATAGATAGATTTGTGAAAACTTTTTTGGGTTATATTAGATGAAGGAAATTTTGACTTTCAAGTAGATAACAAATGCGTGTTTTCATGTAGTTGGTTTGGTTCGACTAAATCGTTTCTTTTACGTAAAGGTTAATTTAGGTTCTTTGTGTTTACGAAGACCCTGAATTTGTATGGGTGGCATCCAAGGGTTCGACAAAGGGGTCTAATAAGTGATATGGCGTAGGAGTTCATCACGGTTACATTATAGGTTGAGTTTCTATGGTTTGTCTTAGGCTTTAGTCAGTTCACTGATATAAACTCTTTCATGTTTGTCGACTGCATTATGAGTTCTTGGCTTATCTGCATTCATATCAAATACCAATAGTTGTAAGGGTTGCAGTCGAATCCCAATCGATTTGAAGACGAAATATTATAGGTGATATGGCATATATAACAATGGTACAGACTTAATATTATCGAAAATGATTGGTGTACCGTGGAGGAAATCCCGCGGCTGCACCGTGTGAGAGAGCAAAAAAAAAGGGCCCCACTTTTGACCCCAATCCCTGCAAATCCCCCTAGGGCTGCCCTAACATCCTTTGGATTTGTTTGCGGTGCAGATCGTGGTACACACATTTGGTGTGTATCATCACTCTAATATTATATTGTATGATACTCTTGAGGACTTAATTGGGGAGAAGAAGGTAACATCCAAACGTCTTATCCCTAAAAAAGAGCTATAATGTCCCCAAACATACCTGATACTTCTCTTCCTCGAAAACAAAACTTACTTCTCCTGCTTACTCCAACAAATCTTAGTCCTCCTCCGCCTGCCCAACGGGACATCCGTATTAACCGTAAGTCGTGCAAGGAAAGTGACAAACGGGATGGTGGATATGCAATTGATCAGATTTTTTACACTTCAGCATCCAATGGAGTTTTGGTTTTGTAAAAAACTGATTCCAGGTACTTTAATAATAAAAAGTCTCTCTAACGGAATGTTTCTTTGACATGCAAAAGGGCCTTATGCATCGGTGTGGTTAGCGGCGTCAATAATTGTTCAAACTAGAGCGATTCCAAACTACAAGAACCTACTTTAGGAATAACATTTTTTCATACAGCACATCCAACAGATAAGATAAAATTGAGTTACAAGTTAAGGATAACTCAGAGTTACGAATTAGTGGGTGGTTCCCTATTGATATTGTGGGTTCTTACAATAATCTGTCTGTTGATATCCTACCCAGAGTCGCGTC
Organism: Papaver somniferum; assembly: GCF_003573695.1. Taxonomy (NCBI): domain Eukaryota; kingdom Viridiplantae; phylum Streptophyta; class Magnoliopsida; order Ranunculales; family Papaveraceae; genus Papaver; species Papaver somniferum. The sequence continues at coordinate 78,743,377 of NC_039363.1, forward strand.
TTTTCGTTAAAAAATTTTAGGATGTTAAAGAAAATCCAAATATAATGTTGGTGCTAGGACTGATTACTAGATACGGTTCCTAACACATATTTCCAATTGTATTAAGAGATATGTTACCTGAAATATATTAGATGGTGGGAAAGTTTCCAATCAAGACTACTGTTGGGGTATACACAAGCTTCAACAAGATATCAACCTGAAATTGCAACTCACAGTACCTTGGAACAATCCTAAAAAGTTCATAAATAATTGCGAAAATTGTGGCGGAAAACAAACTAAAATTTTCATTTAGTTAGCGACATCAACCGAATATACGTTTGGCATACACATATTTACGATTCCGATGCATGCTTTGGCATTCTTGAGTTTCATGGGTACAAAATTTTATTTTTTGTTAATGAAATAATTAATGCAGGAAATCAATTAAACAAGTGAGGCTGTTGGAGCCGGTAACTCCGTTACAAGCAAGACTAAATCGTTTGCGACGTAGGGTGTGATATTAGAGAGGAAAAATAAGAGAACACGTGGAATACGTCTCGATGAGATGTATGTACATATATATGTGTATTATTGTTCAACTTGCATGAGATATTAGATTATTGTTTTAAATGCATTTTTGGCGTCCGAAGGAGGAATACAATTATAGGAGTAGTTCCGAGATCGCCAAGGATGGATCCAGAAGAAGCAAGGGTAAATCGTAGCATGAATAGAGATGCAATCATGTGAAGAGATACCAAATATTTGATTTGGGTACAGGTTGAGTTTGTCTGTAATTCCTAAATTAAATACACAAAACTTATATCTCAACGATGCCACGATGAAGCGTCAGGCACGCGTGAGTATCATGATTTTAGATTGCAAGGATAGTCAAGGGACGAACACTTATTAGGGATAGTCATTTGTCCTTGAAATATGTAGTTGATGCAGAAGGGAATTTTCATTTGGGAGCTGATTAGAGAACTGACTTACGCAGGCTTTCCAACAAAATTCATTTGGGGCAATAACCTGACACAATAGAGTAGAAGAAAACAACAAAATGGATGATAAGAAGAAAAAAAAATGAATTTGGTAGACTTGGTTGTTCAGGAACTTGAATCCTCAGTGTGCTAGCTGCATCTAGCTTATCAAAAAAAAAAGAACTGTATAATGCTCATCATGCTGCATGCAGTAGAAAGGTATTTTCGTATGCTGAACATTTTCGAAGGACCGCGTAGCTGGTGGGCCCGGGAAAGCGTATAAAATTGAAGCGAAATGAAAACGGGCCTACAGTAATACCGCAAGTGCACGGTCGTCAGTTGTAGCTCGTGCAAGTACGGGTCGATCCACAGAGACTGGGGGTGTTTTGTAGTTTCTAGCTATTTTGGGCTCTAAAATTGCTATTGTTGGGCTTTGGGTACCAATGGGTTATGATTGTGCTTTGGGCCTTTGAATACTCTTGGAATGAATTGGGGTGTTGTCTTAATGAAATGAACTGAGCTTGGGCTCAGTTGGTTTTGTAGTGCACTAGGCTTTGGTTTTGAATTTGGGCTTGGGCTTAGTGTAGTGAACTGAGCTTGGTAACAGTGAACTGGGCCTTAGGCCTTAACCTGAACTGTGGCTGGGCCTTGAACTAAACTTTGGTCTTAGCTGAGCCAAGCTCAGTTGCAGCAGCAGCAGTGCAAAGGGCAGGTGCTCAGCAGGGAAAGGGAGAGCAGGAGCTGTTCAGGCAGACAAGGTAAAGCAGGCTCTAGGCAGACAGGGCACTAAATCACACAGGACCAAGGATGGCATTTACAATGACATGTACAAAGAAAAAGTGACAATGGTATATACATGGAAGCAACACAGGGCAAAAGGATGCAAATTTACAATGGCAATGAAGATGGTAGTGAAATAATGAGACAATGGATGATAAAACAAAAAACACAAAAAAACAGATACAAATACAAAACACAAAACAGGTGACAGAACAATGAAACTAAACAAAAACAATGGAACCAAGGCCTAAGCCAAGGGCAATGGAGATGAGAAATTACAGATACAAAACAGAGAAACAACACAACTAGGTTATGAATCCACCTTGTGACCTAGCCAGATAGTGTAATTCTATGTTAAATCCCTGTCCCTAATGGAGCTAGGTGAAGGTTCAAGCCTGCCTATGTTCCAGGGTATGCATAAATGGAATGGAAGGAGAAGAAGCTTGCTCAACTGTTTACTCCTAGCATTGACTGTCTTTTGACAGCACAATCAATCACAAGCACAGTTGAGCACTAAATTCCTCCATTACTCAATCAACTCAATTTACATGAATTATAACCTAGCATTCCACCACTAACAGTGACTTAAGGCATCATCTCAGCCTAGCTATACACATACACATGTGAGCTCACATAACAGCAACAAAAACAAAACAATTACTAAACAGAGCATTGAACTGAACATAAACAAACACAGAAGACATAAAACAAAAACATGAACTGAATTGAAACTAAATAAGAGTAATGGAATAAACATAAAGATAGTTGCAAATTAAACACTAACCCTTGAGACACTGGCTATTCCAGTGCTCTTGGGTGACACACTGGCTAATCCAGGCATAAGCCTTTACATCACACCCACAGTCCCCTTTTTATACCCAATTACATAATTAGGGTTTACACCCTTTTCACCCAAAAATTTCCAAAACAGTAGACATTAGGGTTCTACCTAATGTGACAGAAAATCACAGTTAGGTTCAATTACCTACCCTATATCACCCACTTTATCTTCTCCATGCTCTATCTCAACCTAATTAGGATTTATGTAAAAACCCCAAATTGACAGAACTAGGGTTTGGTAAATTCTTACCCAAATTGATGCGATTACACGCTACTGACTTCGACCCATTCTTCTCCTTAGTCTCCTGCTCCTCTCCATGCCTCTAATTTCTTCTCTAGCCCTAGCTATTGTACCAATTTCTTTCCTAGGGTTTTCTAAGAAATAAAAGAAAAGAAATTGGTAGGATAGATGGCTAGAAGATGGGGGGAATGATTATAGTGGAGTTGGTGGTGGTGTTTAGGTGGCTATGGAGTAGGTGGTGGCGATGGCAGTGGCAGGGTGATGGTGGTGGTTCTGCACAGGGTATGGTGGAGAGGAAGAAGGTGAAGGTCGATTGTTATGGGAAGAAGGGGATGTTTGGTTAGGTCATAGGGTTCGGTCGCTATGGTGTGTAGCGGGATCATCGAGTTCGATGTTTGGCGAATCTCGACCGTGGGATATGGAGATGAAAGATCAATCTGACGGTGAGATGAAGTGGATCCTGAAGCGACCGTTGGATTATACAATACAACAAAATTAACGACACCAGATGGAGTTAGGTGTTGTAGTGTTAAGCGGAAGTATTGAGGTTTGATGCGCATGCAAAGAAGCGATCGTTGGATTCAATTACAATCTAATATGAAGGCTTGGAATTTAAGCGCTGTGGTGTTTTGCAGAGACTTCAGATTTTGATGATCTACGAAGGAGCGATCGTAGGATTTCGATGTAGTCCCATCTAACGGTTGAGAATGGAGGCGGTTATGGATATAGAAAATGGGTTTGGGTAAGGGTTTTGGGCCTTGGGTATGCCAAGCCCATATCTTCTTTAAGAACAATTCTTCCTTCTTGAGCCAATTCCTAGCTTTTTGGACGTGTGCTCCATTCTTTGCGGCTTCCTTGCGTAATTATTCCCGGCTTTTCACTACTTTTCTGCTCTTTTCGCTCCGCGACTCATCCGAACTTCATTTATTACCTAAAAATGCAAGATTAAGTAAGAAAAATATTTATTCTTGAAAACAATAAAAATACAGAATATGGGATAAAATGTAGAATTAATGCACAAAAGATGAGTTAAATGCCAAGAAAAATATATAAAAATATGCACTTTTTAGCACTCATCAAATACCCCCAAACCTGAATTTTACTTGTCCTCAAGTAAAACAAAACTAAGGAAATCCTAACTATACCACTGTCGCTGGTCTCTCGAATGCATTTAGCGTATGCACTAAGCCTTTTAAACCACTAAGTGTCCCTAGTGGACGAGTTAAGTCTCGTGAAGGTTTGCTTAGAACATACCTACAAAGTTCTAGGTCAAAATATAAGCTCAGATTCCATCAAATGTGACATGTGCAAGATAGTTTAAGCTCACAGCAAAATGGAGATGTCAATCTAGCTATCAAAGGCACAATCCTAGCACTGATAACAAAAAAAGACATGTGATAAGAGTGTAAAGTGTATCTACACATGTGTAAAGAAAGATCTGAAGTTATGACTACTAATCACCAAGAGATAGTTTCTCAGGCTAAGAACCAAGGTCGAAATCTAGCTAGCTGTCCGGACTTTACGAGAATTGTGAATGAGTTGGAGGTATTTCACAATTACTCGCGTTGTACATCAACGGCATACACCCTCCTTGCTTATTACAATGAAACAACAAAATGACTCTTTACATGACTCTTATTTACATTGATTACTCTCTTTTTATTTTTGGAATAAGAGAGGATGGAATTGATAAATACTTGATTTTTTTTTTTTTTTTTTTTTTTGTGAAAAGGAAACACTTTTGATACATATACAAAAGGAAACAAAAGATTACATGACACTTTGCAAGAGGTAGCCCTTTTTGATGCACCCAGTTAAATTCGATGGTTGTCTTTCTTAATGTAACCTCCACCTTCTATCCCAACCAACCAAAGAACAAGCTAGTCAAGTTTCGTTCAGTATTCTAAAGTGATTGGCAATCGTAACTTCCTATCAAACACCTTGAAGATCGAGGCCATACATGTATTGGTAGATCGTGCGCGTGCAAATTTCTTATCACTATGTGAATTGTGTTAGAATCAGGGTGCCTAAATATCTAGACTAAGACTCCTAATAATTACATATTTGCACAAGAGTCAACATTTTTAAGGTAAATTAGCTCCATTTTTATGTTTTTTTATCATTTTTTATTTTTTTTGGAATTTTTCAATTTTTTCAAAAAGATGGAGTTTGATTTCAATTATAGCATATTATCGTGGTATCTACTCTATACCCCCAAACCTAAACTAAACATTGTCCTCAATGTTTAAAAAATATGGAAAGAATTAAAATGCAACATATGGAAAGGGACATGCTGAATAGAGTAAAAGGAGAGAGAATACCCGATTTCGGCGAAAGCAGAATTAAAACTCCGTTATCCAAGGCAAAACTCCAACATATTCGGAGTCACAATGGATGAGCACAAAATATATACAAAAGGAAATTTAACTAACACATTATCTACAAGAAAATTTGGTTTTTAATGGGATTGGACTTTTTGGGAAAAATTTGGTTTTGTCGGGAGACATTTGGTTTTGATGGGAAAAAGAAAAATTTTGGTTTTTAGGGAAACATTTGGAAAACTTTGGTTTTTATGGGAGAAATTTTTGGTTTTTGAAATTGGGAGCAAGCCCACTGTTGGTCCTCTAATGGAATGGGAGGAAGGCTGCGGCCCACGAAACACTAAGTTTTAATTTTGAAAGTTTAATTTGGCCCAGTTGGTTAAGGCCCGATGTTTGTTTTAAAACTTTGGTTTCGAGGTCCACTCTTGAGTGGAAACAAGCCCACAATCGGTTACAAGCTCAGCTGGGTTTAAACCCAGAGTCAAAAATACAAGTCCAATGAAAGAATTTAAACAAGCCCACAAATTAAACAAACAAGCCCACAAAAATTAATTACAAACCCAACAGAAAATAAAAAGCCCAAAAATTGGCTTTAATATTACAAGCCCACAATTAAAAATTGGAAGCCCACAATTCGGGTTCTCTTAAATGGGTTACCTTTTAAGCACAGCCCAGCTGCTCTGATATTGTTGCAAAAACACAGTTGGGCTTTGGTTCTTTTCCTTGGTGGCGTCCCAGCAGAGGAAAAACAGGTTCAGAACAGCAGGTCCAACAGCAAATGAAGTGAAGCAGATGCAGATGCAAATGCTATGCAGTGAAATGCAAAAATAGCTAAGAAAAACACAGATAAAACACAGCACCAATCCCCGGCAGCGGCGCCAAAAACTTGGTAGGCTTCTAAAAGGTCCTAAAAATTATCCCCGGCCAAAAACTTGGTGGGCCCGGAGATATGTATAAAATTAAGCGCAATAAAAACGGGGGCCTACAGTAATACCGCAAGTGCACGGTCGTCGGTTGTAGCTCGTGCAAGTACGGGTCGATCCACAGAGATCGGGTGTGTTTTGGAAGTGTTTTAGCTAATTGGGTTCCTAGATTTGCTTTGGGCTTAGAATACCCTTTGGAAGTGTTGGGCTTAATGGGTTTGGTTTTTAACAATGAAATACTTTAGGCCTTGGGCCTTTGAATTGAACTGAGCCTTGGACTCAGTTGGTTTGGTCTTGGGCTTTTGAGTTTAGGCTTATGGATTAAGCCCACAAGTTGGTTGAATTGGGCTTTGATTTTTAATGAGCTGGGCTTCAACTTTTGGTTCAAACCTGGGCTTGGTAACTGTGGACTGGGCCTTAGTCTTTTTGGAATGAGCTGAGCTTTGGGCTCAGTTGGATTGGCCTTTTGCTTGGCTGCAGGAGTAGCAAGTCTGCACAGCAGCTGCAGGAACTGGATTTGGCTTGGCAGGAGAAGTGGAGTGGCAGCAGGAAAAGGAAGGCAGCAGCACAAGTGCTGCACAGCAGGTAGTAGCAGCAGCAGGAGCAAGAGCTGCACAGCAAGGCCAACAGCAACAGCAGCTGCAGCAGAAAGAGGGGGCAGCAACAGGGTTGCAGCAGCAGCTGCACAAGCAGTGCACAGCAGCACAAGGCCAAGAAGAAGGAAAAGCAGTTAACAGAAAAAGGAGTAGCAGCAGGGGAAGCAAACAATGCAAAGCAGCAGTGCAATGCAGTGAAAGAAAGAAAAGATGGCAGTGAACAAAACAGTGAAGACAGTAAAGAAAAAACAAGCAGAGAACAATGCAAGAACTAAACAAAGCAAATACTAGACATCAAAGAAAAATGATAAAACAAACCAAGGCCTAAGGCCAAGGGCAGGGATGTGGTGAAGCTGACAGAGCAAGGCTAAGGCAAAGCTAAGGCAAACAAATAGAATGGGAAGAAAACTAGCTTGCTATGAGCACTAGTTTCTCCCAATGCTCAATCACAGTGCAACCTAAGCATACAACAAGAATGGCAAGATAATCAGCTTGCTATGAGCACTGATTTCTTCCATTGCACAATCACACCAATGCTTCACAGATACCTAGCCTAGCATTCCATCAAACTAACAGCAAGTGTAAACATAACAGGAACATTTAACAAGATATTCTAGAGTCTAACAGAACCTTAACAACATTGAACTAACAGGATACTAACACAACTAACATGAACATAACTGAAATTAACAATGAACATTTAACAGAAACACTAACAGGATATTGCACAGACATTAACAAAATTTGAACTTAACTGAAATTGAACTGAAACATGAAAATTAACAGAACTTGAAAGTTCTGGATGCAGGCTAGTCCAAACATTAACAGTGAACAACATTAACCTAACATGATAAACTAACACTAACAGGGACTAAAACAGTGAAAGATTAAATCATTAACAAAACATGAAACAGCACACACATTGAAATTAAACATCAAAACAGGAAATTATCATACAAAAATTAAACATTAGTATCAAAACAGAATTAAAAATAAGAACATTAAATTATAAAAACCCTAAAATTGAACAGTTAAAATTGATCTTGAAATTGAAATTGAAAATTAAAAATGAACCTAACCCAAATTGGGTGGTTACTTGGCTAGTCCAAGAACACCTTCTACACATAATACATATCCCCTATTTATACCCAGGACACCCAATTAGGGTTTACAAACCAAATCCCTAAATTTCCCCCAAAAACAGTAAAACTAGGGTTTTAAATTCATCTCACCAATCATGATGAAAGTTGTTTCTGACTTCGACCCACGTTGCTACATCTCCTTCTAGCCTTCCTGCACGCTTCGAATTCGTCTATAGACTCACTTATTTTACTGATTTCTCACCTAGGGTTTCAGAGAAAGGAATGGTGAGAAATCAGTGAAATAAGGGGCTAGAGAGAGGGGGAAAAAGGGAGGGTAGGTGATGGTGGTAGATATGGCGACGTTTGGTGGCTGTGGCAGGTATGGAAGTAGCAGGTGGAGGTGATGGTGGCGGTATGGGTGTTTCTGCAGAGGGTATGGAGGAGGAGAGGTCGATGGAAGAAGGGGAAGGGGATGTTTGGCGATGGGTATAGGGTTCGATGGCTAAGGTGTTGAGCAGGTGTATCAAGATGGGTGTACCGCGAGCTGAAACCGCTGGATATGGAGATGGTAGGTGGATCGGACGGCTAAGAAAGAAGCAGCTTGTATCGACCGTAGGATGTAAAATACAACGAAGTCTACGGTGCGAGATTAGGTTAGGTGTTGTAGTGTTGAGCGGAATCATCGGGATTTGATGCACAGGCATAGGAGCGACCGTAGGATGCTGAAATGCTTCGATCTGACGGCTGAAATCCGAGACGGGCTTGGATATAGAAAATGGGTTTGGGTGAGGATTTTGGGCCTTGGGTATGCCAAGCCCATATCTTCTTTAAGAACAACTCTTCCTTCTTGAGCCCATTCCTAGCTTTTTGGTCTTCCGCACATCACTCTTCGCGGCTTCCTTGCGTAATTCCTCCTGGCTTTTCACTACTTTTCTGCTCTTTTTGCTCCGCAACTCATCCAATCTTTATTTATTACCTAAAAATGCAAAATTAAGTAAGAAAAATATTTATTCTTGAAAACAATGAAAATACAGAATATGGGATAAAATGTAGAATTAATGCACAAAAGATGAGTTAAATGCCAAGAAAAATATATAGAAATATGCACTTTTTAGCACTCATCAAATACCCCCAAACCTGAATTTTACTTGTCCTCAAGTAAAACAAAACTAAGGAAATCCTAACTATACCACTGTCGCTGGTCTCTCGAATGCATTTAGCGTATGCACTAAGCCTTTTAAACCACTAAGTGTCCCTAGTGGACGAGTTGAAGTCTCGTGAAGGTTTGCTTAGAACGTACCTACAAAGTTCTAGGTCAAAATATAAGCTCAGATTCCATCAAATGTGACATGTGCAAAACAGTTTAAGCTCACAGCAAAATGGAGATGTCAATCTAGCTATCAAAGGCACAATCCTAGCACTGATAACAAAAAAATGACATGTGATAAGAGTGTAAAGTGTATCTACACATGTGTAAAGAAAGATCTGAAGTTATGACTACTAATCACCAAGAGATAGTTTCTCAGGCTAAGAACCAAGGTCGAAATCTAGCTAGCTGTCCGGACTTTACGAGAATTGTGAATGAGTTGGAGGTATTTCACAATTACTCGCGTTGTACATCAATGGCATACACCCTTCCTTGCTTATTACAATAAAACACAAAAGATGACTCTTTACATGACTCTTATTTACATTGACCACTCTCTTTTATTTTTGGAACAAGAGAGGATGGAATTGAAAAATACTTGATTTTTTTTTTTTTTTTTACATAGAAACACTTTTGATACATATACAAAAGGAAACAAAAGATTACATGACACTTTGCAAGAGGTAGCCCTTTTTGATGCACCCAGTTAAATTCGATGGTTGTTTTTCTTAATGTAACCTCCACCTTCTATCCCAACCAACCAAAGAACAAGCTAGTCAAGTTTCGTTCAGTATTCTAAAGTGATTGGCAATCGTGACTTCCTATCAAACACCTTGAAGATCGAGGCTATACATATATTGGTAGATCGTGCGCGTGCAAATTTCTTATCACTATGTGAATTGTGCTAGAATCAGGGTGCCTAAATATCTAGACTAAGACTCTTAATAATTACATATTTGCACAAGAGTCAACATTTCAAGGTAAATGAGCTCCATTTTTATGTTTTTATCATTTTTCTAATTTTTTTTGGAATTTTTCAAATTTTTTCAAAAAGAGGGAGTTCTTGTTTTCAATTATGGCATATTATCATGGTATCTACTCTATACCCCAAACCTAAACTAAACATTGTCCTCAATGTTTAAAAATATGGAAAGAATTAAAATGCAACATATGGAAAGGGACATGCTGAGTAGAGTAAAAGGAGAGAGAATACCCGATTTCGGCGAAAGCAGAATTAAAACTCCGTTATCCAAGGCAAAACTCCAACATATTCGGAGTCACAATGGATGAGCACAAAATATATACAAAAGGAAATTGAACTAACACATTATCTACAAGAAAATTTGGTTTTTAATGGGATTGGACTTTTTGGGAAAAATTTGGTTTTGTCGGGAGACATTTGGTTTTGATGGGAAAAAGAAAAATTTTGGTTTTTAGGGAAACATTTGGAAAACTTTGGTTTTTATGGGAGAAATTTTTGGTTTTTGAATGGGAGAGAAAATATTTATTTATTTATTTATTTATTTTAAAAGAAAATAAAATTTGGTTTTTTTTGAATTTGGGAGCAAGCCCACTGTTGGTCCTCTAATGGAATGGGAGGAAGGCTGCGGCCCACGAAACACTAAGTTATAATTTTGAAAGTTTAATTTGGCCCAGTTGGTTAAGGCCCGACGTTTGTTTTAAAACTTTGGTTTCGAGGTCCACTCTTGAGTGGAAACAAGCCCACAATCGGTTACAAGCTCAGCTGGGTTTAAACCCAGAGTCCAAAATACAAGTCCAATGAAAGAATTTAAACAAGCCCACAAATTAAACAAACAAGCCCACAAAAATTAATTACAAACCCAACAGAAAATAAAAAGCCCAAAAATTGGCTTTAATATTACAAGCCCACAATTAAAAATTGGAAGCCCACAATTCGGGTTCTCTTAAATGGGTTACCTTTTAAGCACAGCCCAGCTGCTCTGATATTGTTGCAAAAACCCAGTTGGTCTTTGGTTCTTTTCCTTGGTGGCGTCCCAACAGAGGAAAAACTGGTTCAGAACAGCAGGTCCAACAGCAAATGAAGTGAAGCAGATGCAGATGCAAATGCTATGCAGTGAAATGCAAAAATAGCTAATAAAACTACAAGAAAAACACAGCACCAATCCCCGGCAGCGGCGCCAAAAACTTGGTGTGCCCGGGAAAGCGTATAAAATTGAAGCGAAATGAAAACGGGCCTACAGTAATACCGCAAGTGCACGGTCGTCAGTTGTAGCTCGTGCAAGTACGGGTCGATCCACAGAGACTGGGGGTGTTTTGTAGTTTCTAGCTATTTTGGGCTCTAAAATTGCTATTGTTGGGCTTTGGGTACCAATGGATTTTGGTAACCAATGGGTTATGATTGTGCTTTGGGCCTTTGAATACTCTTGGAATGAATTGGGGTGTTGTCTTAATGAAATGAACTGAGCTTGGGCTCAGTTGGTTTTGTAGTGCACTAGACTTTGGTTTTGAATTTGGGCTTGGGCTTAGTGTAGTGAACTGAGCTTGGTAACAGTGAACTGGGCCTTAGGCCTTAACCTGAACTGTGGCTGGGCCTTGAACTAAACTTTGGTCTTAGCTGAGCCAAGCTCAGTTGCAGCAGCAGCAGTGCAAAGGGCAGGTGCTCAGCAGGGAAAGGGAGAGCAGGAGCTGTTCAGGCAGACAAGGTAAAGCAGGCTCTAGGCAGACAGGGCACTAAATCACACAGGACCAAGGATGGCATTTACAATGACATGTACAAAGAAAAAGTGACAATGGTATATACATGGAAGCAACACAGGGCAAAAGGATGAAAATTTACAATGGCAATGAAGATGGTAGTGAAATAATGAGACAATGGATGATAAAACAAAAAACACAAGAAAACAGATACAAATACAAAACACAAAACAGGTGACAGAACAATGAAACTAAACAAAAACAATGGAACCAAGGCCTAAGCCAAGGGCAATGAAGATGAGAAATTACAGATACAAAACAGAGAAACAACACAACTAGGTTATGAATCCACCTTGTGACCTAGCCAGATAGTGTAATTCTATGTTAAATCCCTGTCCCTAATGGAGCTAGGTGAAGGTTCAAGCCTGCCTATGTTCCAGGGTATACATAAATGGAATGGAAGGAGAAGAAGCTTGCTCAACTGTTTACTCCTAGCATTGACTGTCTTTTGACAGCACAATCAATCACAAGCACAGTTGAGCACTAAATTCCTCCATTACTCAATCAACTCAATTTACATGAATTATAACCTAGCATTCCACCACTAACAGTGACTTAAGGCATCATCTCAGCCTAGCTATACACATACACATGTGAGCTCACATAACAGCAACAAAAACAAAACAATTACTAAACAGAGCATTGAACTGAACATAAACAAACACAGAAGACATAAAACAAAAACATGAACTGAATTGAAACTAAATAAGAGTAATGGAATAAACATAAAGATAGTTGCAAATTAAACACTAACCCTTGAGACACTGGCTATTCCAGTGCTCTTGGGTGACACACTGGCTAATCCAGGCATAAGCCTTTACATCACACCCACAGTCCCCTTTTTATACCCAATTACATAATTAGGGTTTGCACCCTTTTCACCCAAAAATTCCCAAAACAGTAGACATTAGGGTTCTACCTAATGTGACAGAAAATCACAGTTAGGTTCAATTACCTACCCTATATCACCCACTTTATCTTCTCCATGCTCTATCTCAACCTAATTAGGATTTATGTAAAAACCCCCAAATTGACAGAACTAGGGTTTGGTAAATTCTTACCCAAATTGATGCGATTACACGCTACTGACTTCGACCCATTCTTCTCCTTAGTCTCCTGCTCCTCTCCATGCCTCTGATTTCTTCTCTAGCCCTAGCTATTGTACCAATTTCTTTCCTAGGGTTTTCTGAGAAAGAAAAGAAAAGAAATTGGTAGGATAGATGGCTAGAAGATGGGGGGAATGATTATAGTGGAGTTGGTGGTGGTGTTTAGGTGGCTATGGAGTAGGTGGTGGCGATGGCAGTGGAAGGGTGATGGTGGTGGTTCTGCACAGGGTATGGTGGAGAGGAAGAAGGTGAAGGTCGATTGTTATGGGAAGAAGGGGATGTTTGGTTAGGTCATAGGGTTCGGTCGCTATGGTGTGTAGCGGGATCATCGAGTTCGATGTTTGGCGAATCTCGACCGTGGGATATGGAGATGAAAGATCAATCTGACGGTGAGATGAATTGGATCCTGAAGCGACCGTTGGATTATACAATACAACAAAATTAACGACACCAGATGGAGTTAGGTGTTGTAGTGTTAAGCGAAAGTATCGAGGTTTGATGCGCAGGCAAAGAAGCGATCGTTGGATTCAACTACAATCTAATCTGAAGGCTTGGAATTTAAGCGCTGTGGTGTTTTGCAGAGACTTCAGATTTTGATGATCTACGAAGGAGCGACCGTAGGATTTCGACGTAGTCCCATCTAACGGCTGAGAATGGAGGCGGTTATGGATATAGAAAATGGGTTTGGGTAAGGGTTTTGGGCCTTGGGTATGCCAAGCCCATATCTTCTTTAAGAACAATTCTTCCTTCTTGAGCCCATTCCTAGCTTTTTGGACGTGTGCTCCATTCTTTGCGGCTTCCTTGCGTAATTCTTCCCGGCTTTTCACTACTTTTCTGCTCTTTTCGCTCCGCGACTCATCCGAACTTCACTTATTACCTAAAAATGCAAGATTAAGTAAGAAAAATATTTATTCTTGAAAACAATGAAAATACAGAATATGGGATAAAATGTAGAATTAATGCACAAAAGATGAGTTAAATGCCAAGAAAAATATATAAAAATATGCACTTTTTAGCACTCATCAGTAGCCCTCTGCAAGACTTATAGAGAAGCACGTATTGTACTTAGATTATTCCACTGTGACAGTGACATCAAATACTAAAAATGCGTCGGTTTGGATTATAAATGATTAACCATATAATGAACTGCATTTAACATATAAGATGCATGGATAATGTTGTTTTTCAATGGTGTACATAACTTGGGTGACTAAGATACTCGGATAATGTTGTTTTTAAAGGAAATGTGAGCGCCCAACTTTATGATGAAACCTGAACAAAAATTCCAAACTAAAAATTGAAAAAGATCAGATATTATTTTATAAATTGCATGTATAAGTTTCATCCTATGAGATCGTTATACGGAAGACATGAACTTGATACAGTCATAAAACAAGCTTATTGAAAAACTGGCCTTGGTTTGGTTAATCAACTCCCTCTCCCCCACTAAGGAACAATAATTCCTCGCTCCACTATTGCTTGGCGTATACTATATGTCTGAGATTTGTGAACGCGGATACATTTTTATTCGAAAAGACGGTGATGATTTGGAGAGACTCTGTAATCCATTTTAGTGGAAATCGCCAGGGCAGGGCCGTCTTAGGGGCAAGGCGGTCACCTAGGGCCCAAAATTTTAAGGGGTCAAAATAAAAAAAGATTCTTCTAATAGTAGTTAATGTGTAACATATAATGAGTAAAGTGTTATGTATCACTTAGTTGCATTACAGATAATTTGTAACACTTATAGTTGTTAGCAAATGGTTTCTAATAGCTACAAAAGTTACTTAAAATCTTAGCTTTTGAAAACAACAACCAGTTTGGGCGGTAGTTTATGCCAAAATTTCGGCTTAGAACCCAAAATCTAACCAAAAGAGCTGAAATTTTTGTTACGGCCATAACCTAATTCAAGTTATCGCGTTAAACATACAAAATCTATTTTCCTATAATCTAAAATTTTAACTCTTACAATGATTTGGTGACCCATAAAAAATCCCAAATTTCAAGTTCGCATAGGACATCCTAGAAGAGTAAGACGGTCTTGCGCCAGGGAAGTAATTATAGTTTCTACATAAGTCAAAGTACATGAACAAATGAAAGTGTTTCCGGTTCAACATGATTTGCTCCATCAAAAATACAAGTGGGTTACAACATTGTGTAAGTATGTTTTCTGAATTAATTAATAACTTATGTGGATCTTTGAATGTTAGTAATTTCTATTTTGTATTTCTTATGTCTTTTATTAACGGTCTTATTTGACTAAGTCAAGTTATTAAAGAGACCGATGAGAATCTCGTGACCAACCATATTAAATGTTATATTATTACTGAAAAAAAGAAATGTATCAGGTAATTTTATTATTCTGGGGAATGTTTAAAAGAGTCCTATAGCCATAAATATTTTTATTTAGAAAATATAGCCGCAAATATTTTTATTTATAAAGGGAATGGAGATAGATAAAAAGCTTTATAAAGAATCTGATAGTTAATATTTTTTTATTTAAAAATGAATGAAAGTTGATAAGAAACATCTTAAATAGATTTATTTATCTATATATTGAGATACAATTTAAAATTTAGGATTAAGTTTATATTAAAAATGATTAGTTTAATGAGAAAATATGTCTATAAAAAGAACGAATAGATAAAAAGGACAGAGCAAAACAGAATAGAAGACAGATAAATTAAAAAAGACAGAGAGAGTATTTGATTCTGATTTTTCTATGTTATTTTAGTTCTAATTATTCTTTATTTAGTGATTAATTTTATTTAAAGTATTTTTAGTTTTATGCAAAGAAAGAAAACCAGAAAAAGTTATTAAGTTTTTGAAAAAATTACTACATCTATTTAACCTCAACGATATACCAAAAATATCGAAGGACATCATCGAAACTGGGGAGCTTATAAAAATCAAATGGGCAAACGAGAATCTTTTGAGAATATTATCACGTATCGCGATCTCTATGACGCTTTTGCTGATGAAGTACATGCATATAATGATTTAATGGACCAGAAAATTCAAAAATAAAATACATTAAAAAGCAAAAAAAGGAAAGCATAAACTCCAGAAATTAAATAAATATCAAAACTAGAAACATTCGGAAAGACATAACTTTTTAATTTGTTTTCTTTTATTACATTGTGTTTTTATTAGTTTATTGGATGTTTTATTAATTTTCAGGATCATAAGCTTATTGAATTTTAAAACATCATAAGCCAAACACTGGCCCGTGCATAGCACGGATGATCAACTAGTATAGTCAAATTTGGTGGAGATGAGTTTCTTAGACTCGGCCTCATCTTAGTCTGTCTTAAATTATGTAAATTTTAGCCATAAACTGCAAAGAAATGCAACACTTGTGTGTATTTCAAGGCTTGCAATTTGCTTTTGATTCAAATTTTCAGAGACAGAGTTAATAACCAAAATGTCTCGGGACATTTTTATCCTGTTGTGAAGCAATATATAAGTGAAAATTCAATTGTGGGTGTAGGACTGAGAGTTCTGAACTAATGGAGTCTTACATTATGTTTGTTTACTCCTGACTCATTTGAGTCGTCTGGATCTGAGTGAAATCACCTGACTCATCTGAATCTGACTCGATATGTTTGTTTTGAGTCAGATCTGACTCAAAAAAATGTGAGTCAGTGGTTTGGTCCCGTGAGTCAGGGGTATTTTGTTACCTGACTCAAATGGGTCCGAATCAGGGGTTATGTCTGAGTCATAGGTCGAGTCAGATCTGACTCAAAATGCAAAACAAACGGTCTGACTACTGACTCGGCCCGAGTCAGAGGTTGACTCAGATCCAGACGCCGAGTCAGCTGCAAACAAACAAGATGTTAGTTATGATTGGCCTGCACACTAATAACCTAGTGCAGGTATGGGATAAAACAGGTTTTACCATCTCAAAATATCCCGTGGTCTGGAATCTGAATAATGTGCAAGGTATGGGAGTAAAAGAAAAAGTAAAGAAAAGGAAGAGACGCGTTGTATTCCAACAAGAAGAAAAGAACAAGACCTCAGAAAAGGAGAAAAGGAGATATCTTTAACTAGTTGTTTCATCATGAGGAGTAATCAAGTTAGAAAAAGCAGAATAGAAGAAAAAAGTTAAGACTAACAGAAAGACATTCATTTCCCACTGTATTGCTTCTGCTTTCAAATTTTACAAGTCTGCTACACATAATATGGGTCTCATTCATACATATATCAATATAAAGCTTCACAGAAAAGAAAAGATTTAGACTTCGACGAAAACGGAATTGATTGAATATGAAGGCATTGCAGGGTAGACAAGAAGCACATGAATAACCTAGACAAGCTAAGCTTGTTCTTATTAGAAAGATGTGTATGCATCTATTTTACTACATATTAGAGTGCAAGCAGGTTTGTAGTATAGAAGAAATATTTAGGGTTGACGTATTGAACGAGAGATCATAACCTTGAGATACTGGCAAGGACAAACAATTCTTGTGGCTCTTGTTTCATCTAGATGCCCAGTCTTTACGAATATCAAAAGTGTAGTCGATCTCTAAGTAGCACTTGTTATCATCATCCAAAAACTGCAGCAAGTATACCGGATCCTTGTTAATCCCAAAACAATAAACTTCTGAGAATGATTAATGATTCTTAGAGAATTTCAACCCTGAGCAAACAATTCTTCAGCGTATACGAATATGGGTAATGTGCGTACGAAGGCGACTTATCTTAGTGACTAAATGTTAAGTATATTGGGTCCCTTCAAGAAAATCAACATACCTTACATGAACTGATTATTTGCCTATGCATCAGTGTATTAGATAACTATGGGTTAAGTTGAAAGTAGAAGTGGTTCCGGCTGAGAATTATATACCTTTGTTTTTGCTGAATATTGTCCCCTAGCAAATATACCCGAAGGTGTGGTTTCTTCAGGCATTTCATGTTTATAAGGCTCTTCCTGCGGACTGAAAGTCCCAAGCATCTCTTTTGTGCTGTCCACTGAAAATTAAGAAAAGACACTTGAGTGAATAAAATGACTCGATCTTAGCTTACACAGATATGCACAAGTTTAAGGTGGACAAATGCCAACCACCTGAACGAAATTGAGATGTCATACAGCAAATGAAATAGTACAGAACATCCTCCCCACAACATATGACCATGGATCTAAACCATTCAGAAAACTAATAAATACCATCTGGTCCGGGTATGTCGTTTTTCTTTTCTTTTTTTTGCCTTCTGTCATTGTAATTTAGTGATTCCTTTTGATCAGTTAATTCTTTTATTACATGACCTGCCTTTGTTATCAACTTGCAAAAAAGAATTACATGAATCCAAAACCCAAATGTAGCACTTCCAATCATTCTCTAGAGTGTGGAAACAATAGGTCTAAATTCGAATTGAGTACCTTCTTTTCGTGTACGATATCTGTTAATAATATTGAAGACAGGGAACAATCTATAACAATATTTACGGAGTGTTACCGTATGATAGGGAGGCAATTAGAGAAGTGGCAGAGCTTACCCTTGACAGCAGTTTTCCATACTGTGTTGGTATATTTCAGGCCAGATACAATGTTATTGCTGACTTTAAAAGAGAACTCAAGGCTGTAACGGCTATTTTCTTTCAAAGTAAACCATAATCCCTTGGGGTTTCCTTCCTCAGGAATTGGAAGAACAATCGCATCTCTACCAGGGGAATTGATTGAAAGACTCAAAATCTTCACATCTGGGTCCAACGTTTCTATGACAAGAGAAAACCACAAACACAATGTAAAATAATACATAAAATCATCAAATAATGTAACCAACAACAAGTGACAATGCACCAACCAAAAATCAAGATCACTAAATGTGGTCTCAATAGGGAGTATCATTCAATGACCTTGACATATGACCCCAAATAATTTCTTTAGTATTGAGAAAAAGAAATTGAATACCTCCAACAGAATTCAAGTCCACACTCCCAAGAAGCTGCTCTTTCCACCTCCTTAGACTCTCATCTTCCTTATCCTTTTCAAGTTGTTCTTTGAGGGTGCGCTGAGGACCCAACTCGATTGTTCGCTCTTCATCATCTTCTTCATCATCCTCTTGATCTGTTGTTACATCCAATGAAGCCTGACTCGTTTGTCTATTAAGTTCTTCTTCTTCTTCTGTTTTATGAACTTCCTCTTCACCATCTTTATCTTTATCCAATCCCATCTCTTAAATTTGCCTTCAACGAACCCAAACTCACAAAGACATCAACAACTAATAGCCAAACCTAAAGGCAACACCCTTCAGCAAATTAACATAATGACAGAATCCTAGAAAGGAAAAACGAAAAATAATCACCAAATAAATAATAAAACAATGTCTAGAAAAAAGTTAAAGAGACAATTTTATCAAAGAATCCCACAAAAGTAGCACAAACCTCTCTACCCAAGGAAACAAAAGCAATAATCAAGAAACCAACTAACAAGACAAAACACAAGCTTCAAAATGAATTGAAAACTAAAGGGAAAAAAAGAAAGAAAAGAGAAACCGGTTTTCTTAACACAATTTTAAAATTTTGTGTAAATGTTAATGGGTGGAGACAAGACGGAGATAGATTTGATAGGGAGAGAATTGAGAGGAAACGGTCATGTGGTGATCCTGAAGTTTTTGAGAGAGAACAAATGAAAGGTGTGGAGAGAAAAGTTGAAGGTTGCAAACTCAAAACAATTGTGCTGCAATGTGGCTTTCCTTCCCTCCACTCAGCAGACCAAGATTCTAGGACCTTTACATCTCATTTTCCAACAAAAACAGAAACTAAAATTTTCCTTTGACCAGTTCTTTAGCTGATTTTGGATCTAAAATAGATCATGAAACATGATGGATCAATGCAATGGGTCACTCCACGCCTTTTGATCAATTGAAGCGAGAGCCTAACCGGCGTTAACCAAACACACTTCTTTTGGCTCGCCTCTAGCTTGCTTATTTTAAGTATCACACAGTGCAAGTCTGTGCCGAGCCAAGCAAACACATCCCTGTAATACTACAGGCTCTCATAGCAATTGCATATTTTTGTTCAGGCATTTGCTCATGTCTTTGGGATTCACTGAATTAACGTTGTCCGGAGAACATTAGTGGTAGTAGATTCTACAGACTTTGCATTAACTGGTTGAACAAATCGTAACCGTATCCAGTCAGGACATTATCATACTTAAGAAATGTACACGAGTGTTACCCCAATTATAATCATTGTTTGAGTAATAAATCAAACATAATCATTGTTTGAGTAATAAATCAAACCATTGCATGAATCAACAAATGAATGCCTTCTGTCAAAATCAGGAAGAGTCCTCACAAGTTTACGGTTATGAACTTTAAAATAAACTTATGTTATATATTGGTGAAACAGGCTCATCAGTGTTATTATTTCTAGACTATTCCACATAATATAGCCTAAGGTTGCCAGACTTGTGGCCATCAACAAATAGTAAGAAACTCTCATCAGGATTTTGGTTATGGTGAAGTAGATGATGATCAGCCTGTTCCTGTTCTTGAAAAAATCCAACAACATGATTATGTTTGAGTTGCAAATAAGCAAAGTAATTAGTAGCAATAATGACATAGGCAATATAGAACAAAAGGCAAGCTTGAGCCACAGTGGACTCGGAGGAGGAAAACTAGCAATCAGACACTGTTAGTTGGGTTCTTTTTTTTCTATGAAGACTGTTAGTTGAGTTCGACTAGAAAAATAGAAGCCAAATCAATTTGTACATCATAACACCGAAAACTGAACTTTATATAACATATGATAAGAGTTTTTACCAAGTTCGTGCAAAATATAAAATATTACCAAAATTAATCTGCTCTAATATTTATCGAACTCTAACACTATATTCTAATACATCAATTTATAGAATAGAAGTGTTGTTTGCAGCAGAGAGAAAAGATCTCAGTCACTTCCCCATTTCCCAATCACACTTTCTTTAGCAGACAACTGTGTATAGACGTTCTCCTTAGGCACATCATCAGAAGTATCAACAGAACTGCCACGATATATCTTTCCCAAAACACGTGAGGTTATATATGTGAATCCATTTCGCGTTCCCCTCAAAGCATAAAGCAATGGGTTGAATACAACAGCAAGCATCACTTCTCCCTTTGCTATCACAAGATACTGCATATACAAAGAGAAGTGGATATATAGCTCAATACAGTAGAAGAAACTAACATAGTTCAACCAAGGAGGTGATAAAACTTACCATCAAAATTATACCCAAAATTGCAAGGCTAGCTTGTTGCGCCTCCTGCCAGAAATGATCGTCATTTGACCCACCAAATCCAAACCAACCACCTCCACCACCGCCATCATCCCCACCGCCGCTCTCCTCCCTTTTCTGTATTTCCTTGTTCCATTTCTCAAACTCCATCTTCTTTCCTCCAAGAGCACCTTCTAAAGCTTTCCGAGCTTGGTCCTGCAGGGAGAAAATTGAATAAGGTAAAGTATTTATAGAGGAGAAACTGTCGGCCTTAACTTATGAAAAAACGTATAACATATAGCAACTGCAAATTCACATGGATATAGGCCACTTCTTATTCATTTATTCCTGAAAGGATGGCTAACTCAGTTTCTGTACCGCAGAACAAGTAGCTTAGATTAAGAATTATAGATTCATAAACTGCTTGCGGCTTCGAGCTTCAGTCTGTCAACTGCTCAATTACATAATACTGCACATATCAAACAGTACAAAAACATACTAGAACACCTGCAAATGTTTGGGATATACGAGATTTTCTGACAAGCTATATGCAATCTATCTCTATAATCATTTTTGCTCGCATTAGACACATTTCACACTGCTGCCATATCTCCTGTCTGTTGTATCATGTTCAGCAATATAATGTTCGAGGTGACCCTTATGATTCTGTTTTATGTGGTATATTTGCTCAGATTCTCACTTTGTAAGATAAATCTCACAGTAAGTTCACTATAATCTCTTTACAAACTGATGAACTCCTTAAGGCATATACATGTAAGAAATTAAAGGAAAACCATTACGCCTCATATGTATATACCAAACATTCAGCCAAAGTCTGACGGCTTCCTCTAAAGTGTATACGGTAGACGATTGGAACTAAAGAAAGTAACATTTCTTCACAACTGTTCGCCCACAATGTAGGAAAAATAGAACCCTTCAATAGGACGTTGGCTTGATGGCTACAATAAGGTAAATTTTGCTAAGAAGACACTAGTAGGGGATTGGAAATCTTTCTGTAACAATCTTGCTTTAATGTTAATAACACAGAATTGGAACTCGCAAAAACCATCAGAGACCTGTATCAGAGGTAGAGAACAATAGTAGGCACCTACCATGCTTACTGGATATAAAACTGACAAATCGCAGTTCAAACTAAGATCAATTAAGAAGATATAGCTCTATCTTTTGTAGTGAAAACAATCAACAATATTTAATCAATATTGTCATTTGTAAGCATTTCAATAAATAATGATAATCCCTTTCCAATACCATACTCAAGGTAAATACTGATAATGGCGTCTTTGGAAAATGAGTTAACCTAACATATTCCTCAATGATTTTCAGAACTATAACCCAATTAGCTATTGTACACTGAAACTAAATTTTGCATCAAGTATCGATAACTTTTCACCTTTACTCAATTTTCCATCACTTTGAAACCCTACTACAACCCAATTTTCACAAAATCAAACAAAACAGCAAAACCTAAATTATGGTTGCTAACAAACATGATAAGAAAAAAAAAAGGTAAGGAAGTAACCTCTTTGCGATTGTTTGATGAGAAGAAACAAGAAAATCTGCTTCTGTAATTGAGTTTTTGTTGAAGGGATGTCCATTTATTGGTTTGATTTCGACTATAAGATGTTGAGAATCTTAATTGAGATGAACATGGTGACCAGGATGATGGTGATGATGTTTTTAAGGAAGAAGCGTTTAGGGTTTGAAGTGGAGACCGTAGGTTAAGAATCTGAGCCATTGTCACTTGCTCCTTTCAGCACCGTATGAAAAAGTTCTGTTCTTTATCAGAAACGTTCATTGCTAAGTCGGGCTGATATAATCACCTATCCCTTGTGCTTAGGAAAACTACGACTCAGACCAACATGAGACTGGGTGACGCTCCAGTCCAAACCGATTCTGGACAACTAAAACGAGTTTGGAAATCGGTGTTTTTTGAGTTCCCAAATTGATATTACTCCATTCGTCCCAAATTAGATGAGATAGTTGGTTTTAAATTTTGTCCCAAAATAGATGAGTCATCTCTCTAATCAAGGGGATATTTCTAAAACTACTATTTTAATTGATTATTGTTAATATAAGAAATATGCATAATTTGATATCCATATTTATATTCGTTAAGTAGGTGTTTTAAAATGCTTTTCAACGGTATAAAATTTACGAAAAACCGTGGTATAGTTTAAGAGATAAATCATTTCTAAATTTTACTAGTTATTATCCATAAGGGTATATTTGTAAAAAAAATACTTAAACATACTCCCCTTTCCTCCTTGCCTTAAAAATTGTGCAAACTACAACTAGCTCATCTAATTTGGGGCGGAGGGAGTAAGACGCACCCATTCAGATAGTTCAGATTGGTAGTATCGAACTCATTCAGATTTAAGACAACTAAATGTTAAGGCAGGGTTTTTCCTTGGGCCATTTACAAAATGGTCATACTTTTTCTAATTCAGTCACAAATTCATCGTACTTTTGCTAATCATCTACAAAACAGTCATGGTTTGGGCGACATAACGGTTTTTCAAGAAAAAAACGATGTTAAATGTTTCCAAAATGCCCTCTATCCTAACTCAACATATTTAACTGGGATTAACCACTTGATGACGTGTCTGGCAGATCGATCACGTGGCAGACGATGACGTGGCAGAAAATCAGATCGTTCCCAACGGTCATCTTTTACAGTTCTTTATATACCCTGCACACATTCATACCCATCATTCAATTCCAACAACCAAAACATAACATGTTCAAACCAAAAATGGGTGGAGGAAAAAGTAAAATATGCAGCAATTCAAATGATGCAAGCAGCAGTAGAGTGGTTGATGGATCAAGCAGCATCAACATCATTTGTTGTTTATGTGAGATTGGAATGCATGATCCTATTGACTGTCCATGGATATATTCAAGGTGTAAAAACGTACCTTGCAATGGAGTAAGAAAGTCGTTGAAAGATCAAACTAAAGATCATGTTGCTGAGAAGTTCTTGAGATGCTCAATATGCTCGTACTTTGAGTGGTTTGCAGATGCCACAAACCAAAAAAGATCCATGAAAGTTCAACTTCCAACTCCACATTCCTGCTTTGCTTGTGGTGAGAATAGCCATATGCACCACAATTGTCCATGGAAGAACCGACCCTGCAAGAAGAAGAAGTGTAAGGGAACTGCAATGCTTTTCTTTTGCCAGAATGTACACAACTATAACATTGCTTACCTCAAATGCTCCAACTGTCTTGATTTTCAATGGATGTCTGATGCTGTCTTCAAAGCAGCAAAATCCAATGTAAAACAGACATCCCTGAAAATGGCAGAATTATTCAAGCAAATAGAAGATCTACAAATGTAATGAGATACAATTACAATAAAAAGAACATTTCATGAGTCTGACACCATCAAAATAACATAACATAGCATATTAACATTAAGATCGTAACAAAACTGAGTTCACCATCCAAAAGATAACTAACCAACTGCTGCAAACTGATGCAGTAACAAAAGTAGTCTTAAAAACAAAAACAAAAAACCATACTCTAGAACATACAACATTACTTATTGAGTAGCAGGAACAGTAACCTTCTTTCCTTTAGGTTTTGGAACAGTGAAAGTCTGAGAAAGTGTTTGAGTCAGATCACCAACACCTGCAATACTCTGTGACAGTGTTTGATGCACCTGCAGTCCTCTGCCATACCTTCATCTACCACCTCTTGAACCTCTACCTCCTCTGGATCCTATACCACCTGTTGTGTTTGATGATGATGCAGCAACAACATGTGTAGGTTGAGAAGATGATGCAGCAACAGCAGATGAAGATGAAGCAGCTCCTCTCCCTCTTGTTCCTCTTGTTCCTCTTGTAGATATACTACCTCTCCTACTGGTACTATGTTCAGTTGGATATGGATAAGAAGTGGAGTGATATCCTCCTTGAACCATGGTTCTCTGCCTCTTTCCTTATGGATTAGATCTAACAGGTGCACCAGCACATGTTCTCTTGTTGTGCCCAATTGTCTTGCATCTTGTACAACTTCTAACCTTATTCTCTGTGTGACCTTCATCATAAGCTCTCTTTCTCTTCTTACATGGTCTTCCTGGTTTTCTGATGTCAATAGGAGGTCTCATTTTGAAACTGTCTTCTGGCTGCACAATGAAACAAGAGAGAAAGAGAAAGAAATAAGAGAAAAGAAGAGAAAGAGATAAGAGAAAGGGAAGAGAAGGAAACCCTGATTAATAAAGAAATATTTTCCATAAAGTGAAAGATTCCAAAAACAAAAAGGTAAATTACATATAAGGACATGTGCAGTAAGGGTAAAGTTGTTAATTACCTCATCCCATTCTTCTCTGCCTAGCAATAAACCCATCTCAGGAGCATAAGTAGCTCTCATGGCATCAACCAGATGGCAGCTGTTGCAATAACTGCCACCAAAAAACACACAAAATCATTAATGTTGCCTGAATCAATAATAAAGGACCCATTCAATATGAAACAGATCCATTCAATATGAAACAGAGCCATTATATATGAAAAAACATAAACAAAGTAGGGAAGAAAACTCACTCATCCCAATTAATTCTCATGTCCATCAGTACACATACACCATGTAGGCAAGGAATTCCTCTAAGTTGCCACTGAATGCAACTGCAAGTTTTGTCAACAATATCAACTTGAAATAGAATATTGGTTTCAATGTTCTTCACCTCATATAACCTGCCATAAACTTCTCCATTAACTCTCAAGTGACCTGTGCATTTCTGCATCTTCTTGATCAACTTCAAAACACTAGGCACCAACTGTCCAAGTTCCAACTTATCAGCCTCAGCTTTTCTTTTATAAAACATACCCATAAGTAGTTGACCATACATCATTCCAAGAGTACAAATGAGATTGTCTCTCATTGGCCAATCATGTTGTTGAAGGACTCACAGAAGTTGATGTTGGTGTGCTCAGAGCTTGTGGATTGGTCATAGAATGCCCCAGACCACTGTTTTGGAAGTTCCCTCATCATGTATGTTGTTCCTGCTGTAGACAACTTTGCAAGCTCATCCATGTTGACCTAGTCATAAGAGTAACATTATGAATTAACCAAGGAAAAATTCTAGGAATCTCAAATATCATAATGTTGTTGAAGGACTTACTTTCCAATGTCTTTCCTTGTAACATAGTGCAACATTGCATACTAGTTCATGTAGCTTTGTACCTTTGTGGTATTTCTTGAAATTTGCATACATATGTCTGCAAACATATAAAAAACAATAAAACCACTGAAACCATGTTAACATATAACAAACAAACTCAACCAATCTTACCTGAAACAGTATTTTTGGTTATGATCTGGAAATAATTCAGAAATGCTTTCTAACAACCCTTTCTGTATGTCTGAGATGAAAGTAAGCTTTCCTATAGGGTGATTGATTATATGGGGATTCAACCATTTCAAAAACAGGTGCTAGTTTTCACCAACTTCATTTATAGTAACCATTATAGCCAATGGCAGTACCCTATTCTCTGCATCCAAAGCAGTTGCAGCCATCAGACACCCACCATGCTTTCCAGTCAAGTGACAAGCATCAAGCCCAACCACATTTCTACAACCAGCATGAAATGCTTTCAGTGGTGCTGCAAAGGCAATTTTCATAGACTCAGAGCAGCCATCAACACTGCAATAAAACATGAAACATATAAACACCTAACTATATACATTGATGTTCAATTTCACAGTTACAAAAGTGTCAAAAAAATGGAACTCACCTTCTATATGTATAGTTTGTCATAGACCCAGGGTTGGTTTTATCTACCATATCACAAAATGTTGGAACCAGTCTGTAAGACTCTTCATAACTGCCATTTACTCTTTCTAGTATCTTTGTTCTAGATCTCCAAGCCACATGATATGGAACACTGGTATTATGAGTAGTGTGCAATTGGTCTTGTAAACTGAAAGGATTTGGCATTGGGTCTCCATTCTTCAACTTATCATACAAAAACTGAGCTACAAATTCTACATTTGTTGTCCTATTTCTTGTTAAACCTTAAGTCACACATGTATGCTCCAGGTTGAACTTTCTAACTATGAAGGTAGGTTCATGACATCTAACACTTGCATATATAAAAAACTCACAACCCTGAGACTTGTTATACTTACAATTTACTTTAATCCTTTCCTTATCATTAGGCTTCAACCTGTACTGGAACTTTTCCTTCATTGCATATTCCCTTAAGTGCCTCTTAAAGTCTTGGCTATCCATAAACTCTATCCCCACAAACATGGTATCAACATCCACAAATTGCTCAGTATTATCAGTGTGATCATCAAATTCAGTTAGTCTTTTCAGCAGCTTCTACATGTTCCCCCCAAACTTTCTCATACTGATTGACCCATACCGTTTCATTACCATCATCCTCTGCAAGCACTTGAACTGATAAAATCCCTTCATCATCTTCAGAATCAGAGCCACTAGAAGTATCACTAATGTCAGCATCAGATGGTACATCAACTATTGGTGCTTTTCCTTTAGGGTCATACTCCTCAGTAACACCACAATTATTATCATTTGATGCTTCATCTACAACAAAATAAAGATAAGTTAAAATGCAGATAAAGAGATACAGACAATCAACCTAGTGAGATAGAAACATTACCTGCATTTCCCTTTTTTCTATATAGTTGTGGATATAGGAAATCAAAATAGTCCATTCCATCAAAGTAGTTGTTCACAAAATCAGTATACACTGCAATACCCAACTCTGCATCATCAGCCACTGGACTTCTACAATCATCAATGGGATGACAGACATATGGTTCATTATTTTCCAGTTGTATGTTTTCATACTCCAACGCTAACTGTCTTACTTCATCTGATATTTCAGCATCCACAACCTCATCATCATCCACATTAAAAAATAACTTCTTACCACTGACATTACCCAAAATTCCTATTACTGCACCAATAGACTTCTTCAACAGTCTAGGATTTCTCCTTAATAGCTCAGGAGATTCACTATACAAGATCCTCTTCTTAGGCGTTAAAAAAGTAGCTGGGTCAAGATTCACTGGTGTTGCACCTCTTTCAATGTGTAACCTTGATGTACTCTTCACTTTCTCAGGTGTTGAATAAAGACTCTTTGAAACTGACAAACAAGATCTGGAAGGGAATTCATCACTAAGAGGAACCCTCATATTTGTAACATTCATGTACAGATGAATATACCCATCAACTTCAACTACTCCTTTATCCCACATTTCAAAAAATTCATCATCATTACCAATATAGAATGGGTCTGTCTCACTGAACCAAGTCAAATTCACCTTCTTAATAGGTGGTAACTGGTATGCATCATGAACAACATCACTAAAACCAGTCAATCCACCAGAATATACACTTACATTATCAAAGAGTCTAACCTTATTTGTATCAGTTTCTTCAACCCCAAAACTTCTTACTGGGTTCTTCACATATTTCCTGCACAGAGACATAACAAAATTCAATACACAAATAAGAAACAGATGAAATACCCAATTGATTGTAATTAGGGTTTACGAAAAAGGCAATGAAAATACCCAATTTTCAGTTTTTAGGGTTTATGAAGAAAATCCCCAAAATCGAAAAAATTAGGGTTTCTGAAATCTAATATGAAATTGACTGAAACATGTTTTGATTACCAACCTCATGATGTCGCGTACATTGTGACGATATCTTTTAAGAAAACACCAGATTGAACAACCAGTCACCTTCTCTGCTTGAAAATCTTCAGAAAATATCACTACATATGGATCAAAATCATACACAAGAACTACAGTCGGCTATTAGGGTATGTTTGCGATGAAAACCACTCGGAATATTTCTTCTTCTCTCAAGTATCAGAGCATCGCCATTTTTTCAAAGAGAGTTTAGAGAGAGATAAGGCAGAGAAGAAGATGGAGTCGAAAAATGAAAACTCTAAGTTTTTCTTATTTGACTAATTCTATCCATGTGTATTTCCTAGAGTTCCGTCAATCGCTAGATGTAGGGTGCAACATGTAATGAATCCTGGCCGCAAAGGTTATTCTCTAGATCGATACTAACTCGATCTACGGTATCTGATGAAATATGGTCCGGTTAGGGACATTAGGGTAAATGGCCGCCTGATTTTAACTCTGACCCGGTAGGTCCCATCTAGTTAACACCCCTTTTAACGGAAGTGTGACTCTTTTGTTAATGGATTGTAATATTAGGAATATTTTTCAAATCAGGTGCTAATTCTATGACTATTTTATACATTTCCCTTTTTCCTTCGCTATAGCTTAACTGCACCGAAATCCAACCATTATGGTCTTCCGTGTAGCTTAAGTGTAGCGATATACCTTAGCTACATTTAAAAGTGTATCACATATGATCCGGGTTGTAGAGAAGGGAAATCACATGAGTTTATACGTATAATTTTTTGCTTTACGGAAACTGAGTATTCGTTTGGCAGTTGAAACGGATACTCACTATCCGTGACATTTTACACAGAAACTAAGTTCCCCTTTCCTAAATTTTATCTATTTGACCTTGTATCGTTTACACTTAGCTCACACCCGATCCTAACCATCCGTCATTCTCAACGGCTCTATTTTCTCCGTCGTTGGATCCCAACATTTATTTTTTTCAAAATTTGAGAAAAATGTCTATATAAGGTAACTCTAATTCTCAATTCAAACTTGTCCAAATCAATAAAGTTTATTTGATTTTTTATCTCTCTT
Source organism: Papaver somniferum (assembly GCF_003573695.1). NCBI lineage: Eukaryota > Viridiplantae > Streptophyta > Magnoliopsida > Ranunculales > Papaveraceae > Papaver > Papaver somniferum. The sequence continues at coordinate 78,773,031 of NC_039363.1, forward strand.
CTACTATACTTATTTGATATTTTCTTAACCTTCTAATACTCAAGTTCTTATATTTTAATTTGATTCAAAGTGGTTGATAATTTTGTTCAAAAAGAAGAAATTGATCTTACCATTGCATACATTTATGTGAGTTGTGATGAGATTATTGGTGCAAAATAAAAAACATCTCTTTTCTAGAAAGTATTCATGAAATTTTCGTCGATCGGAACGACAATCCTAATGAAAGGGATCCCAGTTCCTTAAAAACAAAGATGAAAACTACTAAAAAAGATTGCAGAGAATTTGTGTGAATACTTAACATTATATATGGGCAAACTACAAGCGGTGCTTCACATGAAGATTTGATAAGTTCTACCATTTTATTAATTTTCTTCCGTTTAGTGATGTTTGGTAATTAACTTTTTTTTTAACATAATATTTTGTACACGAGGCCAATCACTCAAGTTTGATGCTTGTTATGGATTGTTGAAACTCAGCGTATTGCCGCAAAAAATAGTGCCATGCTTGATAGCCATCATAACTTTGTACCAGTCAAAGATGAGGTAGAAGTAATGCCTAATAAACAGACTCGTTGGAATTACAAGTATCCGGATAGGCCTGTCGGAACTAAAAAATTCAAATGGGAAGCTAGGCTGAAGAAGGATCGCGAGCAATGTATATTCGGGGAAGGCGATGGGAGAAGTTCTTCGATTAAGATGGAAGAAGACAAGATCAGCATAGTGCAAATATTTATAGTACGTTAAGGAAACACGATCGAGGAATGAAGCTATCAAAGCGGAACAAGAAGGTCATCTCCGAGCAGTTTGGACGTCTAACTAACAACAAAGTTATGAAATGCATCAGCAACAGAATTATCAAATGCACCAACAAGCGATTTATCAAATGCACGGACAACAGAATTATCAAATGAAATTAGATCAAGATAATGCAATTATGGATATGGATCTAAGTAAGTTAGCTCCTTACGAGCGAAAATATTATCGACGTAAGCAAAAGGATATTTTGAAGATGATGAATGCAATCAGGATTGAAGATTCAGAAGATGATGAAGTTATCCACCTCTAATAGTTATCCCTTAATTGAGTTTAGTTTTTTATTTCGAGTCAGTCTAATTTTAATAAAAAGTGTTGTTTTAGTTTTTAGTTCTTGTATTTGTGGTATTAATTAAAATTGTTGTTTAGTTAAATTAATGTTTTTGTTGCTTGAATTAATGAAAGGTTTATATATCGAGTTAACAAAGGCTCTATTTTTAGAAATTGACACTAACGACTCTCTTTTTGGAATTAACACCAACATCTCTTTTATTTTGAACTAACACCAGCACTGGTGTTGTATTATGTTGGTCACCGTTGATGTAAATGTTATTAGAGAGATGTTAACAAAAGTGTTCATTAATAACTTGAAATTACAACCGCTCATCCGACTATTGTGTGTTGTCAAAACATTTTTTTTGAATGAAATTTTCAAATGAGGTTTTTTTATGCAACACCTTCATTAAGTAGTATAATGCCCTGCTCTAACATCATAACGTCGTGGACGATTTCTATTTGCAAATGGGTTGACTCTTTGCATCACCTTAATGATATTGAAATGAGGTTCGTAACGAAAATCAGTTCATTTCTATCTTCTCCATTCTCGGAGAGATGTTGATATTACCTCTTCATTGTTTTCACCCCTGAGTCGATATCGATTGATATTAAATGTTAAAGCAGTGAATTCGTCAACTGCATCGGCTATTGTTGCATATCAAAGGAACAATCCAATTGTATTATGATTGTTCAGTTTTCCTGTTTCTGAGAAGAAATACTCAAGAATGATATGCCAATGAGATTGACTGTGTTAAATCATTTCTCGGTCGAACTCTCATGCGTTGCTATATCAAGCATGTTTGGCAATGTTAGTGATCAAAACTATAAGTCTTGATTTCTATCCTATTTATAGATGTCTTGGACTAGGACATATATTGTGTAGTTGAGCTTAGTTTTCACGGATTTCATCATTTGAAGACGAAGAACTACTAAGGGGAGCTTGTGTAACTTCATCGACAAAAGGTATGTGGAGACTTGAACTCATCTATCACTTGGAAAGTCTATTTCTACTCTATCTCCTATATTGAGACATAAGTCGTATTACGATATAGTTTTCTGTATACACATTTGAGATTTCGAGCTGAGTTTAACTCGCTTACATATTTCTCGAAATATGTGTCGACAAGCTTTCACTTCGACTAAGTTCATCTTTTGTCATGTGAAAATTTCCGAGTAACATCTTACATGGTTTATGTGATACAATCATTTGGTGTAGACTTGGAATGTTTCGATAATGGTTATTTCAATATCTTGAAAATTGCTTTGATGCTAATAGTGTGTGAAAACGACTATTGTCATCCTCTAAGAATGTTTCAATGATTGAAATAAAGAGCTTAGAATCATGTAACCATCTTTGGATATAAGCATACTAGAAATAACCCGTGCCGTTACGGCACAACATAGGGTTAACATGGAGTTCTAATAAGTATCTAGAGATAGCCCGTGTCGTAACGGCACTGCTTTAATATGATATCTGACTGGTGTAATTTTCTTTTGTCCGGACGTTAAATCATCTTCCTTTGCAAGATAGTTTTCTATTTTTTTTAAGCGAACATAATGTCTATATACATTGTAAAATTATTCATATACATTATCCAAAAACGAACACGATAATTTAAGTAATAATGTGTATGCATATCTCACTTATGAGTTATGAATAAAAATAAATAAATAAATCTCAATTCCCATTAGGTTCATCATGCCACCACTAAATCCAATTAATGCATATATGATATATTATGATTTCATTTAATGTTTCTTTGAAATATTGAGTTAAGAGGTGATGCAATAATTAAAGATTAATAAATTTGGATTCATAATGAGAAGGGTTACAGAAACGACGACCGTTGGATGTCTTTCGCTGGGATGAGACAGGGATGGTCGGATGCAACGTTTGTCTCTTGAAATGTTATCCGACTGTCCAAGCTCAAAAATCCATTCTGTTTTGTATTATAGATAGTGTGTTCACACATTTGTGTATAAGTCCAAAAACGGGAACCAAATGTATACATGTGTCTACTAAATGGTTGATGGAGACTGGCTAAGTATGTGTACCCGTACGCATACTGGAGGAAGTTCACGTCCGTGAATTTTTGCTGAGTTTGGAAATCAAAAACCAACTCAACCAGTTACCAAAGTATGCATACCCGCAAACATACTAACGGAAAGTTCACGTCCGTGAATTTCTTCTGAGTTTGAAAACCAAAACAAACTCAAATCCGATTACTTAAGTACGCATACCCGTACGTATACTTAGGTGGTTACTTTTTGTGTACATGAACTTAAACATTTATAAAATAAGGAATGAAATCTTTGCAAACCGTGGCTATAATGTTCATGTATTGATTCGAGTGTATCAAACCGGTTTTGTTTCAATTGCGTTCTTGTATAATTCTATGATAATATAGCAATTGAACAACTCTTTAACTAGTTTTATTTGAGTCATTTGAACTAGTTATGGTTAAGATGAATTGATATGAGAGTGTTCATATAGCTAACCTCGGTTAACTACGGTTGAGCCAACATGGTGTACACTTTTAGGTAAGGTTACTTAAACCTAAATGAAGGTACATTTCATTTGTGTATAACAAGCTAAGTTCGATCTAACGGTTGAAAAATATTAGCTTGAATCTAATCAGGTTTTCATCTATTTGAATGCTTTGTTACCAAGGTAACTTAGATTGCAAACCTTTATTTGAAAACTATATAAAGGAGAACTCTAGCAACAAGTAAACCTAATCCTCACACCTCTTGTGTGTTACTAGTTGCATAAACTAGAGTCGATTCTCCTTTAACCTTAGGTTTCTATCGAGACCTTGTAGGATAACGACTTCAAAGACTTCATTGGGATTGTGAAGCCAGACCCAACTATTTTATTTGTAGTTGCGTGTTCTGAACTTACCCGATTCTATCGTATTAAGTACAACTGAAATAATTGACTCGAGATTAATTTCTCCGATAGGCAAGATAAAAGTAATCACAAACATCTTTGTCTAATCGTTTGTGATTCTACGATATCTTGTTTCGCTATTCGATTAATATTATTGTGAGGTGATTGATAATACTAGGTTGTTCTTCGGTAATATAAGACCGGGTTATCAATTGGTTCATGTTCACCTTGATTTATCAAAAGACGGAACAAAACTCTTGGGTATTTCTGTGGGAGACATATTTATTCAATCTATAGACTTTTTTTTGTGAGACGGATTTGTTTATCAAGTTTTCGACTTTGGGTCGTAGCAACTCTTGGTTGTGGGTGAGATCAACTAAGGGAATCAAGTGCGTAGTATCCTGCTAGGATCAGAGACATAAGGAAAGCAACTGTACCTTGAATCAGATTGAGATTGATTAGTGTTCAACTACAGTCCAGTACGAAGTTAATTGGTAGTAGGCTAGAGTCTTTAGTGGCTTAATATAGTGTGGTGTTCAATCTGGACTAGGTCCCGGGGTTTTTATGCATTTGCAGTTTCCTCGTTAACAAAATTCTGGTGTCTGTGTTATTTATTTTCCGCATTATACTTTGTTATATAATTGAAATATCACAGGTTAACTCTTCTTATATTCAATCAGGCTTGCAGATTTCTATTTGTTGATTACGGATTGAATTAAGAGTTAGAGATATTAATCTCTTTGATATACTTTACCTTAGATTGAGTCTGACTGTCTAGTTGATTCTCTAGAAAGTATATTTGATTAAGTCCTCTCAGATTGCCAAACGAATTGTTGGGTGTGGTTGTTAGACCCCCGCATTTCCAGACTGGGAATACCATTTTTCCTGCATTCGTGCCCCCTAACCGGAAAGAATAAAACCAAGTTTCGATATAGAGATAAATATTCCTCTATTGTAAACTCTGCAGGATTCACATACGATTGATCCATCTTTTAGAAAAATCGAAGTGTTCTTTAGGATATAATATTTTTCGTGAGTGTGTCTTCCAAATGGGTCGTGTGGGTATATACTCTACGTTTGTGGCTCACTGATCTATTTTTGGAACTTAGGCCCAACGGCTACATTTATTGGAGCTCGCGCCCAACGACTGGATATTTTGTTATAAAACTATACTAACGTAAATCATTTTTTCTAAACATAAAAAAATAAAATCACTCTCAACCGACCCTCTAAACCATGTAATCAAACAGTTCGTCCAGCAAAGGAAAACAAATAGTTTGTGCAGAAGCAAAAGAGGTTTGTCCATTATGTTTCATGGATAACCATAGTCTGATGGAATGCCCCTTGATGTATTCAAAATGCCTACAACGAGGTTGCACCGGCATCGAGAAGGTAATTGAGTCATTACCAGAGAAAATTAGGTACTTGGAATGTGAATATCCTAACTGTCCTTAAGATGCACAATTATTGGAGGATGCAATGAAACAAAAAGAAGTTGATAAACTCTGCAAAAGCTTCAAGCTTAAAGAGAATTTGGAGTTTGAATACAAACAAGGGATTGAATGAAAAACCCCTGGTTGCAACTTTTTTATGGAAATGCATCGGTCTGATTTTTTTTTTTTTTTTGCTGAATCATATAATTTTATTGATTTAAAATGAGAATTACAATAAGGAAGGGAAAATCAAACAAAATTAAGATCTGGCTATACTAGCATAAATTGACACACCTAAACTTAACAGAAAAAGAGACAACTTAACTAACTTTGTAATAGGTCAATCCAGGCATTTCAATTCTTTTCAACCAAGTAGGTCTTCCAATGTATATATGCCTTTCTCCTCCTTATAGTTTAGTTCCATTTTTGGCAGCACAGTTTGCAGAGAAATTGGCTTCTCTAAAACAATGTGAAAATATGATTATAGTGAGATTTTTAATTGCATTCATGCATCTTGTTCTTATGAACTAGGGTATCTGATTTCTAGCAAATTTGTTCAACACTGTTTTAGAGTCAGAATTTATGATAATCTTCTGCAAATTCCAAGCACCTGCCAATTCAGTTGCATTAACTACTGCATATACCTCAGCAATATAGTTAGTGGAAGTCCCCAACCCTCCAATGATTGAACCAAGTACCTGATTTAATGATCTCTAATTACAACACCAAAGACAGCTGCACCTAGATTACCAAAAGAGGCATCGGTCTGTAGCAAAGAAAACATATGGAAAGCGATTTTGGAAATGTCCTGGATGTAATTTGGTGGAATGAACTGATTAAGTGTTGTTATGTTTAAGTTTGATGGGTGAGTTTGAATATGAACTGATGTAATATGTTATTTCAATAATTAATAGGTATTGTTGTTTTCATTTTAAGAGTTTGAATTTGATTAAACTGATGTAATGTGCTTTATTAATAATGTATACTTGTTAATTCACTTTCGTAAAAATAACGATTACATTGAGCATGTACGACAAGCCTTTTTAAACCATTAGGCAACCCTAATGGACGAGTTCTGTCTCGTGAGTTTTTACAGAGAGATATACCCACAAAACCTATTATTATCTTACTTATTTACTCTTCATCCGAACCTTCAGAATCAACATCTTGTGTGGGTTCCAGATTATACTCAAAGAAGTTGTTTTTCAACAATAAGTAGCAGCTATAAAAGTAGCAGTGATAAAAGTAGCAGTTATAAAACTGTAATTTTCTCCCCAAACATTTTTTTTATAAGTTCTTTTAGTCTCCTCCTCCTACAACAAAAGAAAACAATATCAACTTACAAATCAACTATTTAATAATTCACTTACTTACGATTATGGGAGTGCAAGGTGGCCTGAAGAGGTATAATACTTTTCGCAGCGATACATAATCTCTCACATCTGAAATGATTATGCACAATCTTTCCTGAAGATAACTAATCGTTCGTTGGTTTGGGTTCCCGGTAGTTCTAATAAACTTTTATAGCATCTGGTCCCAAATGTTTGTGGTATTTCTTACTTAAACTCCCATCATCATTCTCTAGAAAAACATCGACCCATAAACTAATAATCACGTCATCTTCTTCCAGAGTATTATCCACCATAATTTTAAAAGGAAGGTGTTGTTTTGTAAATAACAATTAGGACAAGGGGAGTGTTTATAATCGTAGATAGAGAAGAAAGTTGGTCGAACTGATGTGTTCATGGTCGAACTATGTGTGATCTATTTTTACAGGATAAATACTTTACTGTTTCGATTGTAACACAAATGCGTATATTGTAACTAGAGATTGGGAGAAGTGACCGTACGACTGCAACTGCTGTATCACTAGACTGAGTGAGGTGACCATACAAATGCAAGTACTGTATAAGTAGACTGAGAGAAGTGACCATAGGACTGCAACTACTGTATAAGTAGACTAAGTGAATTGACCATGCGACTGCAACTACTGTATAACTAGACTGAAATAAGCAACTAACATGTCATAATTATAAACCACATGCCCATCAAATTAAAACACATATATTGCACAACATAATTGAAAGCGAAAAAAAATTAACGTTCATTCAAACTTCTACCTGTAGGATTCAAACTTTTAGGTCTTAAAGTGCAACAACCATAAATGAAAAATATCATTCATCATCCTCATCTTCGTCCTCGTACTCATCATCTTTGTCATCCCCATTACCATCATCATCCTCATCATCATCTCCATCATGTTCATATCCGTCGTCAAAGCATGTTCACCTGCATGCTCTAAGTCATTTGGAATTTGGTCATTGTATTCTCTATAATAATCAAATGCACCATCCTCGTTTTGACCAGGCTAAACTTCTTCGTCTAAGTCTTTATCTTCATATTCTCCACCTGATGATGGAAGTACCACGTATTCTACATCTGAACCCTCTAAACTAGATGAGTCTACTGCATGGGATCCCGGTTATGCTTGGTCTCCTCTATGAGGACGCACAACAATTTGCGTCATAAGATCAGTTCTTAGTTTAAGGTGCATTTCAAGGTTTTTTAGACTTGACATAAAAACAAGAGTATTATCTGTAGGCTATGGAATCAGAATAGGAACAACTCTACCTCAATCCCTATCCCGACGTTTGTTAGATCATTTCTCGGTCGAACTCGCAAGCGTTGCTATCTAAAGCTTGTTTGTCATGTTTAGTTGATAAAAACTATAGTCCGGATTTATAGTCTACCTATATGAGTTCCATACTAGGATAGAGTGTATAGTTGAGCTTTAGACTTCACAACGCTTACGACTGAAGACGATCTACTGAAGAACTCGAAGGAACTTCATCAACAAAAGGTATGTGGAGACTAAAACTTATCTATCCTCAGAAGTATATTCTATTCTTACTTATCTCCTATTAAGACAAAAGTCGTATACGACATAGTCTTTCGTATCATACACACTTGATATTTCGAGTTGAGTATAACTCGCTTATCTATTTCTCGAAATACATGTTGATGGCTTTCTGTCTTAGCTATATTCATCATTATTCTTGACTTTATGTCAAAATATGATCATGTGGAAATTGCCTTGAAACATCTTACATGATTTATGTGAGACAATCATTTGATGTCGACATGGAAAGTTTCGTATTTATCATTCGATCACTTGAAAATTGCTTATTAACTAATGGTGTGTGTGAAACATCCATTGTCGTCTTCGAAGAATATTTCAATGATATAAATGGGAGTGAAGAGCTAAAACCCAAGTCTGGATACATTACGGTTTGTGTACTTAGTGTACAAACTGTTTTGACGGAATTCAGGACCGGAAGTTTGCATACCCGTTCGCAAACTTATCCAACTATTTAAGTCAGGGTACTTGAGTTTGCATACCCGTTCACAAACTGATTTAACTGTTGAAGTCCGGGAACCAAGTTTGCGTACCCGTTCGCAAATGGTTTTAACTGAGTTCGGTCAAGAGCTAAAGTTTGCGTACCCGTTTGTAAACTGTTAGCTTGTGACCAATGTCCAAAGAACTTAAGTTTGCATACCCGTTTGCAAACTTTAGTGGTTCAAGATATTAAATCGGTAAAGTATGATTTCATACCAATGAACAAATACATCTATATAATAAGGAATGCAATCTTTGCAACCGTGGCTTAAATGTTCATGAATTGATTCTTCCGAATGAATCCGATTTTGGTTCGATTCGTTCATGTATTTTACTATAAGATAATGAAAAATTGAACAACTCTATGAATAACACCATTAGATCCTTTGATTATATTTGATCATAGTTTATCTAGATGTGTTAGATGAATGTGTATTAAACAAAAGTGTTCATATAGCTAACCTTGGTTGACTACTATTGAACCAACTAAGAATACACGTTTAGGTACGGTCACCCATATCTAAATGAAGTATATTTCATTTGTGTGTGACAATCTAAGTTCATCTAACGATGGAGAGATATTGCTTTGGTTTCAAGCAAAACTTAGCTTGCATTTTAAACCAGGATTTCATCTAACGGTGAATAACGAATGATTTATTTCTAACTAACTAAGCAAACCCTGATTTGAAAGATATATAAAGGAGAACTCTAGAAACTGGGAAACCTAATCCCCACACCTCATTTGTGATACTAGTTGCGTACTATAATCGGTTCATTAACCTAGTTTTTCCTAAAACCATTTAGGTTAATGACTTACAGACTTCATTGGGATTCTGAAGCCAGATCCATATATTTTCTCTGTAGTTGCATGTTCTGATCTTACTTGTTCTATCGTATTTAGTACTATCTTCTCTAAGATTGACTAGAGATTTATCTCTAATAGGTAAGATATAAAAAGTAATCACAAAGCTCTTTGTCTCATTCTTTGTGATTCCACAATAACTTGTTCTACTACCATATAGTTAATTTATTATGAGGTGATTGATATTTCTAGGATGTTCTTCGGGAATATAATACCGGATTATCAATTGGTTTCTGTGCACCTTGATTTATCATAAGACGGAACAAAACTTCATAGGTATTTTTGTGGGAGACAGATATATCTATCAGAATAGACATTTCTGTGGGAGACAGACTTGTTTATAAGTCTTCGACTTTGGGTTGTAGCAACTCTTAGTTGTGGGTGAGATCAGCTAAGGGAATCAAGTGCGTAGAGTCCTGCTGGGATTCAGAGGCATAAGGAACGCGACTGTACCTCGATCAGTCTGAGATTGGTTAGGGATTAAATACATTCCTGTCCGAAGTTAATCTTGTAGTAGGCTATTGTATGTAGCGGATTAATACAGCGTAGTGTTCAATCTGGACTAGGTCCCGAGGTTTTTATGCATTTTTGATTTCCTCGTTAACAAAAATTTTGGTGTCTGTGTTATTTCTTTTCTGCATTATATTTGTTTATATAATTGAAATATCACAGGTTGTGCATAGTTCAAGCAATTGGTAAATCCAACCCTTGGTTGTTGATTGAAATTGATTGATACTTGAATATTGGTCTTTGGTACCATTCAAGTTGTTTCTCATAATAATCAGGCTCGTGGATTCTATCTGTTTGATTTGCTGATTACATTGAGAAATTGAGATATAACTCTTGGATACTTTTTCTTGATTGAGTCTGACAGTCTAGTTGATTCTCTTGGAATTGTATTGGAGTTGTCCATACAGATTGCTGAACGGAATATTTGGTATGGTTGTTTGACCCCCGCTTTTCAACGTTCATGCTCAATAATCATGTTGTGTAAAATTAAAAAACATTTCATTATTAGGTTCAAGTCATATTGTTGTCAATACTTACAGGATGCTCCTATTTTCTAAATTTACCTTGAAGCACTCCAAAGACACGCTCGACATTCTTTATTTTAGCCATCTGATACTTGTTGAATCTTACTATTAGAGCACTTCTCGGTTGAACTCGCAAGCATTGCTATCTCAAGCCTGTTTATCAAGTTTAGTTGATCAAAACTACAGTTTTGATCTACTTATAGCCATGTCTCGGATTAGGATAAAATGTGTAGTTGATCTTTATAATTCACGGCGTTCATCGATTGAATACGAAGATCTACTGAGGAGAGCTTGGAGGAACTTCTGTTAGAGCATTGCTCGGTCAAACTCGCATGCGTTTCTATCTCAAGCATGTTTGTCAATGTTAGTGATCAAAACTATAAGTCTTGATTTCTAGCCTATTTGTAGATGTCTCGGACTAGGACATAGATAGTGTAGTTGAGCTTAAATCTCTCGACGTTCATCTCTTGATCGAAGAACTACTAAGGGGAGCTTGTGGAACTTATTCGACAAAAGGTATATGGAGACTTGAACTTATCTATCACTTGGAAAGTCTATTTCTACTATCTCTTATATTGAGACATAAGTCGTGTTACGATATAGTTTTCTCTATACACATTTTAGATTTCGAGCTGAGTATATCTCGCTTACATATTTCTCGAAATAGGTGTTGGTAAGCTTTCGTTTCGGCCAAGTTCATCTCATATCATGAGAAAATTGCCGAGTAACATCTTACATGGTTTGTGTGATACAATCATTTGGTGTACGACTAGGAAGGTTTCAATAATGATTATTTCAATATCTTGAAAATTGCTTCGATGCTAATAGTATGTGAAAACGGCTATTGACATTATAGAAGAATGTTTCAATGATTGAAATAAAAAGTTGATGATGTAACCATCTTTGGATATAAGCATATATAGTTTGTTCGCACATTGGTGTATAAGTCCGTAAACCGGAAGCCAAGAGTATGCATATGTGTGTATACAAAATTGGTGAAGGAGACAAGTTAAGTATGCGTACCCGTACGCATACTGGCGGAAGTTCTCGAACCGAGAATTTCTGTTGAGTTTGGTTTTGGAAAAACTCTTAACTAGTTACCTTAAGTATGCGTATCCGTACGCATACTGGCGAAAGTTTTTGAACCGAAAATTTCTGCTGAAGCTTAAGTACGCATACCCCTAAGCATACTTAAGCTGGTTACTTTGTCAAATCGGTCAAGTCCATGAACTTAAACATTTAAATCATAAGGAATGAAATCTTTGCAAACCGTGGATATAATGTTCATGATTGATTCAAGTGAATCAAACCGATTTGATTTCAATTGTGTTTTCTAAATGATTGAACAACTCTTAACTAGTTTCATTTGAGTCATTTGAACTAGTTATGGTTAAGATGAATAAGGTTGATATGAGAGTAGTCATATGGCTAACCTCGGTTAACTATTTGTGAACCAACATGGTGTAAACGGTTAGGTACGGTTACATAAACCTAAATGAGGGTACATTTCATTTGTGTGTAACAAGCTAAGTTCGATCTAACGGTTGAAAGATATTAGCTTGGTTGAATCAGGTTTTTCATCTAACAGTGATTATTGAATGCTATGCTACCAAGGTAACTTGGATTGCAAACCCTGATTTGAAAACTATATAAAGGAGAACTCTAGCAACTGGGAAAACTAATCCCCACACCTCATGTGTGTTACTAGTTGCATAACTAGAGTCGATTCTCCTTTAACCTTAGGTTTGTTCTCGAGACCCTGTAGGTTAACGACTTGAAGACTTCATTGGGATTGTGAAGCCAGACCCAACTATTATCTTTATAGTTGCATGATCTGATCTTGTTGTTTCTATTGTGTTGAGTGCAATTGAAATAATTGTCTCGAGATTTTATATCTCCGATAGGCAAGATATAAAAGTAATCACAAACAAACTTCGTCTCATCGTTTGTGATTCCACAATAACTTGTTTCGCTAGTCGATTAAGTTTATTGTGAGGTGATTGATAATACTGAGCTGTTCTTCTGGAATATAAGTCTGGTTTATCAATTAGTTTCTGTTCACCTTGATTTATTAAAATACGGAACAAAAACTCTTGGGTATTTCTGTGGGAGACAGATTTATTCAGTCCTATATACTTTTCTGTGTGAGACAGATTTGTCTATCAAGTCTTCGACTTTGGGTCGTAGCAACTCTTAGTTGTGGGTGAGATCAACTAAGGGAATCAAGTGCGTAGTATCCTGCTGGGATCAGAGACATAAGGAGCGAAACTATACCTTGAATCAGTGTGAGATTGATTATGGTTCAACTACAGTCTAGTCCGAAGTTAATTGGTAGTATGCTAGTGTCTGTAGCGGCTTAATATAGTGTGGTGTTCAATCTGGACTAGGTCCCGGGGTTTTTCTGCATTTGTGGTTTCCTCGTTAACAAAATTCTAGTGTCTGTGTTATTTCTTTTCCGCATTATATTTTGTTATATAATTGAAAGATCACATGTTGTGCGTTAAGACCAATCAATTAGAATATCCAACCTTTGGTTGTTGATTTATATTGATTGACATTTGAACATTGGTCTTTGGTACCGTCAAGTAACTCCTCTTATATTCAATCAGGCTCGCAGATTTCTATTTGGTGATTGCGGATTGAATTAAGAGTTAGAGATATTATACTCTTTGATATACTTTAATCTAGATTGAGTCTGACTGTCTGGTTGATTCTATAGAAAGTATATTGGAGTAAGTCCTCTCAGATTGCCAAACGAATTGTTGGGTGTGGTTGTCAGATCCCCGCATTTTCAACTTCATCAATAAAAGTTATGTGGAGATTAAAACCTATCTATCAGAAATAGGATTGACTACGGATTCGAGCCATAACGGGTAGGAGAAGAGCCCGACTCGGTATTGTGAAATATGTGTTTATTCTATTCCATTCTTCTAAAGTAAGCAAGTCGTACAACTATATAGACTTTTACGTTATACACATTTGATATTTCGAGTTGAGTTTATCTCTATTATCTAATTCTCGAAATATGTGTTGGAAGTTTTTTTTCTTTAACTATGTTCATCATTATTCTTGACGAGTTTAGTTGGAAACAATTTGTTTGTTGGAAACTAAATATTGAGTCAAAAGATGATCAGGTGAAATTTGACTTGAAACATCTTATATGATTTGTATGAGACAATCATTTGATATCGACTTGGAAAGTTTCTTATTGATCATTCGATCACTAGAAAATTACTTGAAGCTAATAATTTGTGTGAGACAACTATTGTCATCTTCTAAGGATGTTTCAATGATTGAAATGGGTGTTTAGAACAATTAACCATATCTGGATACAACAAGGTATGCATACCTAGTATGCGAACTGTATTGTTTTGATTCAGGTCCGGGAACCTTGTTTGCCTACCTAGTATGCGAACGATTTTACCTGTAAAGGTCCGGGAACCTTGTTTACGTACCTAGTATGCGAACGGTTCTACCTGATTTAGGTCCCGGACAGCTGTTTGCATGCCTGGTTTGCGAACAGTTGGACAAGATCAAGGTCCGGAGCTGTTGTTTGCATACCTGGTTTGCGAACACAGTGGTTTAAGTTCTAAAATCGGTTAAGTATGATTCTCATACTCATGAACTAAACATTTATGAATTAAGGAATGCAATCTTTGCAAAACATGGATTAATTTTCATGAATTGATTCTTGTATAAACACTTTGTACAATTACGAATCAATCCAATTTTGTTTCAATTGGTTCATATATATTTCTATGAGATAGTGAATAATTGAACCACTATATTTGAAACACGGTTAGATTCATTTGATTATCTTTCATGATTGATTGATCATCATATTTTATCTAGAAGTGTTAGATGAACATGTTTAAGACAAAAGTGTTCATATGGCTAACTTCGGTTAACTGTTATTGGTCTAACTCAATATGCACGTTTAGGTACGGTTACCCATATGTAAATGAAGGTATATTTCATTTGTGTGTAACAAGCTAAGATCATGTAACAGTGGAGATTGATTTCTTTATTTTAAAGCAGACTTAGCTTAAATCTTAAACAGGAGTTCATCTAACGGTGAATATTGAATGCTTTGTCACTAAGTTATCTTAGCTCTGATTGAAAGAAAACCATGATTTGAAAGACTATATAAGAGGGAACTCTAGCAACTGGAAAACCTAATCCCGGTACTTTCCTGTGTCCTAGTTGCAAACTAGAATCGATTATCCTTTAACCTAGGTTTTTCCAAAACCCTATTAGGTTAACAACTTGAAGACTTCATTTGGGATTCGTGAAACCAGATCCAACTGTTTTCTCTGTAGTTGCGTATTCTTATCTTACTTGTTTTATCGTGTTGAGTACTATCTTCTCTAAGATTTGCTCGAGATTTATCTCCGATAGGTAAGATATAAAAAGTACTCACAAAGTTCTTCATCTCAGACTTTGTGATTCCCCAGTAACTTCCTCTACTACCATATAGTTAAGTTATTGTGAGGTGATTGATATTTCTAGGCTGCTCTTCGGGAGTATAAGACCGGATTATCAATTGGTTCCGGTTCACCTTGATTTACCATAAGACGGAACAAACTTCATAGGTGCTTCTGTGGGAGACAGATTTATCTATCAGAATAGACTTAACTGTGTGAGACAGGTTTGTTTATAAGTCTCCGACTTTGGTTCGTAGAAACTCTTAGTTGTGGGTGAGATCATCTAAGGGAATCAAGTGTGCAGAATCCGGCGCGGTTCTAGAGGCGTAAGGAACGCGACTGTACCTTAATCGCTGTGAGAATTAGTTAGGGCTCAACTACATTCCAGTCTGAAGTTAACTTGTAATAGGCTAGTGTATGTAGCGGATTAATACAGTGTGGTGTTCACTTTGGACTAGGTCCCCGGGTTTTTCAGCATTTTCGGTTTCCTCGTTAACAAAATTTCTGGTGTTTGTGTTATTTCTTTTCCGCATTATATTTGTTTATATAATTGAAATATCACAGTTAGTGCGTAGTCTTTGGTACCATCCAAGTTATTTCTGTTCAATCAGGCTTACAGATTTCTATCTATTTTATTTGGTGATTGGATTGAGAATTGAGATAAAATCTCTTTGATATATCTCTTGATTGAGCTCTCTTTTAAGTTGGTGCTCTCGGAATTATGTTGGAATTTTTCCATACAGATTGACAATCTAATATTGGGTGTGGTTGTTATACCCCCGCTTTTTCACTTACCATCTCTAGAACCTCCAATGTCTGACTAAAAGTATGTACAATTGTAGTTAACTTTGGATAGATACCATCGGCTAAGAAATAACCCATCTTGTATTGGTGACCATTGATGACATAATTGCATGGAGGTGTTACATGATAGGTGTTTAAAAACACCTTTCTAAGTATCGATTGGTTATGCTTTCTTAGCTAGTTTTCTCGCAAAAGTGTATTATTAGCTCTCTTTTATATTTTATGGGAATTTTAGAGCTTATTCCCGAAAAGAACAAGAAATCGTCCAATTGACCACAAAAGAGGCAGAATTATCATTGCATGGGAAACCACTATGGTATTAAGAAGCAACTAACTGAAGTCCATGAGGAATTACTGGAGGCAGCTAAGGAATGCTGCCATTTGATTCTAATCGGGTTTATTATTGGAACCCATGCAATTTATTCAGGGCTACCTTCTTGATGTGATTATCAATTGAGTTGTTATAGAAATAGGTTCGTTGAGACTTTTGAAAGCAAAAGATTCTAAATTTAATTTTAAGACTAAAAATATAGCAAACTTAAATAAAAGTGATATGAAAAATATGGAGAAGATTGGGGCTATGGAATCCACTATTTACCAATATCAAAGTGATTTATATTCTTTATTTATAATCACGCAAATCATGCATTCAAATTGATTCTTAATATTGCAATAGTTGATTTTTTTAGAAATAACAATTGTAGATCGAAAGTATGGGACATCAAAACCCTAGGCTAGCATGCTCCATCAATTGAAATGACAATTGTTTAACAAAAACCATTTTATCAATTTATTTATCTAGGCAAATAATCATATAATAATTGCATAAATTAGAGATTACCACTTTTCATTGGTGAAATAGCTTCCTCCTTCGCCCCAGAGGATGGGTTTAGCTCATCATTGTGTAAATACCCTCAAAATATTTGTTCATTGCTTCAAAAATTGTTTACAAAGATGAAATGGAGGGAAAATGATGAAATCGGGTGTTTGCAACGTTTTTAATTGTTGCAAAACACTGTTAGAGGTAAAAGGAAACTGACACTGTTACTGTAGCTTCTAAGACCCACACCTATGTGTCGTTAACACTGTTGATAAACGACTGTCTTGGTTGGTCTGTTCTTCGTGTTCTTCAGTTATGCAGCAGCAGAAATGGTAGCTCTGCAACTCGATTTTTCTTTGCATTGTGGTCTTTTAAACTCTCCCAAGCTCTCCGTGATCCCACTATGTGACTCCATAAGCCCTTAAATACTCAATTGGACTGAGAATAAGCCCTCATAACTCCAAATAATCCGGCAGTCAATGAAAAATACTCCCATGCAAGATACGGAAATTTTATTCCCTGTTTTAAAACTTCACGCGTCTACAACTTAAGAATCTACCTTATTTAACTTCTCCATGCTTCTGCAGAGACCGAGTGCCATCCAAACAAGAGTAGCACACGTCTAACTTGCTGTATTCTCGTGAAAATCTCCTTCCGGTGTACGAACTGCCATATTTTGTCAGTTGGAAAATCTAGGCAAATTCAATCGAAACCACCAATGATACCACGCCTGTGACGCTCAATCAAGTCTTCCCATGAAATTTTAGCTATTGAATCACACTATAACCCCTCCAATTCACGAACTGAAAATCTATTAGTAGTGTGAATATTTTCCCGCCATTTTTCAGAATTCAAACGAAGAGGAAATGTTTCCCCCTATCCAGAGCAGGGGTGCAAATAATAGCTTCCTTGAGGGGTATCCTGAGGGTGACCCTTATCCAAAATGAGGGTGCCTTTAGTAATTTTCTCCCGGGGGTCCAAATAGCACTTTTTGAGCAACTTTTTCCACACAAGTGTATCTCCAAAAACGTCTACACAAACATAAAAACACCATAATAAGTACAAAATCAAGCACTAGCAATAGAGATACTGAGGACAATTCAGACACAAAAATGTGTCTATCGAACACCCCCAAACTTATTATTTGCTAGTCCTCGAGCAAAACTAATCTAAAAAATAAAATCCTAACTCACTAGGTGGCCCTAGTGACCGAGAGATAGTCTCGGGAGGGTTTACCAGAGGTGTACCCACAAAACCTTTACTCCAGACCCTATCTATCTACGCAGAACCTTGGAAGGCACTAAAGAATCTCCTTGGTTGGCATACTCTCATTGACTACAGGAGGAAGTACCCTGATGCGAAATTCCAATTGATATACATGAGTTTGCACTCAACATACTAAAATTCATAAATAAGTGACAGAGCTCTACTCAGATAGTTTCTGGACATCATAACCGGAGTCAACCAATCACATGGAAAGATTAAGAAGATGGATAAAGAAAAAATGTATATGGTTTTGAAGGTGAACGGTGTTTCCCATATCTGTCTGAAGGCCTCTGCCAAGGTGAACCTATCTTAATGGACTGAGATACCGGTCAGACTAATATCAACACAACTGGCATATACAAGGGGACCAGCGGTCGATAATCCTAAGTCTAGGTCAACACAACTGCATATACAAGGGTACCAGTGGTCGACTTTATTGAATTTATTCCGTCTGATGGTCTGGTCTCAAATTTATTTATTTTTGGTATCTCAATTACTCTATTTCACCTAGCAATAGTAACAACTTGAATCGTGTGCCCACCAAATCATTTAAGAAATAAAAACAGAAGGGATTAGGATTCAACGAGATATGGCGAAACTACCATGTTTTTTTTAATTCTAACACCTGAGCTCTGTGATTTTATGAATAGACTCTTTAGATGTTTCCATCTAATCAGATTGGTTCCTCAACTCCTACAACCAAGATGTTCCCATACACTTAGATTGGTTAGTGCCAACCTTAATAAGCATAAATTTCTAGGCTCTGGAGTTTATTTATTTCAACTAAAAGCTAAGAAAAAGTTTCTTCCCCACCCCCAAACTTAAATCTAACATTGTCCTCAATGTTTCTAATGAAAGAGCAATACCAAAAAGTAAAGTAACATGAGGAATCAGTAAAGAG
Source organism: Papaver somniferum (assembly GCF_003573695.1). NCBI lineage: Eukaryota > Viridiplantae > Streptophyta > Magnoliopsida > Ranunculales > Papaveraceae > Papaver > Papaver somniferum. The sequence goes on from NC_039363.1 coordinate 78,791,950, forward strand.
AGAAGTCGGAAAGATAGTACTTGGGTGAAGAGAGATCAAAAACTAATATACAACATACAATCGCCTCGATGGTAAATCAAGGGTAAACAGGGTCCTCCAGAGGGACCTCCTAAACATCATCTGTAGGAAAGGGATCTAAAAGGGGTTCCAATCTCTGACCGTTAACATTCGAAGAACTACTACCATCCGGTGTCTCGATCTCAACAGCTCCATGAGGATTGACAGTGCGAGCAATAAAAGGACCCGTCCACCGAGAACGTAACTTCCCAGGGAAAAGATGCAAGCGGGTATCACACAGAAGAACTTTTTGACCTGGAGAAAATGACTTTCTTAAAATATTCTTATCATGCACAAGTTTCATTTTGTTCTTATACTCCTTAGCACTATCGTATGCATCTCTACGAATTTCTTCCAACTCATTGAGCTGGAGTTTCCTATGGGCTCATGCCTTGTCGAGTGAAAAATTTAGCTGCTTAACAACCCAATATGCTCTATGTTCTAACTCAACAGGTAAGTGACATGCCTTTCCATACACAAGTCGATACGGTGACATTCCGACGGGGGTCTTAAACACAGTACGGTAAGCCCATAAGGCATCAGTAAGCCTATACGACCAGTCTTTCCAATTAGGATTAACTGTTTTCTCTAATATACGTTTTATCTCCCTATTGGAAACCTATACTTGACCACTAGTATGTGGATAATACGGGGTAGCTACCTTATGTGTAATACCATATTTCTTCATCAAAAGCCTGAAAGTTCCATTACAAAAGTGCGACCCTCCATCACTAATTATAACATGCGGTGTACCAAAACGTGTAAGTATATTATCTTTCAAGAACTCAACCACAACCTTATGGTCATTGGTTTTACACGCAACCGACTCAATCCACTTAGAGACATAGTCTACAACGACAAGGATGTATAGGTTACCAAAAGAATTAGGAAACTGACCCATAAAATCAATACCCCACACATCAAAGACCTCAAAAATTAGAATCGGTTTCAAGGGCATCACGTTCCTACGGTAAATGGTTCCTAATTTCTGGCAACGCTCACAAGTAACACAGTGACTATGGGAGTCTTTAAACAACGAAGGCCAATATAATCCACACTGCAATATCTTAGCAGCAGTCTTCTTAGCACTAAAGTGACCCCCACAAGCATGATCATGACAAAAGGAAATAATACTGGACTGGTCACTCTCAGGTATACATCTCCTAATAATCTGGTCTGGAAAATACTTAAACAAATAAGGATCATCCCAAAAGAAGTGCTTCACCTCGGCTAAAAACCTAGAACGATCTTGTTTACCCAATGTTGGGACATTCGACCAGTAACAAGATAGTTCACTATATTTGCATACCAAGTTAATTGGGTAACAAAGAACAATTGTTCATCAGGGAAGCCATCCCTTATAGGAAGGGAATCATCAGGGGAATCAACAACTAGCCTAGAAAAGTGGTCTGCTACTACATTTTCGGCACCCTTTTTGTCTCTAATGTCTGGAGAAAACTCTTGCAACAAAAGAATCCACCTAATCAATCTAGGCTTCGTATCCTTTTTAGACAGAAGATATTTCAAAGCAGCATGATCAGTATATATTACGATCTTAGAACCTAAGAGATAGGGTCTAAACTTGTCTAAGGCAAACACAATGGCTAACAGTTCCTTCTCGGTAGTGGTATAGTTCAACTGGGCATCATTCAGAGTTTTGCTAGCATAGTATATCAAATGAAGTAATTTGTTTTCTCGCTAACCTAGCACAACACCAATAGCATAATCTGAAGCATCACACATGATCTCAAAGGGTAGGTTCCAGTTGGGTGCCTGGACTATGGGTGCGGTAGTGAGTAAAGTCTTAAGCTTCTCAAAAGCCTCTAAACAAGTATCATCAAAGACAAACTTAACATCTTTTGCAAGCAAATTGCAAAGAGGTCTAGAAATCAAGCTAAAATCCTTAATGAATCGACGATAAAAACCTGCATGCCCTAAGAATGACCTAATATCTCTTACGGTTTTTGGGACCTGTAAAGTTTTAATAAGGTCAACTTTGGATCTATCTAACTCTATACCCTTCGAAGATACGATATGCCCTAGAACAATTTCTGAACGAACCATGAAGTGACATTTCTCCCAATTAAGCACTAAATTCTTTTCCTTACACCTAGTCAAAACTAATGCCAAATGATGCAAGCACTCATCGAAAGACGAACCAAACACTGAAAAATCATCCATAAAGACCTCTAAGAACCGTTCTACCATGTCAGAAAATATGCTCAGCATACAACGCTGAAAGGTCGCAGGGGCATTACATAGTCCTAAAGGTATGCGTCTGTACGCAAAGGTACCAAAGGGACAGGTAAAAGTGGTTTTCTCTTGGTCTTCTGGGGATATGACAGCCTGATTATAACCGCAATATCCATCTAAAAAGCAATAATGGCTACGTCCAGCTAATCTCTCTAGCATTTGGTCGATGAAGGAAGGGTAAAGTGGTCCTTCCTAGTGACCTTGTTCAATTTTCTATAGTCAATACAGACACGCCAACCCGTGGTCACCCGGGTTGGGATTAACTCATTATTCTCATTCTGGACTACAATAATACCGGATTTCTTGGGAACAACCTGAACGGGGCTGACCCACTTATTGTCTGAAATGGAGTAGATAATGCTTGCATCTAACAGCTTAAGAACCTCGGTTCGAACTACTTCTTTCATATTAGGGTTCAGTCGACGTTGCATCTTCCTATAAGGTTTGGTGTCACTCTCTAAATAGATATGATGCATACAATCAGTAGGACTTATACCCTTAATGTATGCTATGGTCCACCCTAAAGCTTCCTTGTTATTCTGAAAGACGGTCACTAGCCTACTTTCCTGATCACTATCCAAGTCGGATGCTATAATCACAGGTAAAGTTTCAGATGGGCCTAAAAACACATACTTCAGGGTATCTGGTAATGGTTTAAGGTCCAACTTAGGAGGCTTTTCTAACGAAGGAACTAGGTTATATTTAGAAACGGGTAGAGGTTCGAACTTAGGTTTCCAACCATTACTAGTTTCTATGAAAGGGGTTGAATCTAACAAAGCATTCACCTCATTAATCACACTGTCATCATCAAAATCAATCCCAAAGTGGGCTAGGTATTTCTCTAATGGATCTTCTAACAAAGTGTTTGGTAATGACTCCTCGACTAATGTTCCTATCATGTTCACCTCTTCTATGCTTGAATCATCTAGTTCAGAGGGTAGCTTACTAATATTAAAAATGTTTAGCTCAATAGTCATATTACCAAAAGACAAATTCATAATACCATTTCGATAATTAATGATCGCATTGGATGTAGCTAAAAACGGGCGACCTAAAATCACTGGTATTTGGTTCTCTGGGTCAGGGACAGGTTGGGTATCTAGGATAACAAAATCCACCGGATATATAAACTTGTCGACCTTATTAAGAACATCCTCGATCACCCCACGAGGAATTTTAACGGAACTATCAGCTAACTGAAGTGTCCTCTGGGTAGGTTTCATCTCACCAAGTCCTAGATTAAGGTACACATGGTATGGGCGTAAGTTCACACTGGCTGCTAAGTCAAGCAAAGCTTTCTCTACACGTATTTACCTATTTTGCAAGAAATAGTAGGGGACCCTGGGTCTTTATACTTAGGAGTAGTGGTATTCTGGATAATAGAACTCACATGACTAGCTAGGAAGCCTTTCTTCTAGAGACTAAGTTTTCGTTTTCGCGTACACATATTCTTAAGAAACTTGGCATAAACGGGAATCTTCTTAATCGCATCTAACAATGGGAGGTTGATAGTAACCTGCTTAAAAACCTCCAATATATCATTAAAGTTGGACTCCCTCTTAGTTGGAACTAGCAGCTGGGGAAACGGGGATCTGGGAACAAAGTTGGCCTTAGCAGGACCCTCATTGGTCTCTTTGGAGACTATATCAGTCTCCTCATTTTCTGGCTCAGAAGGGTGAACTACATCATGTTCACTATAAGGCATGGCAACCTTATTGTCAACTTTCTTTCCACTCCTAAGGGTTGTTATAGAATTCACATGATTGTACGATTTCTCTCCTTTAGGGTTAGGATCAGTTTGACTAGGGAACCTTACATCTTCTCTTTCACTAATAAACTTAGCTATTTGGACGACTTGAAGTTCTAATTTAGCAAGAGACTGAGAATTATTCTTAAAATTCTGCCTGGTTTCTTCTTGAAAATCATAGTGGTTCTTTGATAACATCTCATGGTTCTTTGCTAACATAGTAAGAGTTTCTTCTAAGGTGGAGATCTTTTTCTCATTCTGAAACTGGGGTTGACTTGAAGAGTTCTTAGCATAACCAAAACCTTGGGGAGGCTGAGAATTACTTGACTGTCCTTGATTCCGACCCTTAGACCAAGAAAAATTAGGATGGTTTCTCCAACCAGGGTTGTAAGTCTCTGAGTATGGGTCAAACTTTTTACGGTTCTCAAACCTAGAATTGTTATAGACAGCATGGGCTTGCTCTTCACTAACCTGATCTTCCCAAAACGAGTTATTGGTTATACTCCACAACTAGACACTTGAGAGGCTCTAAACCTATCATCAGGTTCAACAAGAGACCTATGTTTAGGATGATTCAATTCCAAAGTTTCTAACCTTCTAGACAAAGCAGCAAACTTAACATCTGACCCGAAGCTTGTATATACCACATTGGTGCTACTTCTATTGACCAAGAGTCTTTTGGGGGGTTCAACACAAGACTCCCACTGTTGAGATTTTTCAGCGACAGCTCCTAAGAAGGTAAAAGCATCATCAGCACTTTTACTAGTGAACTCACCAGAGCACATAGACTCAACCATGGCTTTGGTTGAATAGTCTAAACCATCATAAATAATATCTACGAGTTTCATCTTATCAAATCCATGGTGAGGACACTGAGATAGGAGATCATTGAATCTCTCTAAAAACCTATAAAGAGACTCCCCCTCTTGTTGCACACTAGCACTAATTTTCTGCCTAACAGCTGCAGTTTTATGCTTAGGGTAGAATTTCATATAGAAAGCAGTAATAAGTTCCTGCCATGTTTCAATGGATTCAGATGGTAGGTTGTTCAGCCAGGTCTTGGCTTTATCTCTCAAGAAAAAGGGAAACATCTTAAGTTTCAAGACTTCATCAGTAGGGTCTTTTATTCTAATTGTCCCACAAATTTCTTCAAAGTCCCTAATATGAAAATAAGGGTTCTCATCATCTTTCCCTAAGAATATAGGGATCATCTGAAGAATACTAGGTTTTATCTCGAAATTAGCCGTAGTGACTGGCAATTTAATGCACGAGGCTCGGGTGGACCTAGTTGGGAACATGTAATCTTTCAAAGTTGCCATCGCTAGCACAGCTGAAGTACTAGGGGTATTTTCCTCACGAAGAGACAGATTCTCAAAACTAAAGTTTCCAAAACCAGGGCTCTCAAAAGAAGAGTCTTCGAGCTCCCCGCTTCCACAAGAAGAACTACTAGGTTTTTCACTAATCAATCGACCTAGATTATCTCTTTTCCAAGATCGTTCTCTAATGACCTCGGGCATACACTAGAAAAACAAATAAAAGAATCCTAAAGGAAGGGAGGCTCTAAGCAAACACAAAGCAGGCTGACTTCACCAAAGCAAACCTAAAGATTTCTAGCAAACAAAAAGCATGATGGCTCTACTTAGATTGTTTCTAGACCAGCTTCTATTCTTTCGAAAAGGAACTCGTTAAAATATGAACAAACCTCTCTGGAATCAATCCGAGTTAAAATAAGTTGAATAGAGACGAGGGAAGATGCGTGGAGCTTTGATACCCAAGGCCTCACCGGCATTACAAGGCGGCGTATTCAACTCACAGAAACCATCATGAACATCAAAGTATGCTCAAAAGAGTAACCAATATTTTTCGAACGACTTTCCTATTAAGCTAGTTACCCAATAGGTCTTGTTCTAGTCAAAATTTTAGGCTTAGGTTCGCGTTTGGTTTCGTTTTCCTAAGGCGGGCAAGAAGAGAACGGTGATGAAATCCGAACCCTTATCTTGTATGGCCAGTCCTTGCCCTTTACTAGGAAATTAAAGCAGTCGTTTTCAATTCCTCAGCATATATGCAAACGAAGGAATACAGTAAACCCGCTGACAGGGGATTCGCGGGTGTTTATATAAACTTACCTCCCGTTCCAGACGGGGGATGAACCGCTGAAGTCGACTCGGGCCACGACTCCTATGTCATGTACGAACCCGAGGGGCCGAGGAGATATCGTAATCGTCGTCCTTCTCTGCAAACAGTTTATATTTAAACTACCCTTCCGTAAGGTTTTTAAAAAAAATAAAGTCCCAAAGTCCACAGTCCAAAGTCCAAAAATATAGTGCAAAAGAAAAGGAAAGTCTAAAAAAAATGAAAAAATAAAAATAAAAAACTCTAAAGAATAAAAACAAAATAAAATGTCTCTCTCTCTCTCTTTTAATTAATTTTTCTTATTCTTTTCTTTCGCTCCTTTCGCTTTGCTTTTACTCCAAATCTTTAAGTATTCACCAAAAGCTTTGCCAAATTTTTCTTTCGCTCCAAATTCCAAAATCTGTAAGGGAAAGACAAAAACACAAAAGCGTAAAGAAGAACAAATAAAAACCTAAAAAAAAAATCTAAAAGCTCTAGCCTAAAGACAAGTCCGCGTCGGCGGTGCCAAAAATTGATGTGATTATCAATTGAGTTGTTATAGAAATAGGTTCGTTGAGACTTGTGAAAGCAAAAGATTCTAGATTTAATTTTAAGATTAAAAATAAAGCAAACTTAAATAAAAGTGATATGAAAAATATGGAGAAGACTGGGGATATGAAATCCACTATTTACCAATATCAAAGTGATTTATATTCTCTAATTATAATCATGCATTCAAATTGATTCTTAATATTGCAATAGTTGATTTTTTTAGAAATAACAATTGTAGATCGAAAGTATGGGACATCAAAACCGTAGGCTAGCATGCTCCATCAATTGAAATGACAATTGTTTAACAAAAACCATTTTATCAATTTATTTATCTAGGCAAATAATCATATAATGATTGCATAAATTAGAGATTACCACTTTTCATTGGTGAAATAACTTCCTCCTTCGCCCCAGAGGATGGGTTTAGCTCATCATTGTGTAAACACGCTCAAAATATTTGTTCATTGCTTCAAAAATTGTTTACAAAGATGAAATGGAGAGAAAATGATGAAAATCGGGTGTTTGCAACGTTTTTAATTGTTGCAAAACACTGTTACAGAGAACGATAAAAGAAAACTGTCGCTGTTACTGTAGCTTCTAAGACCCACACCTCTGTGTCGTTAACACTGTTGATAAACGACTGTCTTGGTTGGTATGTTCTTTGTTTTCTTCAGCTATGCAGCAGCAGAAATGGTAGCTCTGCAACTCGGTTTTTCTTTGCACTGTGGTCTTCTAAACTCTCCCAAACTCTCTGTGATCCCACTCTGTGACTCCATAAACCCTTAAATACTCAATTGGACTGAGAATAAGCCCTCATAACTCCAAATAATCCGGCAGTCAATGAAAAATACTCCCATGCAAGATAAAGAAATTTTATTCACTGTTTTAAAACTTCACGCGTCTACAACTTAAGAATCTCCCTTATTTAACTTCTCCACACTTCTGCAGAGACCAAGTGCCATCCAAACACGAACATCACACGTCTAACTTGTTGTAATCTCGTGAAAATCTCTTTCCGATGTACGAACTGCCATATTTTGTCTGTTGGAAAATCTAGCCAAATTCAATCGAAACCACCAATCGTACCCCGCCTGTTACGCTCAATCAAGTCTTCCAATGAAATTTTAGCCATTGAATCACACTATAACCTCTCCAAATCACGAACTGAAAATCTGTTAGTAGTGTGAATATTTTCCTGCCATTTTCAGAATTCAAACGAAGAGGAAAGGTTGCCCCCTATCCAGAGCATGGGTGCAAATAGTAGCTTCCTCGAGGGGTGTCCTGATGGTGCCCCTTATCCAAAATGAGGGTGCCTTTAGTACTTTTCTTCCGGGCTCCAAATATCACTTTTTGACCAACTTTTTCCACACAATTGTGTTTCTCTGAAAACACTTACACAAACATAAAATCACCCTAATAAATACAAAATAAAGCACTAGCAATAGGACAATTCAGACACAAAAACGTCTATCACTTCTTCCTTTTATTTTCCACGAACATAGAAACTGATTGAGTTATATCTGCACTACTGGGACGATGGTGACTGGTGGTGATGCTGAAAGTGAATATGGACGGTATGGATGGCTTGCTGCCGTCGATTGAAGACTGAGATAGAGGAGCTCGAGCATATGAAATCAGTAGAAGGAAATGGGATCTGAGGCTGCTGAAATAATGGATTCTGGTGGTATGAGTTAACAGCCAGGGAATGAGTTTGATGAGACGAACAACTGTGTTGCTGGGGTTGAGCTATTGCCATTGATGTTGTTGTTACAGTGATGAAATGATGCCACTGATTATGTGGTAATCGTATGGCTGAATTGATGTGTGTTTTAGGATCTGTGATGGATTAGAATGAATGGGTTTTGTATGGAATTTGAATGCTCGCAGGGAAGGAGACAGAATTTGATCTCGAAATCAACAGCAAGTTCATCTATGAAGCAAAAACAAAATGCACACAATTTGTTTGCTTAAAGGCCTGAACCAAAATCTCTTCTTCAACCGAACCACTGCCAGATTGGTATCATCAGGTTTGTCGAGTCTTGTCAATGAATGGCAGTGGTAACGAGTTAAGGAGAAAGATGGAGATGTTGTTATTGATTCATGGCAATGATGGTGCATGGACATTGACAGCGAATGGAGTTTGAAGCTGGTAGTAATGGTTCAGGGAAGGTAGAGCTCGAGCTGTGATGCCACTGTAAATGGAGCTCGAGTACCCACAGAGAGAACGAGACGGTGAAGATTTAATGAGTAGGAGAAGCAGTCGGGGACGATATGGAGTTGTGGTTTTGTCTTGTGCCGACTTTTCACGGCTGGAAAGGGTTTGCTGCTGGCTAGCCATGGGTCGGGTTGTATAACGTCGGTGACGAAGGATGATGAGAGCTATGGACTGAGCTTGGCAATGGATGGAGCTGATGTTGTGCTTATATGGAAGAAATCTGTGACGATGGAGTTTGGACAGAGAATGAAGTGGTGCTGGTAACGCTGTGATGTTTGGTTTCGATGGCTGGGACTGTTGGCTGTGGTTAACGGAGTATTGTGCATCCGTGGGAAGACTGAAGGGTATACTGTCAGTTTCATGAACTGACAGTTGAACGAATTTAGGTGGGCTGGACCTTCACCAACTACGTGGGCCAGTAAGCTAATTACAACCATTTCTCACGAGCAGAGCTTGGACGTGAATGATATTTGGAATTTTGGCGAGTTTGGCAACCCTTTGGCACGGGATGTGATGCACGGGACACAATTTGAGGAGGTGCACTTTCCTATCTTAGCTAGGTTTCCTAGTTTTTTTCAAGAAGAGGTTACAAAACTCTATATATAGGGAAGCTTAGATACAATTTGAGATATCTTCTTTTCACCGTTTTTCTCCCCCTAAGGGGGAGAACTATCTCTTTTCTATGTTCTTTTTATTGTTAAGGATGAATTCAAAGTTCTAATTGTGAAGCTCAATTATTTACAAGTTTGTTTCAAGTTTTAAAGTTAATCATTGTGGATTGTTTTTACTATATCGAAGGTTTATGATTGATTCTTAGATTGGTTTGCGTGGCCAACTAGATTAGTCTATTAACCATTCTAATGCTAGTAGAGAGTTGAGTCGATCTGTAATTGTCGCTTACCTCCTACATAAGTAGAAATTGCAAGACCTTGCGGAGGGATTCTGTGGAGCAATTGCGAGTAAAGACAACACCAGTAAGTGGACCGAGCGTACCGAGTTTAACTGTTGGGATCAAACCTAAATTCATAAATCTTAATGCGTTCGCGGAATTACATCTTGTAAGCGAACCTCAAGGTGGTTCTTTTGAATAGAATCCGGTAGTCGAGCGCTTCCGTATCCGATGATACAAGGAGTTTTGAGGATAGCTAAGCGTACCTGCTATTCTATGGTTGGTGACAATTGATTCTAACAAGAGATAAACGGGTACAATGTTGAGTTAACGGTTAGTAACAACGAAGGATTTCTTCATCATATTTATCTTATTATCTTTTTTATCCTTCTTTTATATTTTCGCTGATTTAGATAACATATCAATTGCATTACTCCTCGTGGGAACGATCCTTACTACCACTATATTACTATTTAGTTAGTGGGAAATATCTTATTATTTTGTTGAGTAAACGACGCTCGTCATTACACCCTTTATCATATTACCAAAAAGTGGTGAGTGTACCAACACATTCAAATCGTTATTTGACCCAGGCATTCCAAAAAAAAAGCATGCCAAAATCATAAATCACATGATGCCACCGCATCTAACATCATACAACTGTGTTTCTCTTTACCCTGATAAGTTCCTTGCCAAGCTATCGGACAATTCTTCCATTGCCACTGCATACAATTAATACTACATAGCATTCCTGGAATATTCTTTCGGCATTCTCACCTATCAACTTTTGAACATCTTCAGAAGTAGTTTGGCGCAAATATCTCTCTCCAAAAGTCATGCAAATTATGTTGCAAAATCTTTTTAGATAATAATATATTGTTGTGGCACCCATACGAGTGTGGTCATCGACACAATCAGTTGTTGTACTTTTGCACAAACATTTTATCATGGCAATTAATTTCATATGTGGAGAATGTTCCATAACACCCATTGCACCCGGATATTGAGCCATTCTGGATCTACTTCAAGTAATTTTCCTAACAATTTCTCAAATAAATCTTCCTTCATGCCCAGACGTTGTTTAAATTGTCTTGAAGTATAACTGGTTCCAGGTGTGAAATCACCATGAAAATCAAAAGGGGAAAAAAGAGTTTGATAGGGTTTAGAGAGAAAGAAATACAGTGAAGAAGGAGAAGTGGGAAATCCGTGCGTTTTCTGGATGTTTATACTCCAGAAATGGATACTGAGCACCCGTTTCGTTCAAGTTAAATCATTGACTTAAATGGATACTGAGTATCCGTTCGGCACTATTTACATTAGTTTCCATGTGATGTAGCTAAGGGATAAAAGCACACCATAGTGAGGTTTCCTTGAAACCCATTTCCCTTAGCTTCAAATAAGTTATATCTACGGGAAGTAACATACCATAGTGCTTGGACTAACTTCTCTCTCTCCTTTATCTCCTCTCTTTCACACTCCTTCTTCAACAAAACCATCACCAACAATCATCTTCTTCACTATTTTTTGCTTTCGAGGTTAGTGAGTAGTTTTAGCTTAGTTGTTATTATGTTTTTTACTTATATACGAGGTTTATCGTCGTTTTTATGGCGGTTCTTGGTTATTTGGTTGGGTTTTGAGATCAATAATGATGCTCTCCAACGACGAAATCTTCATCTTTGTTGTCTCTGGCGACAAAATCTTCATTGGCATCTTCATCACCAACTTATCCCGTGGCAGAATCTTCACCAGTGATCATTTTGACGACGGAAGTTTCTTCCCTAGTTACAAGAAATTTGAGCAAATTACTCCTATTTCGGGAGCACATCTTTCTAAAGAAGAAAAATAAACTAAATGGTTGGAATTTAATTCCGAGAAAAAACATTTTTCTTCCGATTTAATCGGATCTTATTCATACTTGTATTTTTTTTACACCGGTAATCCTTCTCTTTCTCTTGTCGGATTTCTCGGTATCGTACTTTTACAGTATGTTCTTGTTACTTTGGATTCTCTTATTTTCGATCTTAAACTTATTGTTACCTTGAATTTCCATAAATGAAAAGGTTCCTTGTTTATTTTCTTTTGTTACTTTTGAATTTAGGTTGAATTTGGTATGTGCGAAGAACCACTTCTAATTAAGGTCATGTAAGACTCTTATCCATACTCTTGAGCTCACTCTCAACACATAATGGACATAAATGGTTTGTTTTAAGAATCTATAGCATATATAGTTATGCATAATCCGTATGCAGTAATTATAACTCACTTGATTTGAATCTCTACAAATAAACCCATCTCTTGCATAACTTAGAAAAAAAATTGGAAATTGAAGAAAAATGCAACTGGTGCAATCAGAGCCTCAAATATACCATTTTTATGGATCTTGTCTTGCATTCCTATCATCTATAAGCATCAATCTCATCCACAAAGACAAATAAGGGGGTCTACAAAAAATATGTCCATTTCTGTAAACAGACTTAAATAGTTCTTAAAAATGATCCACTTCAGCAGTTTGTGTGAACGACTTTAAATTCGCACACAAGAAAAGAAAAAAATAAAAGAGCCACAAAACATAATATATAAACTAAAATAAATATGTGAATGGCCGGCATAACACGCCTTTAACACAATGAAATGAGTATAACATCTGTTAGAACATTGCTTGGTCGAACTCGCAAGCGTTGCTATCTCAAGCTTGTGTGTCTGTAGATGGAGAAAAACGATTTGCTGGGTTTTAGGGAATTGAAGAAATGAACGTGAGGCCGAGACTCCTCAACCGAACAAACTGCTTAACCTCACACAGATGCATTGCACGGGAGTGCTTTAAGTTCGAGAGATAAATCTGTAGGACTCCGGCCTAAACCAAGTCAATGGCCGTTCCAGAGTCAATTCGGTCACAAAGAGGGAGATGGGTTGATCTATAGGAGGGAAGCTGAGAATTGTGTGGGATCAATGATGATGAAGGTGGATGTCTTGTGGATTTCTTCAAATATGTGTAAATAAGTTTGATCGAGAGGACTTGTGTGTAGACGATTATTGTTTTTAGTCATCGATTCAGAACCTATTTATATTGTCAGAATAGCGAACACCTTGATCCCAGTAAGTGTGACGATGTTATGAGTGAAAGACTGGGAAAAGTGGGAGATCGTGGTAAAACCAGTTCCGTGTCATGTGGAGACTTGGTTAATCGTCCACCCACTACTTTGCTAACTCCCTCAACCGCTTACACGACTTACTCATATTTCTCATCGTGGATGAACACACGTGTTGTAGGCTGAAGAACCAAAACCTTAACTGATATCCCCCATGTGACGTGATTGAAATCTCTCGAACGTGGAGTCTGCAAAGCAGACTTGTATTTGATTAGTCAGTCGTTGACTTATAAGTCAGTGAGTCTAAGTTTTGTTAAATTGAGCATGAGTGACGAATGCTCAGTGACTCATGGATTGAACATGTCAGACGTACAGTTCTTATGTTGATATTGCTCGTCTGAACAAATGTTGTAAATTCGAGCAACTGAGCAAGTACTGCCCAATTCGACGAATTACTGATAGTTCGATCAATATTCGTGAGAAAGTACTGCTCGATTCGACGAATTACTGAATACTGATAAATTACTGAATATTGATAGTTGGATCCATATTCGAGTAACTGAGCAAGTATTGCTCAATTCGATGAAAAAAGGTGTTGTGTTTTCGACGGCATTTCTTGTCTTTCAATTAGGGTACTGAATATTGATAGTTGGATCAATATTCGAGCAACTGAACAAGTATTGCTCAATTCGACGAATTATTGGTAACGTGACCCAATAAAATATTAATTAAAATATTTTTAGCCTACCAAATATTATGTAATTAATCTGATCGTCGATTACTGGATCAACATAAAATTATTAGCGTTTGAACTTGCTCAGAATGATGATTTGTGGAGCGTTTGTTCGAAACCCTAATTTTTAATCAATTGTTCGTCAATTGATGAATTGCTGAAAATAAGTCATGAGTGAGGGAGGGACCAACCACATGGGATGATGGACGACCATGTGGTGCCCAAGTGCTTGAGTGAGCGCGCACCAGAGTCCTTAGTTGACCGGTTGGTGAAAGAATGATCAAATGATTGTGTTGATCATTTATTAGAATAAATGCTCGTACGAGCATTAGATGATGAAACATAATTTTGTAAAAGTGAGGGACCGGCCAAGATGGCATAGAACGGACCTTGGTGGCGTGGGACCATCTGATGGTCGATTGAGCAAATTCCAAGTTGGTTGGAAAGAGTTTGGACCCAATATGAGCAATTGTGCAAATTAGGTCAAAATTATAAGAATGTGTGGGACCGGATCCTTGCAAGCCTTAGGGCCGGCCTTGGTCGGTCAAGGAAGCATTCCCATGTCACCACAATGTCCGTGTCTCAGTCCTAAGAGTTTTGGTATTTTCTGGTGTGCGTTAGAGCAATATCTTGGATTTTCATAAGAGTTTGATCTTTGACCGAAATTCCTGATTTTGCTCGAATGAGCAAGTAGGACTTTGCTCGTTTGATCAAAATTTGGAAAATATTAAGATAATAATATTTTATTATTTGGCGTGAGTAGCCTAGTCGGTCATGTGACCATTTGACTTTTTGGTTTTTTCATGGTTTGGGCAATATTTGAGAAAATATGAAGAAACCATGATTTTTGCTCAAACGGAGGAGTTTCATGAGATGAGGGAAATAATAATTATGAAAACAAGGGATTGCAAGGTGTGGGACCGGCCACGGCAGGCCAGCTAGGTTTCCCGGTCCCACGACACTTTCCCTATTTTATTATTTTTCATGAAACCGTAAAAATATGGAGAAACGGTGAGTTTTGCTCAAACAAGGAAAGTTGCTTGAATGAAGGAGTTTTCATTAGTTCATGAAATAAATAAATAAAATAAGAAAAATAAAAGAAGAGATCGGCCACGGCGGCATGGGTGGTGGGCCCGGTCCTTATGCGCCTCTTTTCTATTTTTTTTAATTATTTTCTCTCTCCTGTTCTGTGTATGATTCCTCGTTTTTCCATATTTTCGAATGCTCGTTCGTGCATTTGGGTGCTCGTTCGTGCATCATTGTTGAGTACACTTGCACCATTTTATTGGGGCTTACTCGGTGATAGTCCAGATGCCCGATTGTTGAATAATTATTACTAATTCATGAAATTCAGTGGAAAATTATTCATGAAGGAGTAATAATCATGAATTGTGCATCTATTATTAATCCATGAATCCAGCCGGGGAATTCAGGGAACGGAGTAATGAGATGAATTGGTTATCTATTACTAACCCATGGAGTCGGCCGGGGATTCATGGAACGGAGTAATGAGATATAATAGATTATTTTCTAGGAATTCAGTGGCGAATGTCATGGTAGAATTAATCCATTGTGGAATCGAGATATGAGATAGTTGAAGCATCATACTCGTTTTGAAAGGTGCATGGTCAGGGAACAACGTGCAGCGTTGTTGACGTCCTGAAGGCTTTTATCCCTCTCAACAAACAATTATGTAGGAGAGCCGCCTGAATCTATACACGCTCTCTCTACATAGTCAGGGAACAACGAGTGTTGCCGACGTCCTGAAGGCGTTAAGCCCTCCGACAAACAATTATGTCCAGAGAAACGCCCAATCATTCTTTTATGTAAAGGTGGGTCTCTCTATGTAGTCAGGGAACAACGAGTATCACCGACGTCCTGAAGGCGTTAAGCCCTTCGACAAACAATTATGTTCATAGGACCGCCCAATTATGTAATTTTACATGAAGGTCACGATGAAATGTGTAGCATCGAAATCTCAGCTAGTGGGAGGCCTTTCGAGAAACATATTCATCATGGATATGAGAGGAACTCGATCAGAGATCGTGAAACGGTTCATGGATCACAAAATATGAATCGTCACATGTGTTACTGAAGCCGGGTCAGAAACATGCAATATCATGATTTTACGATTTTGACATTTGTCAAAGATCCACCATCAATATTAATTCCCCTGCTTAGTGAGGGACAATCATGTTCCGCAGTAGGCATTAGATGGTGATTTTCCGGTCGACGAGATAAGCAGTTAAACTCGGTCGTACAAAGGTATTCTCAGAATCCTCGATTTGCTCAAATGGTGTCATGTACGAGCAAATGCTTAGGTAAGGACCCTGACAGTAAGATTGAGTGTCATTTCGTGAGCACGGAGAGAAGAAGCACTGCTGATTTGGGCGGTAGGACATCCGGTTTTGGTCGGTTTAACATTTGCGGGCCCGAGCCCAAAAAAGGAAATCCCTGTGTTTATTAGGTTTTGGAAATAAATTTTCCATAAAAGGTAAGAAGCCCTATCTTTTTTTATTTTTTTTTCTAAGCTTGAACGACCACCTTCCCCTTCATCTCTTCACGCCTGAACAGAGGAGGAGCTTTTTTTGCCGGATTTCAGTCGCCGCCGACCGTCACCGTCCATCGTCCGGCCGGTGCCGACCAGGTAAGTCCGATTTTTTTTGTGTGTGTTATTCATGAGTTTTTCATAGACGAAATTTCATATGTATGCATGAAGATGTAGGTTTCATGAAAAATTGTTTTTAGCAAACGATCGTCCGTCCATCCGTCGGTTTAGGAAACGAACAATAATCCCTAACATGAAAGAGATGTATATATTTTTAAATAGACATGGTCTAGTTGCAGTAGAGGAAATCTTGTTTATGAGGTTCTATGAAAATCAAAATTTTAATTTTAAAGTGTGAACCTTCACACAAATACTTTTAGGAACGTACGTTCGTTCGTAGTTAAAGTAATAAACAATAATCCTAAGATATTTTTGAAACAAACCCGCACTTCATGATAAAATTTTGTTTGTAGACTTTCAAAAATTTATTTGGAATATATGGATCTTTACAAAAATAGGAAAGACCCTCGTTTCATAGACGAATGCTCGTTTGAGCAAAACAAAAGATATTTTTTTTAACAATAACTCACGTAAAAAGAGATTTATTTATTTTTTGAAAATTCCATGAGTTATTTACTCACATCAATTTTATTTTATTTTATGTACGTGAGTTTAAAAAGAATTTTGTTAAAGAAATCAATTTTTGATTTTTGAGTAATTGTTGAAAGCAAACAATGTTTTCATTAATTTGTGATTTCATGGTGTATGTACACATGGTAAAATCAGTGAATGTTCACATGAAAAAATTATGTGAATTGCGAAAAATTTCGTGAAAAGTCAAGTGTCGACTTTAAATAATGAGTGTTGCTCATCTTTGCAGGTTTTGAAGGAGCGAGCAAGATTTTCGAAGTTTTATGTTATTATCATTAAGTTCGTGAAACAGTAAATAGGTAAGAGTTGAGGATTACCATTTTGTAGGCGATAATGTGAGCATCCTAATTATTCCGTTGTACTTTAATTCCATCGTGTTGATGAAATTTGTTGTATGGATGTCACAACAACTTTCCAAAGATGACTGATTCTACTTTTGAAGACGATGTTTCCAAAGAGGATGCTTCTACAGATGTATCTTTTAGAAATGATGATTTTGGGACTTCCGGGGAAAAAGAGGACACTCTTAAAACCAAGAACATTCCAAATTCTGAGGATGAATTCTTTGTGTTTCAGTATAAACCTGAAAAGCGTCCCTCAGGTTCCTCGTTTCGTCTGCTCATAAATCCCAGGAGCACTATCCAGAACAAGTTGGTATCTCCGCAAGCAATAACTCGGTTCTGTTTACAAGGGAAACACTACTTGGGATCACATATAGAATTCAAGCTTTCCCGAAAGCCTTAGACGGATTTTTCTGGATGGGAAAGACATATGCTGGGTTATAACCGTGTAAGGAACATGCTGGATCGTGCACAGGTAACACGAACTATTCAAGCAGCTGGAGAATTAATCATTCATCATGATTTTCAAGGTATGGTGGTTTTTCTTGCCCGTTGGTGCATTTCTACTCATACTTTCATATATGGATAGAATTCACCATGACCTTGGAAGATGTAGTCGCTTTATTGCATCTCCCAATTACTGGTAATTTCCCTGAAGATCTCTCAGTAGAGGAGACTGCAATGTCTGATGTATTGAAAGATACGATGCATGAATTCAACAAGTCGCCCAAATTTTGTTATGCTCGATGGTTGAAGCATTGGTGGCTGAGAGATAGAATTCCTGAAGAACTTGTTGATGGTGCATTAACCATTGCTGCCTTCTTATGTTTGTGGCTCTCCAGACACGTTCTTGAGGAGTGGACATCTTTTGAAGCCATTTGTGATTCCTTTTGCAATAAAGATGGCTAAAGGTGAGAACTTCCTATTGGTAGTCTGTTTTTGGGTTCACTGTTTTCTAATTTAGACTCCTTAGTCATAGACTCCAGCGTCTCTAACGGCTTCATGAAGATTGAAACATATACTAATACTATGTTCCTTCAAGCTTTGATGTGGGAGCACCTTGAGAATTATGCTCAAATTCCTCATAGCGTCTTGCAAGGACCGATACTTTTTATGCTTTCGTCGAGAAAGATAATGCCAGGATTATGCGCTGGTCTAAAAAGCAGCTGCAACACAAGATACGCCTCACCAGTGTTTTAGACAAAGAATCTGAGTTTCATTTTCGTCCCTGGGTGTCGGTTCCTCCTCTCTTCTCACAATTGATCACTTTCAATACTGCTGAATAAAATCCCACGTTGAAAACTGGCGCCGGTTTTAGTGATGGAGAGAAATCTTTTATATTGAGTTGCACTCCTGGTTACTTAGTGTCAGTAATGCACGGAAAATTCCAGGTGGAAGAATATAACATTGATAGATCAGCTCGACAAATGGGTATCGATCAGTGTACTCCAGGTTATCGGATGAATAAGCCATCAGTTGAGAATTTGAAGGCTCACTTAGATTGCACACACGTGGAAGGAAATGATTACCTGTTTCCTTGTTTCGGCCGAGCTACTTATGTAACTCCAGGTTATATGGACTTCTGGCATCAACAAATGGAGCGATTGGATAAGTTTGTGATGGATGTTAAGTCTCTGGTACGAGAGTTTCCTCCTCCTGACATGATTGCTGATCGACCAAGATTGAAACATATTTCTAGTGGTGATAATAGGAAAATGCCCCCAGATTGTTCATAGGTAAGTTTTCTCTTATGATTTTGGTGAATACATGATAACCACATCTTAATTATTTGATTAACTTTGTTGTAGGATGGCCGTGTTATGAGATCTAGAACTCATGTAGACTTCTCAGAATTTCAAGAAAGTCCCCAGGGTGGAGAAAACAGGAGCAGGACATCTTATAGGATGATACCGAATAATGTGAAGTCCCCAGCCGCTTCTTTGGTGAGTTGTTAGTACTTCCCTTATCATCGCGATTTTCTTTTCCGTGTAATTAGGATCCCAAAAGATTATTGTTAATTTGTTTCAGAATTTTGCTCCATTGGTCATTGACGGTCTTCATCTTGCCTTTGTACGAACAATCCAGGATTCCAGCACCGATGAAAAGGTTGATGTAAGTATCCCCTTTTGTGCAAGCGATTATGGCATTTACTTGAATGAAATAATAAAAATTGTTGTTGACGCATACAGGAGGAGATTGTCGTGGAAAGCCAACATGGCCAGGCTGTTCGTTCGTCTTCAAATAGTGGTGAGAAAGAGAACCTTCAAGAATTGGGACCGAATGGAGGTAATGATGCTCCCAATGTTGATGCCGATCATATTAATCCTTCGAATGACTTGGAAACCCCTCAAGTAAGTATCCATTTGTTCTCTTCATAGAAGTATAATATTTCTGATTTGTGAATGAATGAATGAGATTCCACACAATGAATGAAAAATTTTAGTGAAATACGTCACCAGAAAATTCAGAACTCAGTCTTTTAACAAAAATACCATAAAATCTTCATCCGATGTCGGATTTTCGCGATCTAACCATGTATTCTTATGCCCAGGAGATTTCCAAGCTTTTTCAAAGAATATTTTTAAGTTTTGAGCATATTTAGGGGCCTATATCAGTGAAACAGTAAACTTCCAGGAGGCTTTCAGGAATTTTCTGCTGGCACGTAGTCCAATGTTTTGGCCATATCTCTTTACTCGTTTATCCAATTGATACGAAATTTTGATATGTTGTAAAGAACATCAATACGAAGAGATTGGAACATGCTTAAACCTTATATTCCTTACCAATTGCTCCCAGTTCTTCGTCTTATACATGGCAGTATAAAATCTCTTAAGACGAGCTTGTTGAAAAACGTGTTTTGTGACTTCCACACTATTTGATCATGTCTTGGATGTATAATAAAGAACTGAGATAGTGTTAGTTCAATTACATGCTGGATTTTATGATTGCCTTTTGGTTTCCATGCTTGAATTTCTCTAATCTCATGTAATCTTCGTATTAGGTACCAAATGCCGAAGTTGAGAATAATGTAGCGAATGATGATTCAAACCATATGGTGAATCGAGTTTATGATGTTACCATCTCTACACCTAAATTCCATGAGAGTATTTCTACTGAAGTTGTCGAGGAGAATGAAGCTCAAATCATCGTTACTTCAGAGATTGAAGCAACCGGACCCATGATGGAAAAAACTGCCCAAGAAACTGCTCCCACAATTGCTGAAGCTGCTCCAGTAATTGAGAACCGCATAATAGTGCATGGATTATTTGTGATCCTCCATTTGGTGAGTCACTCTCATATCACACATCAGTTGGTGGATTTAGCGTTCCCATAGGGTATGCTGATATGTATGAGAAATTGTGTAAAATGTATGGTCACATCGTTGTCACCAAGGATCCAAAACGCAGTTACTTCTTGAAAATGTAAGTAGGAACTATCTTGCGTGTCATAGATGATATAAGGACCAGGGCGATAAGTACTGTTACTCAAGATGTATTCTTTGATTGAGAGTGCAATTTGGAGAAATCCGAAGAACTTGGTTTCAACTTGAAGTGGCTTCGTCATAGGATCAACATCATTAGGGATGTAGTAGAGAACAATATACCTTTTACCAGTGATGCTGTGGTGGATAAAATGGCTAAGATTGCTGAACTGACTGAAAAGCTGGAGTTGGAGAAAGCGGCCTTGCAAGCCTTGGAGAATGCAGAGAAGCATAAATCTTACTTTGCCGGCTTCCTTTAGTTTTCCTTTCCATAATATCTTGAACCTTGAACTTTTGAGAGATGTGAGATTTTATTTTGGGTTTGACTTTTTGATTGGTTTTGAATAAGTGAGTGATTGAGGATTTTGGAATTGATAGAGATTTTCTTAAAATAAAAGAATTTTGATAAATTGCTGAATTCAAATACTAAATGCAAGAATTGCAAACTCTTGGAGGAATTGAAAATACATGTGAAAGCAAATCCTAAAATGAAAATGTTAGGTGTCTCGAGAGTTCATGCCTTGAAAATAAAACACCTCGGGATACTGAATGTTTCATGCGTCAAAAGCCTTTAGCCAATTCTCGTGAATCACTGACACACTTGTCTTTCCTTTCATGTCAGCCAATTTGTAATATCCTCCGACTGCTGACTTAGCAATCATAAAAGGCCCTTCCTAGTTAGAGCTCCTTGTGGAATGGAAGTTACGTTAGTTGCCTTGAGAACTAAATCCCCTTAATAAAATTTGTTAGGCTTGGTTGCTCGTGCCCTGAATATCTTCTACTGGTTCGGAATTCCTCGTATAATGGGATTCCATATTGGTGGAGCTTTCCAATCCTGCAGCACATGTGGACACTCACGCAAGGGAGAGTACCTAGGATATTAATTATCTTGCTCGGTCATTATTCTAGCAATGACCGTGTTAGTAAGACGCTGGATTCAGAGAGGCTCTGCATCCAACCACTTGGTGAAATATTGCTGAGGCGAGACTAACCACTCATAACGTTTGGTGATAGCTTGATTATGAGTAAAATTGAGTCCTCGTACCAGGGTAGCATATTTGAAAGTTGATAATATGGACGCATGAGGGGGAATAAGACTTGCCTGAGTACGGAATCTTTTGACGAATTCATGTGCGCTCTCTTCAGGTTTTTGTGTAAGTCCTACCAGGGCTTGAAATTTCTCTAGATGCTCGAATGATGGAGTGTCCTCTATTTCTTCTGAGTCGGAGCTTTCTTCAACATATAAATATGCAATTGAAGGTGTTGGAGTTACCTTTTCATCATGAATCCATGTTCATCCAAGGATAATATCATATCCTGGGTCCTCCCTAATTATGTGGAATTTGGTTTCTTCATAGGTTGAGCCATTTTTTATCTTGAGAATGACGTAACCATAAGCATCCCTGGAGATTCCTTCATGATCTCTGACTGAGACAGGAGCATGAGTGGCTTATTGTCGGGTGATGCCTGCAGCTCTGAGAGTTTTCAAAGGGATGATATTGACAACAGTGCCAATATCGACCAACGCTTGATTGAATCCATTTCCTTTCAGGTGCACCATGGAGAGAAGTCCCTGGTCGTACATCTCTTTGTCAATGACTGGAGGTTCAGGGAGCACTTTTGAGATAGATAGACGTTTCCGAGACACTATATGGTTCAAAGCCGTGAACATGTCCCCTCTTTGAGATTTTGAAAGATAAAGCAATTCGCAGACATGCTCGATCAATGATTGAACTGCTTCTTTGACTGGCTGTTCAGAGAGTGTAAAGGTTCTAATTGGGATAGGATTCTTGTGTACTCCTTCAATCCCAGTTCTCCTAAATCAGCCTTTTCCTTGAATATGCATTTCAGAGTTCTGCAATCACTGGTCGGATGACTGACATACCTATGAAAGCGACAGTAACGCGGATTCTCCACTTCCTCGTCTGTCGGCTCTCTCCTGACGGGAGGTAAGTTGATCGTAACATCTTGAATCCAGACTTCCAATAACTCGATCACCTCTCGATCACCTCTTCAATAGGAAAAGGAAAGTCTGGTACTTCCTGATAATTCTGTTGACGCTGAGCCGGCGCTTATGCGTTTCGGGTTTGGTTGTCCTTCCTTGGTGTTTTCGTAGACGTTGGAGAAGCATTCTTATGTTGCTGTTGCTGCGCATCAGCTTTCCTTTTGCTCCCTTCAGCAACATTCATGGAAGGTTGAACATTGTACTGTTTGTTGATCAGGAACCTAGTGCTGTTTCGAGTGTCTCGCGGCTCCTCAGTTTTGACGGTTTTTGTTCTTTCCAGTAAGGCTGAAGCATTAGTTGCTGATCGCTTGGCTGCTTAATGGAGCTCTGAAAAAGTCTGGAACCGGAGATTTTCCAGCAAGGCTCTATAAACTGGGATCATCCCATTGATGTATAAGTCCACTAATTGTTTTTCAGTAACATTAGGGTCATGACAATCCAAAGCTTGGATTCTGAATCTTTTCGTATATTCTTTCGGATGTTCAGTAATCTTCTGAGCCATTCTTCCTAAGTCAGAGAGAGTAACCTGCTCAGAGACAAATAAATATTTCCTGTAGAAGTCATTAACCATTTCTCCCCAACTAGCGATGCTCCCAGGTGCAATGTTGTTGTACCAGGTATATGCTTGGCGGTCAGAGATTTAGGGAATTCCTTCAGACGGACAACATGGTTATGTTCGTGCTCACCTAGTGCCTCCAGAAATCGAGAAACGTGTTCTCGAGCTTTTCCTGTTCCGTTGTACAGTGTGAATGTTGGATAAGTGTAGCCTTTTGGGAGAGGGATCCTTTATGTAGCAACAGGATATGGAGGTTGATGACGATGGACAGATGGTGTCTTTTCTTTTCCTCGAGCCTCCATGAATCTCTCCAGATCTTCACGAGTGATGAAACCTGCAGACTCCTTCTCTAGTGGATTTTCTGCAGCTTTGCAGGCTTCATCATCATCCACCACATGGATTGGTGAAATTTCAGGGTCTGTTTCTTTGGATTTTCCTTTCTCCGACCCTTCCTTAGTTTTCTCTGAGACTTTGTCGGTGAGAGTTTTAAGATAATTGCATAGTTACAACTGGAGAACTCTTCCAATGGTTGGCAGCTGGATAATCTGGAAGGAAAGATGCGACTGCATTTTTTAAGATAAAACTCTAAACCCTATGATCATTGTTTCTAGAATTCAATATCAGCTAGCTAGTTTCAGTAATTCTGCTCAGGATAGCCTCAATGATATTATAACAGATCTTTCGATATTTGCATCTGCATCTCATGATACATCTATTCATACTGATCACAGTGACAACAATTTTGATACAGTAGCAGTCTTTAAGCTATTTGTAAATGCATTATTTGATTATGATACTAACGAATGTGGAACTGGTATGGTTTTATATAATCCTGCAGGTGAATGTACCGGTTTCAAGGGATCTTATGCAGCTGTAGTGACTGATGCGGAGACAGGAGAATGTAGAGAAATTCTGGAATGTTTGCGACGATCCAAAGCAATGAAACTGCACAAAGTCTACCTAGTTGCAGATGCAGAAGCAGTTGTCAATTCTATCAATAGTAACACCCTTCTTGTGCGATGGGTTAATAGGAAAATCATAAGAGATATAAAACTCTTGTTAAAAGTATTTTAAAATTAATCATGTTAGTAGGAATTTTAATCATGTTGTTGATTCCATCTCAAAAATGGTTAGGAAAAATAAGCTAGTTTTGGAGGAATTCATCCATGATATTAGACATGTTGAGTTGCTTTTATTCAGGATTATTGAGCCAGACAATTCTTAGAAATAAAATTCTTTGTTATCCAAAAAAAAGATAATTGCATAGTTATTTCTGAGTAGTGGCCATATCAGTTTGATTTTTGGCGAGAACTTCTTGAACCTTCATGAGCTGTGGTGGGCGGATTTTCTCTGACTTCCTCGGGATGTCGGCCGAAGAGAGGATGGTTTCCAATGTCGGTTTGAGGATGAGTAGTATCACCACCATTGTTGGAAGCAGGATTGGTTTCTGGAATACCATCATTGTTATTGTTGCTATTGCTAGCGTCGTTTGCATTTGTAACTAACCCAGGCATAAGACCAGCCATTTTGTAAAAATGTGAGATTGCAACCGAGAGACTAATCTCCCACCGTGGTTTCCAATTTGTAGATGAGAAACGATTTGCTGGTTTTTTAGGGAATTGAAGAAACGAACGTGTGGTCGAGACTCCTTAACCGAGCAAACTTCTTAACCTCACACAGATGCACTGCATGGTAGTGCTTTAAGTTCAAGAGATCAATATGTAGGACACCGGCTTAAACCAAGTCAATGGTCGTTCCAGAGTCAATTTGGTCATAAAGAGGGAGATGGGTTGATCTATAGGAGGGAAGCTGAGAATTGTGTGAGATCAATGATGATCAAGGTGGATGTCTTGTGGATTTCTTCAAATATGTGTAAATAAGTTTGATCGAGAGGACTTGTGTGTAGACGATTATTGTTTTTAGTCATCGATTCAGAACCTATTTATATTGTCAGAATAGCGAACACCTTGATCCCAGTAAGTGTGACGGTTTTGTGAGTTAAAGAGTGGGAAAAGTGGGAGACCGTGGTAAAACCAGTTCCGTGTCGTGTGGAGACTTGGTTGATCGTCCACCCACTACTTTGCTAACTTCCTCAACCGCTTGCACGACTTACTCATGTTTCTCATTGTGGATGAACACACGTGCTATAGGCCGCCAGACCAAAACCCTAACTGATATCCCCCATGTGACGTGATTGAAATCTCACGAGCATGGAGTCTGCAAAGCAGACGTGTATTTGAATAGTTAGTTGTTAACTTATAAGTCAGTGAGTCTAAGTTTTGTTGAATTGAGCATGAGGGACGAATACCCAGTGATTCATGGATTGAACATGTCAGGCGCACAGTTCTTATGTTGATATTGCTCGTCTGACAAATGTTGGAAATTCGAGCAACTGAGCAAGTACTGCCCAATTCGACGAATTACTGATAGTTGGATCAATATTCGTGAAAAAGTACTGCTCGATTCGACGAATTACTGAATATTGATAGTTGGATCAATATTCGAGTAACTGAGCAAGTATTGCTCAATTCGATGAATTACTGAATATTGATAGTTGGATCAATATTCGAGCAACTGAGCAAGTATTGCTCAATTCGACGAATTATTGGTAACGTGACCCAATAAAATATTAATTAAAATATTGGTAGCCTACCAAATATTATGTAATTAATTTGAATATCGATTACTGGATCAATATAAAATTATTAGCGTTTGAACTTGCTCAGAATGATGATTTGTGGAGCGTTTTTTCGGAACCCTAATTTTTAATCAATTGTTCGTCAATTGATGAATTGCTGAAAATAGGTCATGAGTGAGGGAGGGACCGACCACATGGGATGATGGACGACCATGTGGTGCCCAAGTGCTCGAGTGAGCATGCACCAGAGTCCTTATTTGACCGGTTGGTGAAAGAATGATCAAATGCTGGTGTTGATCATTTATTAGAATAATGCTAGTACAAAAATTAGATGATGAAACATAATTTTGTAGAAGTGAGGGGCCGTCCAAGAGGGCATAGAATCGGACCTTGGTGGTGTGGGACCAGCTGATGGTCGATTGAGCAAATTCCAAGTTGGTTGGAAAGAGTTTGGACCCAATATGAGCAATAGTGCAAATTAGGTCAAAATTATAAGAATGCGTGGGAACGGTTCCTTGCAAGCCTTAGGGCGGCCTTGGTCGGTCAAGGAAGCATGCCCATGTCATCACAATGTCCGTGTCTCAGTCCTAAGAGTTTTGGTATTTTCTGGTGTGCGTTAGAGCAATATCTTGGATTTTCAGAAGAGTTCGATCTTTGACTGAAATTCTTGATTTTGCTCGATTGAGCAAGTAGGACTTTGCTCGTTTGATCAAAATTTGGAGAATATTAAGATAATAATATTTTATTATTTGGCGTCAGTATCCTAGTCGATCTTGTGACCATTTGACTTTTTGGCTTTTTCATGGTTTGGGCTATATTTGAAAAAATATGAAGAAACCATGATTTTTGCTCAAATGGAGGAGTTTCATGAGATGAGGGAAATGATAATTATGAAAACAAGGGATTGCAAGGTGTGGGACCGTCCACGGCTAAGGCATGGCCGGACGGCTAGGTAACCCGGTCCCACGATACTTTCCCTATTTTATTATTTTACATGAAACCATGAAAATATGGAGAAACCGTGAGTTTTTCTCAAACAAGGAAAGTTGCTTGAATGAAGGAGTTTACATGAGTTCATGAAATAAATAAAATAAGAAAAATAAAGGAATAGGCATGGGGGACCGGCCACGACGGCATGGCCGACCGGCCGGTGGGCCCGGTCCCTAGGCGCCTCTTTTCTATTTTTTATTATTATTTTCTCTCCCCCATTTTGTGTAGGATTCCTCGTTTGTCCATATTTTCGAATGCTCGTTCGTGCATTATTATTGAGTACACTTGCACCATTCTATTGGGGCTTACTCGGTGGTAGTCCAGATGCCCGATTGTTGAGTAATTAATTTAATTCATGAAATTCAGTGAAGAATTAATCATGAAGGAGTAATAATCATGAATTGTGCATCTATTACTAATCCATGAATCCAGCCGGGGAATTCAGGGAACGGAGTAATCAGATTAATTAGTTATGTATTACTAACCCATGGAGTCATCCAGGGATTCATGGAACGGGGTAATGAGATATAATAGATTATTTTCTAGGAATTCAGTGGCGAATGTCACGGTAGAGTTAATCTATTGTAGAATCGAGATATGAGATAGTTGAAGCATCATACTCGTTCTGAAAGGTGCATAGTCAGGGAACAACGTGAAGCGTTGTTGACGTCCTGAAGGCGTTTATCCCCCTCAATAAACAATTATGTAGGAGAGCCGCCTAAATCTATACACGGTCTCTCTACATAGTCAGGGAACATCGAGTGTCGCCGACGTCCTGAAGGCGTTAAGCCCTCTGACAAACAATTATGTCTAGAGAACCGCCTAATCATTCTTCTATGTAGAGGTGGGTATCTCTATGTAGTCAGGGAACAACGAGTATCACCGACGTCCTAAAGGCGTTAAGCCCTTCGACAAACAATTATGTTCATAGGACCGCCCAATTATGTAATTCTACATGGAGGTCACGATGAAATGTGTAGCATCGAACGCTCAGCTAGTGAGAGGCCATTTTAGAAACATATTCATCATGGCTCTGAGAGGAACTCGATCAGAGATCGTTAAACGGTTCACGAATCATAAAATATGAATCGTCACATGCGTTCCTGAAGCCAGGTCAGAAACATGCAGTATCATGATTTTACGATTTTGAACTTTGTCGAAAATCCACCATCAACAGTGTCAAGTTTAGTTGATCAAAACTATAGTCTTGATTTCTAGTCTACCTATAGGAGTTTCGGACTAAGATAGATTGTATAGTTGAGCTTTAGGCTTCACAGCGCTTACAACTAAAGACGAAGATCTACCGAAGAACTCGGAGGAACTTCATCAATAAAAGGTATATGGAGACTAAAACTTATCTATCCTCAGAAGTCTATTCTTTTCTTACTTATCTCCTATTGAGACAAAAGTCGTATATGATATAGTCTTTCGTATCATACACAGTTGATATTTCAAGCTGAGTGTAACTCGCTTATCTATTTCTCGAAATACGTGTTGGTAGCTTTCTATCTTAGCTACATTCATCATTATTCTTGACTTTATGTCAAAAGATTATCATGTGGAAATTTCCTTGCAACATCTTACATGATTTGCGTGAGACAGTCATTTGATGTCGACTTGGAAAGTTTCGTATTGATCATTCAATCACTTGAAAATTACTTATTAGCTAATGGTGTGTGTGAGACATCTATTTTCGTCTTCTAAGAATGTTTCAATGATTGAAATGAGAGTTAAGAGCTAAAACCCATGTCTGGACACATTACGGTTTGTGTACTTAGTGATACAAATTGTTTTGACGGAACTCAGGACCGGAAGTTTGCATACTGAAAAGCGGGAGTCTAACAACCTCACACAATATTTCGATTAGAAATCTGTATGGACAAACTCCAATATACTTTTATGAGAATCAACTAGACAGTTAGACTCAATCAATACAAAAGTATATCAAAGAGTTTTATATCTCTATCTCTTGATTTAATTCTTACTCAAGCAAATATGAGAGTCCTTATTAAATACAATAGATATAAACTTGGATGGTACCAAAGACCAATATACAAGGATCAATCAATTTCTAAGAGTTGCTACTGCCCAAAGTCGAAGACTTGATAGACAAATCTGTCTCACACAGAAAAGTATATAGAATTGAATAAATCTGTCTCCCACAGAAATACCCAGGAGTTTTTGTTCCGTCTTTTGATAAATCAGGGTGAACAGGAACTAATTGATAAACCGGTCTTATATTCCCGAAGAACAACCTAGTATTATCAATCATCTCACAATAATCTAAATTGTATGGTAGCGAAAATAGATATTGTGGAATCACAAACGATGAGACGAAGATGTTTGTGATTTCTTTTTTTTTTGCCCTATCGGAGATATAATCTCAAGCCAATTATTCAATTGAACTCGTACGATAGAAAATGGAAAGATCAGATCGCTCAACTACAAGAAAAGTAGTTTCGTCTGGCTTCAGCATCCCAATGAAGTCTTTCAGTCGTTAACCTACAGGGTCTCGAGAAGAAACCTAAGGTTAAAGGAGAATCGATTCTAGCAAACCAACTAGTATCACACAGGAGGTGTGGGGATTAGTTTTTCCAGATGCTAGATGTCTCCTTTATATAGTTTTCAAATCAGGGTTTGCAATCTAAGTTACCTTGGTAAAAAAGCATTCAATATTCAACGTTAGATGAAAAACCTGATTCAACCAAGCTAATATCTTTCAACCGTTAGATCGAAACTTAACTTGTCACACACACAAATGAAATGTATTCATTTAGGTTTGAGTAACCGTACCTAAACGTGTACACTTAGTTGGTTCACAAATAATTAACCAACGGTTAGCCATATGACCACTTTCATATTAACCGTATTCATCTTTCTCATAACTAGTTCAAATGACTCATAAGAACTAGTTGAAGAGTTGTTCAATTTCTTAGGTATTTATTCATAGACACAATTGAAACAAAATCGGTTTGATCCACTTGAATCAATTCATGAACAATATAGCCACGGTATGCAAAGATTGCATTCCTTATAATTTATTGTTTTAAGTTCATGAACTACCGATTTGAGATATCACCAGCTTGAGTACGTGTACGGGTATGCGTACCGTAGCTACCGGATTTGAGTTTATAAACTCAGTAGAAATTTTCGGTTTGAAAACTTCCGTGGGTACGCGTACCTAAGGTGACTGGTTTACTAGTTTGCAAACTTACAAACTCTAGCAGAAATTTTCGTTATGAAAACTTCCGTGGGTATGCGTACGGGTACGCTACTCAACCTGTCTCCTTCACCAATACTGGATGCACACATATGCACGCGCTTGGCTTCCGGTACATGG
This sequence comes from Papaver somniferum, assembly GCF_003573695.1. Taxonomy (NCBI): domain Eukaryota; kingdom Viridiplantae; phylum Streptophyta; class Magnoliopsida; order Ranunculales; family Papaveraceae; genus Papaver; species Papaver somniferum. Next base: position 78,822,147 of record NC_039363.1, read on the forward strand.
ATTTATACACTAATGTGTGAACACACTATATATGCTTATATCCATAGATGGTAATCTCAACTCTACATTTCAATCATTGAAACATTCTTCTATAATGTTATAACAATCGTTATTCATGACTATCGTCATAAAAGCTATTTTCAAGATTGAAACGTCATCATGACTTTCGTCACGGGTAAAGATGAAAATGGTTAAAGCGAAAGCTTACCAACACATATTTCGAGAAAAAGATAGGCGAGTAAACTCGGCTCGAAATAGCAAATGTGTATGTATGAAAACTATCATACTTAAACGATTTTGTCTCAAGAGTAGAAGATATAATAGACTTTTGAGTGATAAATAAGTTCAACTCTCCACATAAATTTTAGTCGGATGAAGTTCCACCAGTTCCTCGAGTAGTTCTTCGTCTTCGTAAGATGATCGCCATGGAGTCTGGAGATTCAACTACACTTGACTATCCTAGACCGAGACTTAGTCATAAGTAAACTAGAAACCAAGACATATAGTTTTGATCACTAGTATTGACAAACATGCTTGAGATAGCAACGCATGCGAGTTCGACTGATCAATGCTCTAACAATCTCCCTCTTTGTCAATTTTAGTGGAAAAACTATCAATACATATGGATTACAAAAAAGATAAAAACTTTGTAGCTTCTCGTCCACATGCTTGATCTCCTTGGTGCTTCAACATTACTCGAAATCTTCATCACTTCCAAGTACTCCAATGATTCCAAAGGTTGTAAGTTTAACATCATCGTTGTTGAAGTTCCGTAGCCATAACAATGAGAAAACAAATGCTCTCGATCATTGTTATACAGTGTCACAGTATTATTACACAACATCAAAGTTCTCATATCACAACTTCGATAACAATACTATGGTGATATGTATCACTCCCCCTTAGTCAATACTTCGTCTCAACACGAAAACCACTCCCCCTTACATAATCATCCGTAAAACACGTAAACCATATGTATTTGTAGTGTGAACATCATATTAATTCTCCCCCTTTTTGTCAATAAAATTGGAAAAGGTACGAAAACGGGATCCTAATGAAATTCTCATGGAGACACATCAAGACCAAAGAAAAGTACATATCAACTTTGTTTTGATGCAATCATAAAGCCGAAGCTAAATGCATTCATTAAGGAGTTTATAAAGATACAAGATAACTCCTCAAATATTCCACAGCCTCACTCCCCACAAATATATGGAAATTAAGCGCAAGTTCAAAATAACTTTCCCCCATTTGATGTCATTCCCGAAAGAACAACAAGAGCGACCTTACTTTTACAAGGAAAGAAGGATTTCTTTGGACACCAAAAACCAAAAAATGATTTTGTTATCCGAAAATTCTCAATCAAATTAACTACAAGATAACCCATGATTAATCTAATCGGAATACACAACCAAAATAATCACAAACGAATCTATGATTAGTTTAGTTGGAAATGCTCACAGAAGAAGACCAATGGAGCCACACAGTATATACATAAAATATGGATCAGGGAAGATCAATACTACGGAATATACAAGGATTCATTATATTTTCCATCACTATTTCCATAACGATATACAGTAGACATAATCCTTGTAAACAAAAGATTTTAACATATCTTCCATCAAAGAATTGACATAATAGGCTTAACTTTTGTTTGTCAAAAGTTCATTCATTCTTTTATCAATACATGCATATCGACATATAAACGAGATAACTTTTGACATCGTATGGGATAATAATAGTTCACGGACACAAACACACATATCCCATAACATATTGCAATATATAAAACCATAAAGATTAATACTGCAATCATCATCTTCCAAAACAATTTTTTAGAATTTAAAAAAATAAACCTAAAAATATGAAGATGAAAATGTTGGACATAGCTATGTGTACTCACAATAGTGGCTATTCCAAACTCTATTTATTCTTTTAAATAAAACAAGAATAAAATTCTCATAAGAAGATTTACTAGATATTAAGACCTTTGAAGAATTCTTTATCGTCCCAGAACTCCTTGTCATCAATAGCCATTGGTACATATGATTCATGAAGATAGGAGTTAATATCAATAAACCTTCTTAGCTGATGATGTCGAACCAGGGCCTTCTGAATTTCCAATGATCTTAAAACACAAGCCTTTATTTCCCGAATCTCTTTTCTTGCCAGCTTCAACTCTTCAAGAACATCAGAAAACTTCTGGGAGTTTGAAGGAACAACTCTTGGATTCCTCACATTCCTTCTTTTTATTTTTAAAGTTGGAGACAATAGAGATTTCTCTTTTTCCTTAGTGATTGATGGCTTAACAATCATATTGATATTTTTCCCATCAGAAGACATGGTGCTTGGAGTATCCATGAAAGCACGGTTTTTGTGAGAGGAGTTCATAATCAAACCTCAACAAGCAGTCTTAAGATATAAAGAGTATCAGAGAAGGAAAAAGGAATGCAGGGTTTTGAAACCTTTAAACAGGTTCGTACACGTCCAACTCACAACCCTATAAAGAGTGGAATTATCGACAATAACCCTCTTTTAATGACAGACAGGGAATTCCTAAAAACTAAGAAAAGAAAAAAAAAACTTTCCTAAAGCCTGAGAGGTACAAAATCTTGTCTCTTTTTATCAGGAACATGAGACAAAATTTAAAAATCAACACAATCAAGTTGTGTTGTGGAACAACAATTTGTCCACCATGTTCCTCGAGGGAGGAATCCAAAGATCTCTGTCTATCAAAACGATTTGACCACACTTTCTTATCTAATGGTCTTGTTTTGTTCTTGGAAACTAATTTCTTCGAGGAAGATAAGATCTTACATACCTCAGTTGTTTTCTCCGCTAGTTTAAGCTTGGTAGCTAGATGATCCGCTCTTCGTTGAAGCTTGTTAACATATCTCATCTTGTGTTTGTATTTGAAACACTTTGAAAACTCATGTCCTTTAAGAGAACAATAGGAGCATGTCAACGCAAAAGATGATTCAGGCGCCTTTGAAAAGCAAGCTGCTAGGCACAAGGTAGATCCTGAAACATTAAACAAAGGGTTTCCAAAAGAAGGGTCAATTGATTCTTCCATCTTGATTGGGATCTCTTCTAAAAGATTATCAATATTGATGTATGTATTGATACAATTATTGAAATCAATATTTTCATATAGAAGAGCAACACTTGATTTTTTGTGTTTATCAGAATCATAATTGTCAGACATCTCATCAATTGTCGCAACAACACCTTTGTTCCCAGTGTATTTTCTACGGTTTGGGCACTCGTTAGCAAAATGACCAAAACTTTTACACTTAAAGCACTGAAGCATATCCTCGTCATCAGTTTCATCTGTGTCCCTTTTTAGGAGGAATACGATTATGAGGTTTTACTGATGCTTTTGCCTTATCTCTGGATAACCGTTTACTTCTCTTTAATAGAAGATCTCTAAACTGTCTTGTGATCATCGAGACCGATTTGTCAAGATCTTCATCTGATGAATCTGTCTCAGAATGATCTTCTCCAGAGATATATACATTTTTACTTTTATCAAGTAATTTTGTGCCTTTTAGTGATTTGAACGCAACATCCTTAGATTTGGATGAATGCTCGTGATCAAAGATCTTAAGGTTCCCAACCAGCATATTTCTGGAGAGATTATCTAGGTTATTTCCCTCAACGATGGCATGCTTCTTAGAGTCGTATCTAGATGGCAACGATCTAAGAATTTTCATCACAATGTCCTTTTCAGAAATAGTCTTACCCAATGCAAAAGATGCATTAAAAATTTCAGACACTTTTTGATTAAACTCATCAAATGAATCTTCATCTGCCATACGAAGGTTTTCCCAATCAGAATTAAGGTTTTGAAGCCTAGCTTCCTTTTCGCTGGTATTACCTTCGAATACGGTTTCTAAGATATCCCACGCATCTTTAGACCTAGTGCAGTTTTACGCATAGTGCTGAAGATTTGGGGTAATGGCATGTATGATGGCATTTAAACCGTCGAAGTTTTGCTTTGCAGCAAGTATCTCAGCAGCATCGTATTCGCCAATATTTTTTGGAACATTAACGTTACCTACTGCAACAACGGGAGCATCATAGCCATTAACAACATATACCCATGATTGAAAATCACGCGCTTGAAGAAAAGCTCGCATAAAAATTTTTCACCATAAGTAACTAGAGCCATCGAAGACTGGTGGTACGTTAATAGAGATAACACCTCTGTCCATAGAGTCAGATCGCTACAAACACAGACTTTTGAGGTTTTGAACGTGTTTGCCTGCTCTGATACCAATTGAAAAAGCGGGGGTCTAACGACCTCACCCAATATTTCATTAGCAATCTGTATGGAAAAACTCCAATATACTTTTATGATAATCAACTAGACAGTTAGACTCAATCAATAGAAAAGTATATCAAAGTTTTATATTTCTATCTCTTGATTTAATTCTTACTCAAGCAAATCTGCGAGTCTTGATTAAATACAAGAGATATAAACTTGGATGGTACCAAAGACCAATATCCAAGGATCAATCAATTTTTAATCAACAACCAAAGGTTGGATTTCACAATTGATCGATACAAGGCACAACCTGTGATATTTCAATTATATAACAAAATATAATGCGGAACAGAAATAACACAGACACCAGAAATTTTGTTAACGAGGAAACCGCAAATGCAGAAAAACCCCGGGACCTAGTCCAGATTGAACACCACACTATATTAAGCCGCTACATACATTAGCCTACTACAAACTAACTTCGGTATGGATTGTAGTTGAACCCCAATCAATCTCACACTGATTCAAGGTACAGTTGCGCTCCTTAGGTCTCTGATCCCAGCAGGATACTATGCACTTGATTCCCTTATCTTATCTCACCTACAATTAAGAGTTGCTACGACCCAAAGTCGAAGACTTGATAGACAAATCTGTCTCACACAGAAAAGTATATAGAATTGAATAAATCTGTCTCCCACAGAAATACCCAAGATTTATTGTTCCATCTTTTGATAAATCAGGGTGAACAGGAACTAATTGATAAACCGGTCTTATATTCCCGAAGAACAACCTAGTATTATCAACCACCTCACAATAATCTAAATCGTATGGTAGCGAAACTAGATATTGTGGAATCACAAACGATGAGACGAAGATGTTTGTGATTTTTTTTTATCTTGCCCTATCGGAGATATAATCTCAAGCTAATTATTCAATTGAACTCTTACGATAGAAAATGGAAAGATCAAATCGCTCAACTATAAGAAAAGTAGTTTCGTCTGGCTTCACAATCCCAATGTGGATGAGAGATTAATCTCCCACTGTGGTCGCCAATTGTTTGTGGGTGAAAACGGTTTCGGCTGATTTTGGTAAATTCGTGTGTGTGGATAAGAAACGAGTCTAAACCCTAAACAATGTACTGCACGGGAGTACTTTTGATTCGAGAAATCAATCTGTACAAATCTGGCCTAAACCAAGAAATGGTCGTTCCAGACTTGCTTCGGTCAAAAAGTGGAGGAGAAGGGTTGGTCTTGAGGAGGGAAGCGAAGAAAGTGTTGAGACCAGAATCGCCATTCTGGAAGTGTGGGTGTTTTGTGACTTGTATCAGAAAATTGGACTGCCTAGCTGAATGAAAAAGCTATCAGGTGATTTCTGAATGTTGTATTGTTCTCCTGACCAAAACTTGTTTTTTTGTGGAAAATAGGTGAGACCCATTTATACAAGTCGCAACAAAACGTACCCCTGTCTCGTAGGAAGTGGAAACAGTTGAGTGGTGGAAGAAAAGAGTAATGGGTCACGCCTGGAATTGATGTTTCCATAATGAAGGATACGTTTCACCATTACTTCTTTCCATTACTAACCGCCTCGCTTTATGACACTTTCTTGTAACGGGCGTATTGCACGCCGCACGCTGTAAACCGCCAGACCAATACCCTGATGAGTATCCCCCAGTTTGTGACATGTTTTGATGTCTCGAGTGTTTTCGTGGAAAACATGTAGCACTTTGCTACGTGTGGCAAGTTAAAATCAAGGGGCTTGCTGCAGGAAAATAGCATGTGGTGCTAGTAGACTCGTCTTGGCTGGTCGCCTGAAACTTTCCACAAGCCTGCCATCTCGATGGCGAACTTGGATGGCTGAGATTGCATCTCAGGAGGAAGGGTAGCCGTTGATTATGTCTACCTTATATTGGCGCCCGAAGATGGCGCAGTGGCGTTTTTGGTGCACGCCAGTGGTAATGCGGCATGGCTGGCATGGTTCGTGCATGCCAGTGGCACGATGGTGCAAGTGGCGCCTGGCGTAGCCATGGCCATTAGTTTTAGGCGGCTGGTCGCCTGAAAGTTGCCACAAGTCTATCAGCTCCGTGGCGAACTTGGATGGCTGAGATTGCATCTCATGAGGAAGGATAGCCGTTGATTATGGCTACCTTCTGTCGTCGCCTGGAAACTTTGTCTAAATTAGGGTTTAGCATGTCGAAACCCTAACCAGCATATATGGCATGCCGTTTGGCATGTGCGCCTGGCATGCGCCTTTTGGAAAGTTAGGCATGCCATTTGGCATGTGCGCCTGGCATGCGCGTTTGGCAAGTTAGGCATGCCATTTGGCATGTGCGTCTGGCATGCGCGTTTTGGCAAGTTAGGCATACCGATTGGCATGTGCGCCTGGCATGCGCGTTTTGGCGAGTTTGGCATGCGGCTTGGCATGTGCGCCTAGCATGCGCGTTTGGCGAGCTTGGCATGTTAGGCATGCCGATTGGCATGTGCGCCTGGCATGCGCGTCTGGCGAGTTTGGCATGCTGCTTGGCATGTGCGCCTGACATGCGCGTTTGGCGGGTTTGGCATGCTTCTTGGCATGTTTGGCCTGCCGATTGGCATGTGCGTCTGGCATGCGCGTTTGGCGAGTTTGGAGTGCAGCTTGGCATGCCGATTGGCATGTGTGCTTGGCATGCGCGTTTGGCGCGTGTTTGGCATGCTGCTTGGCATGTTTGGCGTGCCGATTGGCATGCGCGTTTGGCGAGTTTGGCATGCTGCTTGGCATGTTTGGCATGCCTATTGGCATGTGTTCCTGGAATGCACGTTGGTTTTGCGTTGGTTTTGAGTGGGTTTTTGGGAATCCAATTGGCTTTGCGACCATCTGGCGTGGTTTCCTCCTTTTCAACACTGTGGCGAGTTTGAAGCAACCTGATTGGTTAATATAAGAGGGATTGGTAAGCATGGGCGTGGCTACACTTTTGTGTGAGTGTGGCGGATTTGAAGCGACCTGATTGGTCGATGGGAAGTGGGGCCGGCAAGCTAGGGCGTGGCCACACTTCCAGTGTGTTGTGGCGGTTTTAATCGCCTAGTTTGGCTAAGCATAGTTTTTCGACCAACGGGGTCTAGTGTACTGCGCGGGGCGCGAAACCCTAATTTTGCAAATTAGTCGGGTTTATGAGTTTTTTTGTGAATTATCACAATAATTGGCTGGATTTTGTATGCTGCCACAAAAATCCTTATCTACAGAATGCAGTGTGCTTTCCGTCTGAGCATTTCGTGCGGTGGCCTTAACTTTGGTACTTGGAGGTTCATGCTAATTTGCTGCAAGTGAACACAAATCCGTCATGCCATACCGATATTAAGGGTTCTGCCGGGGAACATATTACAGGAAAGTACTCAGTGAGTCTTGTATTGGCGAGGTGCCGAAATTTACAGAATGTTTGGGATGGTTGCTACAATCGCCAGTCTGGATAAATTTCATGTAAATATATTGAATGGCTTAATAAATGTGTTGGTGGAGAGGTTAGCACTCACGACACCATTTCCTTGCAGAGTGACGTCAGATGCAAGGCTTTATGATTTTAACCCTAAGCTAAAAACCACCATCAACATTAAGTCCCCTTCTTAGCACGTAACAGTGGCATTGTTGCGGGGTAAGCATGAGATGGTGACAGACAAGAGTAAAATCGAAAGAGCAAGACGTGAAGAGATTGCCAAGGAAATTCAACTAAGCTATGGTAGAAGGCATGAGGAATCCGTGATCCTTGTGTTGGCGGCTTTTGCATAAATTCATCTTAGCCTTGCGATGTTGGCACCACAACGACGTCTTTGGATACTGGTTAGGGAATGGTTCACGGAGCTGCTGGCTAGGGCATTGGTTAGGACGCGGTGGGAGTTAGTTTGGGATGCGGATGGCACTTGTCAAGAGCGGAAAAGTTGGCACAGAGAATGACGCAGGTGCATCAGCTATCGAGCAGAGAAGCTAGCGCTGGGAGGATGCAAGCTGTTGGTGCTGGCTAGGGAATTGGAACCGTTGGCGCTGCTGGCTTGGCTTGGCTCGGCCGTGAAGCCGTTGGCGCTGCTCGCTTGAAACGGTGGACGACATGGCTCACTTGGAAGGTCCAATGGAATGGCTAGCTTGGAATGGCCAATGGAATGGCTTGCTTGGAATGTCCGTGAAGCGGTGAAGATGGAGCCATGGGGCGTTGGCATAGTGCTAGCTTGGCCATGGAGCGGTGAAGATGGAGCTATGGAGCGTCGGCTTGGGACGCGGACTGATGGTGCTAGCTTGGGATAGTGAAGATGGCGCTGCTTTGAACATCTAAGATGGCGCCGCTTTGGCTAGTGGAGACGGCGCTACTTTGAACGGCTAAGATGGTGCCGCTTTGGCTAGTGGAGACGGAGCTGCTTTGAACGGCTAAGGTGGCGCCGCTTTGTCTATGTCCGTGGAATGGTGGAAACAACACTTTGTACTTTGGCTATCAAACAATGAAGACGGAGCCGATGTTTTTTGCAGAATGGGCAGAGATAGTGCGGCTTCGATCACGGGGTGCTGGAGTCATGGTGTTGCTTGCTAGACTGTGGAGCAGGCGAAGATGGCGCTGATTGTCTGGTCGAGCGCGCGGAGATTGTGCGGCAACTTGGCCCGCGGAGCGGGCGCTGGCTGGTTAGGTCACGGCACATGCGGATATGGCACTTGGCTTCAGTCAGTGGAATGGTGGAAACTGGCTTCAGTCCGCGGAATGGCGGAAACTGGCTTCAGTCCGCGAAATGATGGAAATTGGCTTCAGTCCGCGGAATGGTGAAAATGGCACTTGGAAGGCTTGCTGGATGGATTGCGGAATGCTGAAGCGTTGGCGCTAACTTAACCACGGAGTGATGGAGCCATGGAGAGTTGGCTTGACCACGGAGTGCTGGAGCCATGAAGTGTTGCAGGTTGAGTGACTGGTGTCCCTCGTTGTGCCGCGCTGCTGGTTCGGTCATGGAGCGGAGGTATTGGCACACTACTTTTTCGGCTATGGAGCATGAGTGCGGCGTGCCCAGTCATCTATTCCCGTTCATGGAGCAATAAGGAATCCTTATTCTGTTCAAACTCTAGAAATTGTGTTCGTATGAAAAGGGGTATCGACCCTATTTTTTTTTTTGTTGTTCATCTGGCTCTGTGCTTTCATCTGCAGTATCTGGCTCCTCTCCATCATTTGTTAGCGGTGGTAGAGCGGGCATTAATGGCAACAAAGCAGTCTCCAATAGTTATAATCAACAGCAAGGCAAGCCAGGAGAACTCAAGGTAGGTGCTCTCGCATGTATCCACCCAGCAGTACCATCGATCTTCTCCAGAATGTGTAATAAGGTTCTGACTCCAGAAGAATGGGTATCTAATCTCTCAAGTGGATTTCAAAATTTACCGAACTCCATTACGATCTTTGGATAAATGGATGAAATATATGCTCGGCAATGATCATGTCAGGGATAATCTTGGAGATTGTGGTTGCGTTGTTGGTCCATCCTTGACTTTAGGTTATCTGGTACCTAGACTTTCTGATTGCGATGATGATATGGTGTGGATGCTTGTATGGTCGACATCTTCCGGAACCGCTAGATAAAGTAGACGAGCTAAGAGGCATTCTGTTACTGACGTTTTGCTAACAAGTCTCGAAGGACTTCATTCCAGGCGACATCCTTCGAAACATCTTCTGAATCTTGGACTATTGTATCGAATGGGATGCGATGAGCATTCCCCAGTTACTTCTGTCTGGTCATAGATCTGATAGCGTGGCCGGATATGTGAATATCTCTGTGGTACGTTTTTGGAGTCTTTGATGCAGTGCACGACTTTATGTTGAGAAATCCCTTCGGATCATAAAGTTCTATTACCTTTGCTGGTAAGGTGGTTGAAGAATTGATGAAGGCGGCAATATTTTTGATTCGTCATTTGTTGATCAGTGGGAGGGAGCCGTACCTGATAATTCTGCATTGCACCCAACTTCTGACAGCCCATGCACCCCTTCCATAGGAAATTGGAAATCTAGAAACACCGAATTTGGCTTTGTCGGCGATGCGTGTCTTCATGCACGCCTTGGGTAGGTGATGTTGAGTTCTAAGTAGGTGATGCGGCAAACATGGTGTAGTCGGTATGCGTGGCTTTCTGAGGCGCGACTTTCCTCTTTGATTCTTCACTAACAACAACGCTTATGAATGGCTGAGCCAAATATTGCTTGTTGGTCAGGCTCCTTTCAGACAAGGAGGTGGTGATATCCTTGCACTACATCTTTGAATAGTGCTGACCTTGTTACGATCATGACTTCTTGACCGGTTGTCCCTTCTGAGTTGAAAGGCTCTCGACAATGAAGGAATTCCATATGTTGAGCCTCAGTCCCCAAGTGTGGTTTTTGTGGTTCTATCTTGTATGATTGGTGAGTTGACCATGATAAAGATATCATCTTGCATCCACACTGGTGACTCTATTACTTCTTCCATGTGAAACTAAAATATGGAGAAGTACGGATTACCTTTGTAGTGATTGTTCCTATGGTAAAGCTCTGGCTGGTATAAGCAAACGAAAAACAACAGTTCTTGGCAGCAACTGCGATCAGAAGAGACTGCGTTTTCGTGGGAACAAAAACAAGTTGGCAGGTGCTTGGATGGCTACGGTCACGATCATTGACAGGGAGGAGTGGCGACTACGGGTACAGATCTTGGCGAGGAAGAGTGACGGCTACTGGATCTTGAAAGGAAAGAGCGGTATCTACGAGCACGAACCTTGGATGACCACGGACATGAATATTGATGGGATTTGATAACTCATGTATGTGATTTTATTCCCTTTTTTTTATATACATATATGTTTTCGGTGAAGAGGCGGCTTCGGGAGAGAACGTCGAAGCAGTTCCTGGAGCGAAATGTTGAAGCGGTTCCTGGAGCAAAAAGTTGAAGCGGAGCGTCCTCTGTCGAAGAGGGGCGACTTCTAGAGAGAAATATTGAAGCTTATGGAGCAAAATGCCGAAGCTTTGGCTGCTGGAGCGAACGTTGAAGCGGAGCGACTTCTGGAGAGAATGTTGAAGTGGCTCCTGGAGAGAGACGTCGAAGTGGCTCATGTAGAAAACTCCAGTGAGCGTTATTAACCCTTGACTTCGAAAAACAACTTGATACGATATGGCATATGGAAAGACGACACAAATAGTGTTGGTCAGCAAGTCGTGTTTTTCTCTCATGGGAAAGAATACGCTTCTTCTGTTTGATTTTTTGCTTGCAACTCTCAGAGCCTTGACGGTTATAGTGTTGAAGTCGGAGGCCACGTCAATCAGTGTGTTTTCAAACTCGACATCCTTCAAGTGAATGGTGGTTAGGAGTCCCCAGTTCCATCTATCAATCATTCTTCCCAGGAGAGGTTAGGGTTTGGGAATGGCTTCCATGGCTGGAAACAACTGCTTTCCTGATGCAGTGCGGTTGAGGGCTGCAAATATGTCTTGACACTGCGCCTTGGAGAAATATACAATCTCACATAAATGTTTCATCATAGACTGCCCGATTTTGTGGGCGAAGTCCTCAGAAATCATGCATCTCTTGATGAGAAGAGGGTCTTTGTGAACTCAAGAGGGTTGCTGATTTTCTTTGCCTCGATTTTGGAGAAGTCGTTCCTGATCTTCACGTGTGACGAAATTGGATTGTTGACTTCTACTGGGAGTTCAAGAGCAACGCGAGCCTCTTCATATATAAACACGCGTCCTGCTGAAGTGCCTGCATCGGATGTTAAAAGTATTCCTCGTCAGCTACGTCTGGGGTTGATCGTGACTCTTGCGGTGGCCGCTCCGTTAGTGTCTTGAGGAAAATAGGTATCTCTTTATGAGTTGTAGCCATGTCTTTCTAAGCCTTACGAGAACCTTTTGTTTTTCCATCAAATCAACAGTGGTAAGAGGAGGTCGGCTTCTTCTGGCTCCTCCAGTCTCTCGTCCTGATGGTGGAGGAGCAGCGGCTCGGGTGACGGCTGGAGCTGTCACACTCGAAGAAACGTTGGGGGTGGCGGCAGCGGCTCTGGCTCTGGTGATCGGAGGTGTAACGCCTGAAGGGACATTTTCTGTGTCGCTGGTGTACAGGTGGCACATTAATGTTATTGGAAGAAACATTAACATCGAAGATGATTTCAGCGCTAGTGTTTTCAGGGTTTGTTGCTGATCCGGACCTGAGTTCTATCATCTTGCGATCGAGGTTGAAAAATGAAATTGGAAATTGGGAATTGATATTTTAACCGAGAGATTAATCTCCCATTGTGGTCGCCAATTGTGTGTGGGTGAAAACGGTTTCTGCTGATTTTGGTAAATTCGTGTGTGTGGATGAGAAACGAGTCTAAACCCTAAACAATGTACTGCACGGGAGTACTTTTGATTCGAAAGATCAATCTGTACAAACCTGGCCTAAACCAAGAAATGGCAGTTCCAGAATTTCTTCGGTCACAAAGTGGATGAGAAGGGTTGGTCTTGGGGAGGGAAGTGAAGAAAGTGTTGAGACCAGAATCGTCGTTCTGGAAGTGTGGGTGTTTTGTGACTTGTATCAGAAAATTGGACTTCCTAGCTGAATGAAAAATCTATCAGGTGATTTCTGAATGTTGTATTATTCTCCTGACCAAAACTTGATTTTTAGTGGAAAATAGGTGAGACCTATTTATACAAGTCGCAAAAAAACGTAACCTGGTCTCGTAGGAAGTGGAAACAGTTGAGTGGTGGAAGAAAAGATTAACGGGTCACGCCTGGAATTGATGTTTCCATAATGAAGGATGTGTTTCACTATTACTTCTTGTCATTACTAACCGCATCGCTTTATGACACTTTCTTGTAACGGGCGTGTTGCACGCCGCACGCTGTAAACCGCCAGACCAATACCCTGATGAGTATCCCCCAGTTTGTGACATGTTTTGATGTCTCGAGTGTTTTCGTGGAAAACATGTAACACTTTGCTACGTGTGGCAAGTGAAAATCAAGGGGCTTGCTGCAGTAAAATAACATGTGGTGCTAGTAGACTCGTCCTGGCTGGTCGCCTGAAACTTGCCACAAGCCTGCCATCTCGGTGATGAACTTGGATGGCTGAGATTTCATCTCAGGAGGAAAGGTAGCCGTTGATTATGGCTACCTTATGTTGGCGCCTGAAGATGGCGCAGTGGCGTTTTTGGTGCACACCAGTGGTAATGCGGCATGGCTGGCATGGTTCGTGCATGCCAGTGGCACGATGGTGCAAGTGGCGCCTGGCGTAGCCATGGCCATTAGTTTTAGGCGGCTGGTCGCCTGAAAGTTGTCACAAGTCTGTCAGCTCGGTGGCGAACTTGGATGGATGAGATTGCATCTCATGAGGAAGGATAGTTGTTGATTATGGATACCTTATGTCGGCGCCTGGAAACTTTGTCTAAATTAGGGTTTAGCATGTCGAAACCCTAATTAGCATATATGGCATGCCGTTTGGCATGTGCGCCTGGCATGCGCGTTTTGGCAAGTTAGGCATGTCGTTTGGCATGTGCGCCTGGCATGCGCGTTTGGAAAGTTAGGCATGTCGTTTGGCATGTGAGCCTGGCATGCGCGTTTTGGCAAGTTAGGCATGCCGATTGGCATGTGCGCCTGGCATGCGCGTTTGGCGAGTTTGGCATGCTGCTTGGCACGTTTGGCATGCCGATTGGCATGTGCGCCTGGCATGCGCGTTTGGAGAGCTTGGCATGCTGCTTGGCATGTTAGGCATGTCGATTGGCATGTGCGTCTGGCATGCGCGTTTGGAGAGCTTGGCATGCTGCTTGGCATGTTAGGCATGTTCGCCTAGCATGCGCGTTTGACGAGTTTGGCATGCTTCTTGGCATGTTTGGCATGCCGATTTGCATGTGTACCTGGCATGCGCGTTTGGCGAGTTTGGCATGCCGATTGGTATGTGCGCCTAGCATGCGCGTTTGACGGGTTTGGCGTGCTGCTTGGCATGTTTGGCGTGCCGATTGGCATGTGCGCCTGGCATGCGCGTTTGGCGAGTTTCACGTGCTACTTGGCATGTTTGGAATGACGTTTGGCATGTGTTCCTGGAATGCGCATTTGGCACGGGTTTGGCATGCTGCTTGGCATGTTTGGCGTGTCGATTGGCATGTGTGCCTGGCATGCGCGTTTGGCGAGTTTGGCATGCTGCTTGGCATGTCGATTGGCATGTGTGCCTGGCATGCGTGTTTGGAGCGGGTTTTGGGAATCCAATTGGCTTTGCGATCATATGGCGTGGTTTCCTCCTTTTCAACACTGTGACGAGTTTGAAGCAACCTGATTGGTTAATGTAAGAGGGCCGTCCAAGCATGGGCGCGACTACACTGTTGTGTGAGTGTGGCAGATTTGAAGCGACCTGATTGGTCGATGGGAAGTGGGGCCGGAAAGCTAGGGCGTGGCCACACTTCCAGTGTGTTGTGGTGGATTTAATCGCCTAGTTTGGCTAAGCATGGTTTTTCGACCAACGGGGTCTAGTGTACTGCGCGGGGCGCGAAACCCCAATTTTGCAAATTAGTCGGGTTTATGAGTTTTTTTGTGAGTTATCACAATAATTGGCTGGATTTTGTATGCTGCCACAAAAATACTTATCTGCAAAATGCAGTGTGCTTTCCGTCTGAGCATTTCGTGCGGTGGCCTTAACTTTGGTACTTGGAGGTTCATGCTACTCCTCTGCGAGTGAACACAAATCCGTCATGCCATACCGATATTAAGGGTTCTGCCGTGGAACATAGCACAGGAAAGTACTCAGTAAGTCTTGTATTGGCGAGGTGCCGAAATTTATAGAGTGTTTGGGATGGTTGCTACAGTCGCCAGTCTAGATAAATTTCATGTAAATATATTGAATGGCTCAATAAATATGCTGGTGGAGAGGTTAGCACTCACAGCACCGTTTCCTTGCAGACTGACGTCAGATGCAAGGTTTTACGATTTTAACCCTAAGTTAAAAACCACCATCAACAACTATATATGCTTATATCCATAGATGGTAATCTCAACTCTACATTTCAATCATTGAAACATTCTTCTATAATGTTATAACAATCGTTATTCACGACTATCGTCATCAAAGCTATTTTCAAGATTAAAACGTCATCATGACTTTCGTCACGGGTAAAGATGAAAATGGTTAAAGCGAAAGCTTACCAACACATATTTCGAGAAAAAGATAGGCGAGTAAACCCGGCTCAAAATAGCAAATGTGTTTGTATGAAAACTATCATACTTAAACGACTTTGTCTCAAGAGTAGGATATAGAATAGATTTTTGAGTGATAGATAAGTTCGAGTCTCCACATACCTTTTAATCGGATGAAGTTCCACCGGTTCCTCGAGTAGTTCTTCGTCTTCGTAAGATGATCTCCATGGAGTCTGGAGCTTCAACTACACTTGACTATCCTAGACCGAGACTTAGTCATAAGTAAACTAGAAATCAATACATATAGTTTTGGTCACTAATATTGACAAACATGCTTGAGATAGCTACGCATGCGACTTCGACCGAGCAATGCTCTAACACATACCCGTTCGCAAACTTATTCAACTGTTTAAGTCAGGGTACTTAAGTTTGCATAACTGTCCGCAAACTGATTTAACTGTTGAAGTCCGGGAACCAAGTTTGCGTACCCGTTCTCAAACGGTTTCAACTGAGTTCGGTCCGGAGCTAAAGTTTGCGTACCCGTTTGCAAACTGTTAGCTTGTGACCAATGTCTGAAACTTAAGTTTGCATACCCATTCACAAACTTTAGTGGTTCAAGTTCTTAAATCGGTAAAGTATGATTCCATACTCATGAACAAATATATTTATATAATAAAGAATGCAATCTTTGCAAACCGTGGCTTAAATGTTCATGAATTGATTCTTTCGAATCATTCTGATTTTGCTTAAATTGGATCATATATACTTTTATGTGATTGTTAACAATTGAACAACTCTATAAAGAACAAAATTAGATCCTTTGATTATCTTTAATCATCATAGTTGATCTAGATGTGTTAGATGAATGTGGATTAGACAAAAAATTTCATATGGCTAACTTTGGTTAACTACTATTGAACCAACTAAGTATACACGTTTAGGTACGGTTACCCATATCTAAATGAATTATATTTCATTTGTGTGTGTCTAACGATGGAGAGATATTGCTTTGGTTTGAAGCAAAACTTAACTTGCATCTTCAATCAGGATTTCATTTAACGGTTAATAATGAATGTTTTGTTTCTAAGATAACTAAGCAAACCCTGATTTGAAATTTATATAAAGGAGAACTCTAGATGTATCAAAAAAAAAAAAAACTCTAGCAACTGGGAAACCTAATCCCCACACCTCTTGTGTGATACTAGTTGCGTACTAGAGTCGGGTCTCCATTAACCTAGGTTTTTCCTAAAACCAATTAGGTTAACGACTTAAAGACTTCATTGGGATCCTGAAGCCAGATCCAACTATTTTCTCTGTAGTTGCGTATTCTAATCTTACTTGTTCTATCGTATTGAGTACTATCTTCTCTAAGATTGACTCGAGATTTATCTCCGATAGGTAAGATATAAAAAGTAATCACAAATCTCTTTGTCTCATTCTTTGTGATTCCACAATAACTTGTTCTACTACCATTTGTGAGGTGATTGATATTTCTAGGTTGTTCTTCGGGAATATACGACCGGATTATCAATTGATTCCTGTGCACCTTGATTTATCATAAGACAAAAAAAAAATTCATAGGTATTTCTGTGGGAGACAGATTTGTCTATCAGAATAGACAATTCTGTGGGAGACAGATTTGTTTATAGGTCTTCGACTTTGGGTCGTAGCAACTCTTAGTTGTGGGTGAAATCAGCTAAGGGAATCAAGTGTATAGAGTCCTGCTAGGATTCAGAGGCGTAAGGAACGCGACTGCACCTTGATCAGTATGAGATTGTTTAGGGCTCAACTACATTCCAGTCCGAAGTTAATCTTGTAGTAGGCTAGTGTTTGTAGCGGCTTAATACAATGTGGTGTGACGGACTAGGTCCCGGGGTTTTTGTGTATTTGCGGTTTCCTTGTTAACAAAATTTCTGGTGTCTGTGTTATTTCTTTTTCGAATTATATATGTTTATATAATTGAAATATCATAGGTTGTGCGTAGTTCAATCAATTGGTAAATCCAACCCTTGGTTGTTGATTGAAATTGATTGACACTTGAACATTGGTCGTTGATACCATTCAAGTTGTTTCTCATAATAATCAGTCTCGCGGATTCTATCTGTTTGATTTGCTGATTACATTGAGAAATTGAGATATAACTCTTGGATACTTTTTCATGATTGAGTCAGACTGTTTAGTTGATTCTCTTGGAATTGTATTGGAGTTTTTCATACAGATTTCCGAACGAGATATTAGGGGTGGTTGTTAGACCCCTGTTTTTTCAATTGATATCAGAGCAGTCAAACACGCTAATACCTCGTAAGTCTGTGTTTGTGGCAATCTGACTCTATGGACAGTTGTGCTATCTCCGACAAACGCATCACCAGAGACAAGAGTTATGTTTCAATGAAATCGTTAAAAGAAAAACTTGTCGATCTCTCATATAGATGAACATTATGTTCCTACGAAACAGACAAGTATAGATTTGTGTTACCTTGACTATCTTACCGATGAGTCTGAATCTGATGTAGAAAGGGAAGCAGCCCAAGAGAGTGCAGCGATTCTAAAACTTGTTAGAATCCAATCAGTTGAAATCAATAGGCTGAAACACAAGGTCAGTATGATGATTGGTATGGTAAAATATCATGAATCCCAATTAAAGGTTCTTCGTGAGGAAAATGATGTAGTTTGTTCATCCTAAACGTTACTCGAGGCTAAACTCAAGGAAGATGCCCTGGAAATAGAACGAATATTGATTAATCTCTTTACTCAAGATACAGTTTCTTCTGTGGAGTCCATAATACCAATTACTTCTGACTCAGCTATGATATTAGAAAACGTGGCTACTTGTAATCATGTTTCTCTAATGAAACCAACTTCAAAAGCTAAACTGCAAACCCTTCCTATTGCTAAAGAGGTGCTTGTTTCTTCCACTAATCATGGAAACACCACATTTCATGGAAGGAAGAAATATTCTGACGATATTGCTAATCCTACACACTCTAATCACCACGGTAATCAAAAAGTATGTCTCTTTTGTGATACAAAAGGACATATTCAACGGAAGAGCAAATTGAGATGAATGAAAATTATCTTTGTCGACTTCAACACACCTTAGATTTAATACTCAAAGGTGTAACTGACATTCGGATGTCTAAAACTATTGGTTTTAGTACTCACCCTGTGAATTCTTCCAGGAAAGTCAGTTCAATTTGTTCATCAAACATTCGAACTAATTGTAGCATTAATACAAAGTAGTTAAGGAGATTTCAGAAAGTTCCTTCTCAACCTAAAGTGAAGGATGATGTTCAAGATGTGAGAAACGTACCAGTAGGTGGAAGCAACGATGGAGATATGAAGGACAACTTCAATATGATATTGAAGGATACAAGGATCTTATCAACAGGTTGTCAAAGTCCTTCAAACAAACTTCTTGTGGTAAGGATTCAAACTTAGTCTCATACTTTGATGATAGTAAGTTTTATGATACTCTTTCACATCAAAAAAGGTTTCCTCTAACAATTAGAAGGAAAAAGAAGATTAACCATGAACAATATTCATTCGATGAGCATAAAGCCCATAATTGTGTTAATTAATCACAAGGGTTGAATTCTTACTCATGAAAATCCCGTTGAGTAAGATTTGCTAATAACCGAGCATACTTATCGGTAAAATGCCTTCTGATTAGTTGAGCTATTTTCTTATCGTTCATAGCTAAACTACTGTCAACAGATAGCTTTGCCTAAGTATTTTTCTTGTTTCAAGAATCATTTCGAGTGTTTACTTTTGGAAAAGTTTCTTCTTACATTTAATTTGTGTGCTACCTTTGTGTTCTAAATTTTTCCTCTTGAGATAATATAAAATTTATTGAGCCAAAAAATTGTGAAAGAAAATTTTCACGTAGCAAAATTTTGTTGTGTTCCTTTACCTTGTAAAAAGGTACTTTACAGTTTTTGAGTTTTTGTGTTTGGGGACCATATTGGTTTTCATACGGGTATCCACATTGACTTGTCACGAACCAATTTTCAGAAACCCTAAAGTTAGTTCCTAAGAAACCATTTAAATACCAATCCTATTGAGTCACGTACACGTACTCTAGGTTATTTGCTTATTGTCAAGAATGTCTTCTCCTTCTCGCACTTGTGATTTTGCAAGAGGTTTTCTTGATAAAGGTATTGGTTTCGAGTCCAAAATAAAGAATAAAAGAACCCTAGTAGATGTTGATGACATCAAATATCAAAATCCTAAGGATTATTCTGATGTCTCATGCTATTAAGCTTATACTCATCAAAATGTTGAGAATGATGAGATGGTTTCGGCTGAAGTGGTTATGATTTTCTTAAATACTTTGAGAAAGCAAAACTGCAGCTCGTTGATAATATGAAGGGTCTCGATGTGTTACGATATTAGTTATAAAAGGTTAATTATGACCTTGTTCTCATGAAGACACATGTCAAATATCTTCTCAATAAGGATATCTTCTCTGAAGAAGCAGTGGATGCTGTCGATTACAAGTCAAATGACTCATGACTCATGAGGGTTCCGGAAGTGCTTCTTGATTTCAGTTCATGATCGGTTTTGTTGGTCTAGGGGTCTTTCTTTTTTTTTTAGATTTTGAATCTTAAAGTCTAGGAAACTTCTTATGAGAATTTATACTTGTGTTTCTAAGAAGGATAACTCGGGTAGGATTAGCAATTTTGTGATTACACATAGCTATTTTCAATGTTTTTCATCTTGCAATGTTTTTAGATTTATTTATTTAAATTCTAAGTTATTTGGAAGATGATTTTGCAGTATTAATCTTTATTGGTTTTATATATTGCAAAAATAGTTTTGTATGGGATATGTAGTGTACGTCTGTGAATTGTGATTATTCCATATATGCTCAAAAGTTAAGTCTATTGTGTCATTACGCAAATATTGATGGAAAATAGAATGAACTTTTGGATTATATGTCAAAGGTTAAGTCTATGGTATCATTATGCAAATATTGATGAAAAATAGAATGAACGTTTGAATGTTCCGCAGTATTGATCTTTCCTTGATCCACTTTATGTGAAAGTACTGTATGGCTCCGTAAGTTTTCTTATGTTGAGCAAGTCTGAGTAAATTAATCATTAAGGTTCCTTTGTGGTTAATTTAATTGAGTTTTCTGGATACAAATTCATGTTTCATGTGATTTGTTAATGTCTAAATAAATCCTTCTTTTCTTGTGAAAATAAGGTCGCTCTTGCTGTTCCTTTTGGGAATGACATATTATAGGGGAGAGTTCTTAATTGAACTTGTGCTTCTTTGTGGGGAGTCCGGCTGTGGAATACTGTAGGAGTTATCTTGTATCTTTATTAACTCCTTGATGAATACACTAAGTTTCGACTATGTGAAATCATCGAAACAAAGTTGATATGTTATCTTTTAGTCATGAAGTGTCTCTATGAGAATTTCATTATGATCCCACTAATTTTCGTACCTTTGCCAATTTATATTGGCAAAAAGGGGGAGAATTATTTTGTAGTTCACACTACATACATATGGTTATGGATCATTATGTAAGGGGGAGTGGTTTTCATTGTGAGATGAAGTATTGACTAAGGAGGAGTGATACATATCACCATAGTATTATTGTAAAAGTTGTGGTACAATTGAACTTTGATGTTATGTAATAATACTATGACACTGTATAACGATATGAAAACAATCTTGGTGTTGTTATAGCTATAGATCTTCAACAACAATGATGCTGGGTCGAACACATTCAGTGTCACTAGAATACTTGGAGCGGCAAAGAATTCAAGTAATGTTGATGTGACTACTAATTTTCATGTAGTCTACGTAATATGAGCAGCTCAGAGGATCATATACTAAGTAGTATGGATACCTCAGTTGAACTGATATTGTTGAGTAATTAAAAGGTATGTTCGAAATGAGATATACTCAGAAGATCATATACTAAGTAAGTAAAGATACTTCGCAAGTGCAGATGCTAAGAAAACAAAGGTATCTCTGTAAAACATAGATAAGTAAGAAAATAAGCTAAATAAAGAGATATCTCAGATGAACGGATAACCCAGAAAACAGAGATATCTCAAAATACAGAGATAACTCAGTAAGTAAATATATAAGAGAGAAGATAATGTAAGTGCATCTAAGTTATCAACACACAGGAGATTACGTGGTTCGGTTGATCTTAACCTACGTCCACGGGTAAAGATGATATGTTTATTGATCTTGTTACATTTGGGTGGAAGAAATCCATTATAGAAAGTATGAAGCTCTAGAAAATAAGAGAGAAAGTAGAGAAAGAAAGTGAATCTATTCCCTAATCCTAGCTAACCAAATTGTCCTCCCTTCTCTTTAGATGAGGATGGGTATTTATAACTCCACATGCATCATGGATATCTTTGATGTCTCATGTTCCATCGAGATCTGATGGTCCTTGGTCAATCTAGTACCTCCGTTGGCCGCCCACCATCTCCAATCAGACAATGCCACCTTATCTTCCTCCATGTGCCATCGTGAACTGTGAAACCTCCGTACAAGTTGTACCTTCATTTGACGCGTACCTTCGCCAGTCATAGGGTGCCACGTACTCTGAGCCTACATGGTTTACGACTGCACCTTCGTACTAAAAGTTGTGCAGACTGCTCAGCTACCTCTGGCAGACATACACACCCATGTTCCTATACTCCAACCTATTGCTTAATAACTAAGCAATCTTGGTAGTGATTTGGTGTAATCCGTTGCAACGTACTTTGACACTCCAACCTTTAACATTGCGCCACACGTTGCTAGAGATAACTTCATAACTTAGCATCCTAAGGAGAGATGTAATGTGCGTTGTTGTAACATAATAAGTTACTCCACCTTTAATGTTGTGCCACGTGGCACAACATATTTTTGGTACTCACAGTTTAATAAAGGAAATCAAGCATCATGGATGAGAAGCTACAAAGTCTTATTTATTTTTTAATCCATATGTAGTGATAGTTTTGTCACTAAAATTAACAAACAGGGAGATTGTTAAAGCATTGCTCGGTCGAACTCGCAAGCGTTGTTATCTCAAGCTTATTTGTGAAGTTTATTTGATCAAAAATATAGTCTTGATTTCTAGTCTATCTATAGGAGTTTCGGACTAGGATAGATTGTATAGTTGATCTTTAGACATGATGGCGCTTACAACTGAAGACGAAGATCTACTGAAGAACTCTGAGGAACTTCGTCAACAAAAGATATGTGGAGAATAAAACTTATCTATCCTCAGAAGTCTATTCTATTCTTACTTATCTCCTATTAAGACAAAAGTCGTATACGATATAGTCTTTCGTATCATACACATTTGATATTTCGAGCTGAGTATAACTCGCTTATCTATTTCTCGAAATACGTGTTGGTAGCTTTCTGTCTTAGATACACTCATCATTATTCTTAACTTTATGTCAAAAGATGATCATGTGGAATTTGCCTTGAAACATCTTACATGATTTGTGTGAGACGGTCATTTGATGTCGACTTAGAAAGTTTCGTATTGATCGTTCGATCACTTTAAAATTGCTTATTAGCTAATGGTATATGTGAGACATCCATTGTCGTCTTCTAAGAATGTTTCAATGATTGAAATGGGAGTTAAGATCTAAAACCCATGTCTGGATACATTATGGTTTGTGTACTTAGTGTACGAACTGTTTCCACAGAATTCAAGACCGGAAGTTTGCATACCCGCTCGCAAACTTGTTCAACTGTTTAAGTCAGGGTATTTAAGTTTGCATACACGTTCGCAAACTGATTTAACTGTTGAAGTCCGGAAACCAAGTTTGCGTACCCGTTCGCAAACGGTTTAAACTGAATTCGGCCCCGAGCTAAAGTTTGCGTACCCGTTTGCAAACTGTTAGCTTGTGACCAATTTCCGGAACTTAAGTTTGCATACTCGTTCGCAAACTTAAGTTGTTCAAGTTCTTAAATCGGTAAAGTATGATTTCATACTCATGAAAAAATACATTTATATAATAAGGAATGAAATCTTTGCAAACCATCGCCTAAATGTTCATGAATTGATTCTTTCGAATCATTCCCATTTTGCTTCAATTGGATCATATTTACTTCTTTGTGATTGTTAAAAATTGAACAACTCTATGAAGAAAACAATTAGATCCTTTGATTATCTTTGATCATCATAGTTGATCTAGATGAGTTAGATGAATGTGGATTAGACAAAAGTGTTCATTTGGCTAACTTTGGTTAACTACTATTGAACCAACTAAGTATACACATTTAGCTACGGTTACCCATATCTAAATGAAGTATAATTATTTGTGTGTGAAAATCTAAGTCCATCTAACAGTGGAGAGATATTGCTTTGGTTTCAAATAAAACTTAGCTTGCATCTTAAATCAGGATTTCATCTAATGGTGAATAATGAATGCTTTGTTTCTAAGCTAACTAAGCAAACCCTGATTTGAAAGCTATATAAAGGAGAACTCTAGCAATTTGGAAACCTAATCCCCACACCTCCAGTGTGATACTAGTTGCGTACTAGAGTCGTTTCTCCATTAACCTAGGTTTTTCCTAAAACCATTTAGGTTAACGACTTAAAGACTTCATTGGGATTCTGAAACCAAACCCAATTATTTTCTTTGTAGTTGCGTATTCTGGTCTTACTTATTTTATCGTATTGAAACTATCTTCTCTAAGATTGACTCTATATTTATCTCCGAATGTAAGATATAAAACTAATCACAAAGTTCTTTGTTTCATTCTTTGTGATTCCACAATAACTCGTTCTACTGTATAGTTAAGTTATTGTGAGGTGATTGATATTTCTAGGTTGTTCTTAGGGAATATAAGACCGGATTATCAATTGGTTCCTGTGCACCTTGATTTATCATAAGACAAAACAAAACTTCATAGGTATTTCTGTGGGAGACAGATTTATCTATCAGAGTAGACATTTCCGTGGGAGACAGATTTGTTTATAAGTCTTCGACTTTGGGTCGTATCAACTCTTAGTTGTGGGTGAGATCATCTAAGGGAATCAAGTGCGTAGAGTCCTGCTAGGATTCATAGGCGTATCGAACGCGACTATACCTTGATCAGTGTGAGATTTGTTAGGTCTCAACTACATTCCAGTCCGAAGTTAATCTTGTAGTAGGCTGGTGTCAGTAGCGGCTTAATACAGTGTGTAGTTCAATTTGAACTAGGTCCCGAGGTTTTTCTGAATTTTCGGTTTCCTCGTTAACAAAATTTCTGGTGTCTGTGTTATTTATTTTCCTCATTGTATTTGTTTATATAATTGAAATATCACAGATTGTGCATAGTTCAATCAATTGGTAAATCCAACCCTTGGTTGTTGTTGAAATTGATTGACACTTGAACATTGGTTTTTGGTACCAGTCAAGTTGTTTCTCATAATAATCAGGCTCGCGGATTCTATCCGTTTGATTTGCTGATTACATTCAGATATAACTCTTGAACATTTTTCCGTGATTGAGTCTCACTGTCTAGTTGGTTCTCTTGGAATGGTATTGGAGTTGTCCATAGAGATTGCCGATCAAAATATTTGGTGTGGTTGTTAAAACTTCATTTTTTTCAACGTCCTAACACATCAAAATAGGCATGGACATGAGGCGGGTATGTTAATCCTAGTCAATGCTCTATTTATTAAAAAAAAATTTCATACCCACCCCGTTACCCACATGAATTGGGGTAGGGAGGGTATGGAGAATACCCATATGGGACGAGTATCCCGTGGGTTACCCATAACATTAAGTTAATTCATAATTTTGTCTATATTCACAACTCAACAAGGGGATAGTCAAGTGACATTTCAAATGGATTCCGAAGAGTTTCCAAATCTGGTGTTAGTTCATGGAGATTTTTGGAGACTCTCCTAATGTCTCTTGTTAGTGGTTAAAGATTTTTTTGAAGTAATTTAAATTCTTTAAAACTTCATGCTATTGGATTAGGATTTCATAAGAGTCACTCCAACACCCTTGTTGTTTGAAGAAAAAATAAAATTCATTGATTTGTTGTTTTTAGAGATTTGGGGAGACCTTTTTAGGAAAATAGGCATGGTAGAAATCTCTCCCCAACAGGTGATATTTTGAGAGACTTGGAAATTTGTGGAATATTTATTTTTGAGAGTAGGACCAATTTTTTTATTATCTTCTTCTGTTTGAGATGATGACCAAGGAACATGCTAATTACGAGTAATCCAACCTACCTCATCTGAATACATTGAAAATATCTTCTCGCTACTTCTTTGCTCTCGTGTATACCGATCTTTCTCTTTGCCACTTCAAAACATGCTTGTCTTTCCGAACCTTGAGAAGTTCAGTAATCATTTTGTCATAAGGACCATCTTTATGAAAATCAAACTCAAAGGCAACAACGAGAAGATGTTAACTGATAAGCGCGTAAGTGTGACATAATTATACCCATAACTACATTATCTATGCCTCATTATTTCAATAATAATATCGTTCTAAGCCTTTTACAAGAAATACAAATGAAAATTCGTTCACTCCTGTGACCCCCCAAATGCTAAACCTGTTTTCTAATAGGATTCCAACCTAATTGAAACATCAAACCTAGATTATCAATTTTAAGAATCATAATTACATAAAGTGCTAATAACAAAACCCAAACTCTCTGAATATTGTATAACTAAAAGTTTTTCAAACGATATAAATATATTAATGTGTTGTTTTATAGAATAAAGAAATAATACAAACAGTAAAAGATACACAATGTCTCTAAACACTATATAACCTTGTAATTGCACAAATGAACTAGTGCACATGTAGTAGTAGCAGCTAAAACATTATTAAGATCATGCAATATCGAAGAAAACATTTTCTTTTGTACATAAAAGTACAATAGATACAACATCTATCACATCATCTTATGTGAGACCATCTATCTTTTTCAAACTCCCCGAACAAGTGTTTATTGACATCGGCTTCTTGAGTTAGTGACTCAGGAACCACTTCAAATTGTTCAAGTTTACCCGTCACAAATTTGTTGAGTGAAGAAGCCATCAAACTAAGGCCATTTGAATCTCCACTTGATTCACCAGATATAATATCAAAGGATTTACCCTCAAAAAAATATATCAAAGGATGACGAACATACCCTTTTCCTTCTACCTTTACCACTGTTTGACTTGGAATGATTACTTTGTTGTTGATCATTTTTTTATTCATTATAATGCTAATTTTCTTCTTCATTTTCTTTTTATCTTCGTTATCTTTATCTATTCTAGATATTTAACAAGAGCAGCCCCTTCGCCGTATATCTTATCTTCAACAAATATCTCAACTAATGCATCTAAAACGAGGGAATGGTTTCCCAAACACTACATTCGTATTTGTATGAGACTGCAAGAACAAAAGCAACAATATCTTCAATTTGTACCAGGAGAATGGTGAACCCCACCTGAACCTGAATGCGAATCTCAATATGGATGTGGGACTTAAATTATAGGGAGGTGAATAGGAAGGTGGAGAATAGGGAGGCAACTAACATTTCCGCAATTTAAACAAACATATAAACAAGTAGCTAAAAATTTAAAATGCTAAAAATTAAGCGGCAATGTCTTCAGTTTGCGACAACTAAGTCTATGGATACTCCATTAACATATAAACAACAATTTAAGCGACAACTAAGTCTATACAGACCCCATCAACATTGAACCCTGATGGATCATAGAACTCTGTTAACAAGTTTGGTAACACATTCTCTAGAGTGTGACTAGAGACTAAACTCTAAATCATATAACATATAAATATGGAGAAAGATTACTGTCCTTTTCATTGAAAAGGAAATTATGTAGCGACAGATCTCCATGACCCAACCACTTTCGATTGTACGAAATCACTCAAATTAGCTCATATGGGCCACATAACAATGAAGCAATGGTAATGCAAGAAATATTCTTCTATTATTGATCTTTAAGGCAAACGACAACGTAATAATACCGAGTTCTCTATTTCATTTCACAATTATCATAGATGTTTTTCATTTTATAATGCCACTGCCTATGTGAGTCCACTAAAAGATCTCACAGATTTCATAGAGAAAATTAGGTGACTTTCAGTACTAGTCATTAAAGCACATCAAAGTTCACATGTAAAGTAGACATGTATGCTAACCGTCCCATGCAATCACATTTTATCAACAGAAGGAAACTCAAGCTACTGAATATAGCAGGGGAACAATTTTCAGCATATCCTGATTAGAAAATTGTTAAACAAAAATGCAATTAAAGTTTTACAAAAGAGGGATACCTAATCGTCTTCGTCTAGGTCATCTAGTAGTGACCTTGATTCAGAAGAAAAAAATACCAAACAGAATAATGGCAATACTCAAACAAAGAGGATAAAGGAACATAAAAAGAGCTTAATTGCTTCATCATCTTACACACATGGGTACATAACTAGTTCAAAACTAAAAGCATATGCATACAAAGTTGATTAAAAGGAGAGGCAAAGGGAGGTGAAGAATTACTTTGAACCCTAAATACCCAAATCATATTGCTACGATTGCACCCTCGAAATCACTAATATGGTTTCCCGTCGAATAAGAAGAATGAATGATTAACAATAATAATTTCTAATCATGGTCGATCTTCATCACTCTTTTAGGTTTTATTCTTTTCTCTTGTTCTCTCTGTCTGTCGATTTAAGAAATGAAGAAAATGCGGGAATTTGGATTTATTTTCTTTTGGAGGTTAATTTCCTCATTTCGTGTTAAATCCCGAATTTTTGGTCTGGAATCGGATTCAATTCTATCGAATTTCTAAGCTTCCAACAACTCGAACCAAAAATATTGTAAACTTGGTTAACTCCATCCAAATCAACTGACTAATATTTTCTTTTTCACAAACTCTCTACTCGTTAACAATCCAAGCAGATAACATCTTTAACCAGTAACAAAAAAATAATAAATCAAATTAAATTTTGTTCGATATTCAGAAAAAATTTCATTGCTGAGAAGATCAACCCTAGGTAAATCTCTTCAAATTTAGTAATCATACCAAAATTATTAATTCTCTTCAACCTATGTAATACCCGATTTGGCAGGTAGGGTTTGTTGAATGGAATGTAGGTAATGACATGTCCTTTCTTAATACAGAGGCCTTTTTAGCATAGTTGGCTCAATAATTGGCAGAAAAATCTGCACTTAAGCGTGCTCGGGTGGGAGTAATCCAGGGAAGGGTAACCCTGCGGGAAGCTGCCGCTGGATGACCATAGAGGTTCCCGTTAAAAACCCCACACTGCCGGATAACCGCAGTGGCTAAGTGGGGACAATATCGGTGGAGGGTCGGGTCATTACAAATGGTATCAAAGCCGACGAAGGGTCACCTACCATGGGTGGGAAGGTATATTGTACGAGGTTAGTCAAGGTGTTTGTCTCATGAGGTGCAGGGAACGTGGAAAACCTGAGTTACTTGAATATATATTCTGGAGCTGAGAACGACTCCAATTTAAGAGGATGATATTGTAATACACCGATTCGGCAAGTAGGGTTTGCTTAATGGAATATAAGTAATAGTGTTACAACATTGCTCAATTGAACTAGCCAACTGTTGGTATGTCAAGGTTGGTTGTCATATTTTAGTTTCAAAACTCAAGGTTGCTTGATTAGATTACTAGATTCAACTTTGTTAGGTTGGACTAGAAAGTCTATAAATGTTGACATACAAATATTACTCTGACAACCTGGAGAATCTGAAGACGTATCGATATCAACGAACACATCATCCTTCTGTTCGAGGTTAGCAATACACGACTTAACTTGTTTCCATTTCTATCTACGTTACTTTCAAGTCATTCAGATTGAAAACATAACATGATAAGTTATATATATGAAACTATAGTATTAAAGACTTGATTATCTTATCATGATCAAAGTGTCAAGAAAGATCCCAAACCGAAATCTTTTTGGGGATCTTCTTTTTGGTTTCTAACTTCGCATGGGATCTATAGCAGAACCGATCCCTATTGGGAATCTATAGTAGGATTTATCCCTATCTATTGCGAATGATACCTTTAATTCAAGCCATGACTAGAGAAGTGATGGTTTGTTACAAAGATTACAGTCAATGGAACAATATCTTATAAATTGATCCAAAAAATATTTTGCCTCATTTTTGCGGATACAAAGCGTGTACTGCCGCCTTTGCATTTTGTTAAATGTTTGTTTTTGCTAATGAGACCTTCAATTCAAGTCAGAATTAGAGAAATGATGGCTTATTATAAACCTTACGGTCAATAGAACAATATCTTATAAAATAATCCAAAATATATATCTCCTCATTGTTGCGGATACAGAGCCTGTATTGCCGCCTTTGCATTTTGTTGAAAACTCCCTCTTGCGAATGAGACCTTCAATTCAAGTTAGAACTAGAAAAGATGGTTTGTTATAATGCTTACGGCCAATGGAACAATCTTATAAAGTGATCAAATTTTTTTTTGCTTCATTTTTGCGGATACAAAGCGTGTACCTATGTCTTTGCATTTTTTTAGAAATTCCCTTTTATGAATGTGACCTTCAATTCAAGTCAGAATTAGAGAAATGATGGTTTGTTACAAAGCTTACAGTCAATGTAACAATATCTTATAAATGATCCAAAAAAGATTTTGCCTCATTTCTGCGGATACAAACAGTGTACTACCGCCTTTGTATTTTGTTAAATGTTCGCTTTTGCTAATGAGACCTTCAATTCAAGTCAGAACTAGAGAAATTACGGCTTATTATAAAGCTTACGGTCAATAGAACAATATTTTATAAACTAATCCAAAAAATATTTTGCCTCATTTTTGCGGATACAAAGCGTGTACCGCCTTTGCTAAATGTTCTCTTCTTATAATGAGGCCTTTAATTGAAGTCAAAACTAGAATAATGATGGCATATTAGAAATCTTACAGTCAATAGAAAAGTATCTTATAAAATGATCCAAAAAATATTTTGCCTCATTTTTGCGGATACAAAACGTGTATTGCCGCCTTTGCATTTTGTTAGAAACTCATTCTTGCGAATGGGACCTTTAATTCAAGTTAGAACTAGAGAAAAAAATGGTATCCAACTAATAGTATTACTTATAATACTATCTTGGAGAAGATAATAACTTAATTAGGTGAAATCTCTTATGTCCGCTAGTTTAAATGCTTATGTGGGATCAAAAAATTAACGTTTAGATAATACCGTTGATGGGAAATAGAATTTGCATTGTTAATTATTTTAGTTTCCGATTATTGATTTGATTGACTAACGGTTGTTACATATTGATTGCACCTAGTTTAATTATTCTTGAGACACCTCTCTTCTAACATAAGGTCACTCAAACTAGATCAACGTTTGATGGTAGTTCAGATATGTTGTTAGATCTAACGATAGACTTGTGATCATCCATCGTTAACAGACTCAATTCTGTGTGTGATCGCTCATAAGTGGAATCAAGTATATTTGTGCAGATACATATAAGACAAGAATATTTGTTATTGGTTACCTGTCTTTGTGATTTCTTCGCGCACATACTTGATCGGCTAAGATCAGATTTTGCTTTGTTTATCTTTTGATAGACAACTTATTTATAGTCGTATAGATCGACAAGCTGTCATTTGGTAGTCTTCTTCAAGATCCGAATATGATAGTTTGTATATCTTGATCTGATTATCTCGATAATCTATATCTTGGTAGATTTAACCAAATAATGGAGTTTATTATAAAATAAAAGAGCTTTTGTTTGAATCAACATAAAATCTCTGATTTACTTCTTGAGATTGAGAGAGAAGTTACCAAATACAGTTTATTCTTTTACTGTTTCAGAATCCAAAGGAGTTGAATGCAAGAAGTCTTCACGAATGGTGAATCAACTTAAGATAGTGGAATCTATCTTAGAATTCACGTGCATTTGCCAGATTGGTTGTAGGCGCGGGGATACTGAGGAAACTAGGTAAGTAGGGGTAGTTTACCTGGACTCAATTATACGAAGTTGATAATTGTATTTGTATAGCGGATTAATTTTTAGAGTATCCAAAGATGTACTAGGTCGGTGGGTTTTTCTGCATTTGCAGTTTCTTCGTTAACAAAATCTTGTGTTGTGTGTTTACTTTATTTTCCGTATTATAATTAATATTTTAGTTATAATAAAGTAATCACACTTGTAGGTTAATCCAAACACTTGGGTTTGATCCCTAAAGTTAAGTTGGGTTCTGTACTTATACAATATACCAAGTGTATACCTTGTTACTATATTCTTGACAGTATGCGTCTATGTTAGATCATGCAATGTATCTGTCATTGAAAAGGCGAGGGTACCCAAATATACGTCAAGCTAAAAATTTCCTACCTATAAGTCTTTTCTCCGAAAGTGATTGTCTATGGACTGAGTCGAGACAATACAACTAATCGGTTCGCACTTTGTGTGATCGTCTATGGATACGAGATCGAGACAATACAACAACGAAGTATGTTTACTTGATACAAAGGTTTGGACTTAACCGAACACAATAGGATTTCTTATCAAGTAAATAGGAATTAACGTTTGTGTAATTTACTTTAATTATAATAAAACAATTATAATGCGGAAAATAAAAGTAAATGACACAGCAAAATTTTGTTAACGAGGAAACCGCAAATGCAGAAAAACCCCGGGACCTAGTCCAGAATTGAATACTCTCAGGATTAAGCCGCTGCACAAAATTACACTGACTTCGTATAGTTGAGACCAAGTAACTAACCCTATAGTTCACCTAGTTCTTTCTGTATTCCCACGCCTCCAACTTATAAATAAGTCACGTACTTGGAACAATTCCTTTGGTTCATATTCCAAACAGTAAAGGAACAATAAATCTGTTTGGTATCAACTCTATTCAACCAAGTGATATGAGTCGGACAAAGGCTCTTCCGTTTATCTAAACATAAACTCCTTCGTCAGGTCCTTAGATCTGTCTTATTCAATCACCCAAAGGTAATCGATTAAGATTAAGCCAACAACACCTTTAATCCGAAGAATCGTGTTGATTCTGATCTACTCAATCCAATCTACCACAAGGATAAACCGATTATTAATTGGGTCCTCTTTTACCGAAACAAGTATTGTGCACACCAAAGATTATAAAACCCAATTCAGATCTTCAATATCTTCTTTGTCTTCAAATCTTCTTAAATCTTCAATAAAAACCTGCACACACTCACTTGAATCTCTTGTGATCAATCACGCATAGAACGGAGTCTGTTAACAATGGATTATCACAAGATCGTCTTTATAACTAACAACAGTCTAAAGATCCCTGTCAAAACTCTAAAGTAGTTTGAGTGAATCTTATATCAGAAGAAAAAGTTCTAAAGAATAAAAAAAACTAGGTGCAATCATATTTCAACCACCGTTAGTCAATCAAATCAATCAAAAACAAAAGATAAACCGCAATTATCTAGTTTCCCACCAACGGGTCGCGCTAGAGCTTCTCAATCCCAAAGAAAACTTTAAACTGAGCGGCCGTAAGAGATTTGCCTAATTAGGTTACTCTCCTCTCCGAATAGGCGGCTACACCAGTAACAATAACAAAGAGTAAAATTGTTGTTACGAAGGATTAGTTTGTTAGAAAGGCAAACTTCTAGTATTTATAGACAAGGAAGTTTGGACACCAAGGAATTTCCAAAACCAAAAATATTCTCAAGATATTCATTAAAGCACAAATTCGATTTCCATAATTCCTGGAAATGCTCTGTCCAAAAATAACGATCGAAATCTCTCAGAAAATCTAATTAGTAAATGCACATTGCTAATTCTGTAATTTCCCTACAAAATGAAATTAATAACCTTAATTAAAATATTCTTAGCTTACTTGTGTTTTGATCCTGGGATTCTCTTCTCTTAGCCGTTAAGGAATATCTTTGAACAACTAAAGAAATAAACATTCACAGCACGTGCCCAAAGTTTGTCGACATCTTAACTTTGTAAGTTCCCTTTCACACTTACAACCTTGAAACCGATTTGCGGCACTTCCAAACAAGTTTAGAATTGGTTCATCTGACTTTCAAAAAATATGTGATTGATCAAACCAACGTTCAATCACAATCATGGGTTTACGGTTCTACCAAAACAAGTTTCGGTTCTACCTCCATGTGAGTATTGTGCATAGTCACACTAGCTTTACAAAAATTCGGTTGACTAGGTACTAGGATCGGTTCCCCACATATATATGGTATCTAACTTATATGTGTTGCACATGTCCATAGTATCGGTTCCCCTTTGCCGAAAAACGTGTTGCACATGTCCATAGGGTCGGTTCCCCTTTCTGCTATAAAACTTGTTGTACCCCATACAAGGATCGGTTCCCTTTGATGTACTGCACCCCTTACAAGGATCGGTTCCCCTTTTCCTTTTAATTGGTCAGACATACAAAATATGATTATACCACAGGTGATTACTTAAGATCGGTTTTACTAATAAAAGTTATACCAATACATAAGTCAGGCCTTTGTGAATAGTTCTACCAAGAACACAACAAGTTGTGAGCGGTTATACTCTATCACACATATTGGTTGTTCATAAGATATGCAATGAATAACAAAACCAATAACACTTGGCAATTTCCTTTTCGGTCCACAAACAAATTTATGAACTTACTTCCTTAGAACAATGTAAACATTGTTCCCTAGGATGAAATCCTCACCTCATACCCATACATAATCACAATAGCATTCAAATGATTATGGCGATGTCTTATCTACAAAGTTTAATGGTTAAGCAATAAACCTCGTATTGTATTCCTTAATACTATGTCTATATAGAGTTCACTTATGCTTCACAGTTATGTTTTCAATATGCATGACTTGAAAGATACCTTAGGGAATGAAACAGTTCAAGTCAAATATCACTAACCTCAAGTGGAAGGATGATTGGAGTCGTTGTAGATCCTTGCTTCTTCACATCTTCAAGACTTCGCAATACTTGTAATGTCTCATATCCTAATACTTTCAAGCTAACCTATACGAAGTTGACTCTAGTACATAATCAAGCGACTCTTAACATGAGTTTTGATTTACTAAAATATGACAACCAAACTTGACATATCAACGCTTGATGGGTTCAACCGAGCAATGCTCTAAAAATATCCCCATTTGTCAATTTTAGTGACAAAACTCTTACATCATATGGATAAAAAAATTATAGGAATTCATTACAATCCGCTTGATTCCCGATTCAACAGCATAGTAAAACTGGTTACATTCAATCCTTGAAAATGTTGTTGTTGACATTATAATAACAAAGCTAATACTTCCCCTAAGGAAGATAGGTAGATATTCAACCCGCACGTCTTTGTTTTACCGATTTATATGACATGTTACTCCCCCTTAGTCTGTGCTTTCACTCTTTCGTTAGATGAAACATTCAAGTACCAATGTTCTTTTCCCTAGCGACGCCAATCAATATAAAATCAATGCCAGCATCACCTGTTTACTCCATATATTTCTCCCCCTTTTTGTCACAAAAATGACAAATATACGAAAAAATAAAGGATAACACGAAAAGAATCTTGCAAATCTAAAAGACCTCTAGAGTTAGGCACGAGGGTTCCCCACATCACATTCTGATAACCAATATCAAAAGCGAAACTGCAAGTAGTCTTATTTTTATATGTTACCAAGGAAACAATTGTCCGAACAATTTTTCCAATTTAGTTTAGAAAACCAAAAACAACTAATCACATTAGTCCCTTTGCTAAACCGATTTTTCAAGAACAACCGCTTAATTCGATAAGACCAAAATAAAGATAAACTCCATTTTTCTCATCAGGTTCTAATTATCCATAAACTTAGACTTTCAATTTTAAACAAGACAAGTACTAGGTTAGTTAACTAGCATTCCTTGTTTAAGCATTCGATTAGACTTGAATAACTGAAACCTTACTTTGATAAGATAAACTAAGATCAGAATTAACTTAGTTTCTTATCCGGAATCCAATTGGACTAAACAACTCATCCCATACACAAATTATTTCCTTAAGCTATAAATAATTCATACAAAACAAAATAAATCAACTTGCATAATTATTCACCTCAACCGGAAGCAATTGAAACAACATAGACATTAAAAGCACCGCAATTGCACCGTAATTTTGTAAGCCTAAACAATTGATACCATACAATAAAGCAAGATAACAATAGTTTTTCTTAACCGGAACCAATTGAAACACACATACACACACACATCATGGAATAAATATCAATTGAACCGAATTTTTGTTAAGCAAAAGTAACAAATATATATAATATAAATTCAGATTTTTCTTAAACAGGAAAACAATTAACTAACAAGATTGTTACCTCAAATTTCGCATCCACTTCTCCAATATGATAGCATCTTCGTCCAGGGAGAATTGATATCGAAATATCACCACGTTGTCATCCTTATGCATAAACAAAATAATAACAAAACACCTCAACCTTTACCAGAGAAAGGTTGAAAACCGGTTTTAACAATTGCAAGCAAAAGTTGAAAACCGTCGAAACACATATGCTTTTATGCTAAACCAAAACCGATTCAACATATTGTGAGTTTTTCACATATTGTTTCTATCATAACCCCTCATGATCCTTTAATAAAGCCTACCTACTAGCGCAAAAACTTAATCCCGCTAAATCAAAAAGTTACCCAAACCATAAGGGTTCACAACATATAAGTTCGAATATCAAGGTAGTAAAACCGAAAACAAACATCTCATAAATCACTTTGCAATACACCATAAATATTCAATAAAGAATCTGATAGACACATTTTTGTGTCTACTTTGTCCTCAATGTATGTATTGTTGGAACTCTATTTTTGTACTAATATTGTGTTTTTATGTATTTTTAGGAAATAAACATTTTTGGAAAATTCGGCTCGAAAAGTTGATTTTGGCACCCGGAGGACAAGTGTTATTCGGACTCTCGCTTTTGGATAAGGGGTAACCTAATTACTAAGGGGCACCCCCAGGTCACACCCCAAGGAATCTGCTATTCGCACCCCAGTTCAGGATAGGGGGCATATCATCTTCAACATTCAAATTCGTGTTTTGGCGGGAAAACCATTTTCACTCCTGACAGATTTTCAATCAGCAAAATGAAGGTGTTCTAGTGCGATTCAATCGCGTGAGAAGTTGTGATTTAACATGGAAAAGCTGTTGTGAGTGTTCTCTTAGCTCAAATTTGGCTAGAATTGGCTAGCCAATTCACGGGCTCAAAACAGGTAAAACACATGCAGAAGAGTTTCTCTACGACTTCTGGAAGATTTTGTGTGTGTTCTGCTCGTGTTTCATGCATCGAGCAACCTGTTGGAGCATGTGTAATCGAATTGGAGCGTGCTGGACCAGAGAAAACGCGTGAAAAGCTAAAACAGGAAAGAAAATATCCGAAAATATTTTCTTTCACTGCGAGGATTTGTGGAGTTATGGAGGAGATTCGATGCATGCTTCGGGTTTAAATAGAGTCCTTGGAGGTCAGAGAAAGGGTGTCGAGAGTTTGGGGTCGATTGGGAGACCACAGGGAGGTTGCAGAGGCGAAGAGAAGAACTGCAGGAAAGTTTCCTGCTGCTGTTGAAGAAGAAGGAGAAGACGAAGAACAGACGTCCCAGGACCGTCGTTCTTCAACAGTGTCAACAGCAACAGCTAAGTATCGTTGTTTTACAGCAGTACACTTCTATCGTTGATTTCTGGACGCCTTTTGTGGGTCGTAGATTCACTGTTTTATACTTTTTCACTCTTTTAATCAAATTTTGAGCATCAATTATGTATTTTGAGAACATGATTAATATGACGAGTTACACCCCAAGCACTGGGACGACGGAGGAGGCCGTGTTTCATCCATGTGGTAATTTAAATTAATTCTTTATTTACTTTTTGCACCAATTTTAATTGAATTAAGATTTTAATTAATTATTTGTGATTTTATTTGATGGAGCATGCTTAGTCTTAGGGATTCTTGATGCGCCATGCTCATAAAATACAAGTAATATTTTATAGAATCTACTTTGGCAAATAATAAAGTTAATATTTGTTTTGTTTTGAACTATAATCGCCTAGAATTAAATTCTGAACCACTTGAAAATGAAAAATGGCCGAATCTTTAGTCCCAGTTTCTCGCACCAGTGTTAATATTTTTATTGTATATATTTATTTTTTATTAAGTTTAAAAAATTATCATTCACAAGTCCGAGAGTTTGAACCTCATTACTACAACCCACGAAAAATAACAATCATTTTGGCGCCGCCGACGCGAATTTGTGCTTAGGTAGAATTTTTAGGTTTTTATTATTTTTTATTATTCCATTTGTTCTTTTTACGTCTCTTTGGTTGTGTCTTTGTATTACATGTTTGAAGTTGGATACTAAAGACCTTGGAATCAAAGCTTAAAGCTAAAAGAGGAGGAAAAAAGACAAAACAAAACAAAAATAAAAAAGAGAGAATTATTTTTTTTTATTTTTTTAAGAGACTTTCCATTCTTTCTTTTTTTTTTTGTAATTATTATTATTATTTTTTTATTTCTTTTCTTTGGACTGGACTTTGGACAATTTATTTTAATTTTAAACCCTACGGAAGGGTTATATATAAAAAAAAATTATATACAAACTGTTTGCAGGGAAGGACGACGATTACAATATCGTCTCGGCCCCTCGGGTTCGTACACGACATAGGAGTCGTGGCCCGAGTCGACTTCAACGGTTCATCCTCCGTCTGGTACGGGAGGTAAGTCCATCGAAACACTCGTGAATCTCCTGTAAGCGAGTTACTGTATTCCTTAAGGTGAATCATTGATTGAGGACGAATTTGGACTGTTTTTAAATTCCTAGTAAAGGACAAGGCCTGGCCAATACAAGATAAGGGTTCGGATTTCATCACCGCTCCCTTCTTGCCCGCTTTAGGAAAACAAAACCAAACGCGAACCTAAGCTTAAAATTTTGACTAGTTAGAGACCTATAGGGTAACGAGCTTAGTAGGAAAGTCGTTCGAAAAATATTGGTTACTCTTTTAAGCATACTTCAAAGTTCTTGATGGTTTCTGTAAGCTGAATGCGTGACTGCGCCGCCTTGTGATAGCGGTGAGGCCTTGGGTATCAAAGCTCCACTGAGCTTCCCTCGCCTCGATTCAACTTACATTAGCTAGGATTGATTCCAGAGGGGTGTGCTCAAATTGTAACGAATTCCTTTTCGAAGGAATATAAGCTGGTCTAGAAAACAATCTAAGTGGAGCCATCATGCTTTTTGTTTGCTAGATTCTATAGGTTTGATTTGGTCGAGTCAGCCTTGTTTGTGATTGTGTAGAATTCCCTTGCAATTAAGAATGTCGAACTGGTATGATAGAAGCCAATACAATGATTATCGACCTGAATTTGAATATGGACATCATCCTTTTTATGACCATGTTGGGAATAGTGGTTGGGAACGCCATCCTTTGGAAGGATATGGGTCATACCTTGGTGAGACCAATTATTATCCACACATGCATCAGTCTTACGAGCAAGAAGATTATAGTACTAGTTCTTCGTCTCTAGAGGATACAATCAAACTATTGAAAAATAGTCCTTTTTATGATCCCTCTGTTCCTATTTCTCCTATAGAAGAGTCCCTCAGGGAGTTAGCTGCGTCGACGCGTAAGTTAGCTGAGATGAATAATGTAATTCTATACGAAAGAACTACAATAATGAGTGAACTTTCTATAGAGGAATCCCTCAAGCTGATGGTTGAGACGAACGAAAGACTTTCTCGAAATAATCTTACTTTCCAATATAGTGTTTCCAGTAATACCCTTAAAAATGAGGATAGTTATTTTCATAATCAAGATGACAAGGTTAGAATTGGTAGCACTACTTGTTTTGATGAGGTTCGATCTTTTTCATGTTATTATGATGAGGATAGTGTTGATGGAGAATCATACTTATGTAGGAATAGTGATCAGGAAATGGTTACTCCAATTGAGATTTACAATGATAATATTATTTCTAGTTCAAATCCAAATAATTTCAATAATTATTCACCTATTCAAAAGGACGAGGATTTGACTAGAGATACCCTCGTTTTAGACGATGTAGTATTTCCTGTTTACAAAGCCGATAATAATTTAGAGGAACGAGTTTATTCTGAGAATAATGTTTTGGAGTCTAGCGATTTAGAAACAATAGTATTAGACGAAGAAGATGAACTCGAAGAGATGAGTGAGGATGAACCTGACTTAGAAGAATCAATTGACCATTTCCAGGAATTTGATGACCTAGAAATTAGGGAAATTGTAGCTAGTCTATCTAGAGATACCCAAAACTCTAAGTTTGGGGGTGATTATCACCTTCCTAGTGCCTTACCTTTAACTCTCAGAAAGTCCCTTCACTTAGGACTTGATATCTCTGCCTCGACAATTTTACAAGATTACCTTCATACTCGTTTTCCCGAACCGAATGATGTCCAGGAAGAAGTTCAGTCGTTAGAAACCCATCCTCTGGTTGATGTGGTTTGCCCAGGCTATGATCCCCAGATTGACTTTGTTTTCCCACCAAATAGTTTTCTTCCAACTGTGGGAACGTTTATATTCCAAATGTGTCGAATATTAAGTTGTGAGACTAAACCTAAATGCTTTAGGAAATTAGATTCGACACATTTGCCTAAGAATGACCACTACTCTCATTGTGGTCAATTATGTAAGTCAAATCTTATTGACTTATAGGATCCTCAGTTATTTAGGTTATTATTGTGCGCTTCTAAGATCATATTTGAGTTTTTCCAGACTCTAGGACCTAATGATTCGGATCCCACCTATGAAGAAACGCAGCCAATGAAAATTTTCTATTTAGACCCTTTCATAGAACCTGAACCTGAACCACAATTAGATATAAATTTCTTAATCAGGAAACTAAGTAAGGGCATGCTAGTCTTGTTCACTTTCTTGGTTCATTGCAGTTTCCTTTGGTCAGCTCTATTTAGTTTTGAAGACCCACAGTTATTTCGACTGTTACTTTATGGTTCGAGTTGACTAATCCTTTCCTAAGTCTGGCTGAAGACTTTAAACTTAGCACTTATTGGGAGATATCCCATGCTCATGCAACACGGTAATATCTTTCCTTAACTCTTTCGCTTCAAATGGTAACAGTTTCTCCTTGTTCATGCTTTTAGTTTCATCTTTAGAACATTGAGGACAATGTTAGATTTAAGTTTAGGGGTATGGGAGAAACTTTTTAGTTGCAATTATTAAACTCCAGAGCCTAGAAATTTATGCCTATTAAGGTTTGCACTAACCAATCTAAGTGGATGGGAACATCTTGGTTGTAGGAGTTGAGGAACCAATCTGATTAGATGGAAACATCTATAGAGTCTATTCATAAAAGCACAGAGCTCATGTGTTAGAAATAACATGATAGTTGCACCATATCTCGTTGAGTCCTTTTCATTTCTTTTTTTCATTTTATTTTTTCATTTTAAACTATGTTTCTCTAAGTGATTAGGTGGGGCACATGATTCAAGTTGTTACCACTGCTAGGGTGAATTAGAGTGACAGAGTTACTAAAAAAAAAAAAAAAATCGGACCAGTTAGACCAATCAGAATAAGTATTAACACTTGGATAGCAATATGCGTGTGTTCTCCCTGTTTCCGTCGCCTAAGCAAGCGTGGAATGCAGGACCCGTGGGAACTATCGTGTAATCTGCTGACAAGAAGCATGCGCTTGGATCAAAAAGATCTATTCATGTCGTTAAGTTAAAAAAAATGGTTATTGTTCTGTGTAGTCAACTGTTGATTCCCTTGTATTTGCCAGTTTGTTGATCTAGATTTAAGTTATTGACCACTGGTTCCCTTGTATATGCCAGTTGTGTTGATATTAGTCAGACCGGTATCTCAGTCCATTAGGATAGGTTCATTCTGGAAGTGGCCTTCAGACTGATATGTGAAACATCGATCATTTGGTTAACATCAAAACCATCTACATTTTTCTATTTCCATCTCCTTTTTCTATCCATATGATTAGTTTGACTCCGAATATGATGTCCATAGTGCAACTATCTGAGTAGAGCTCTGTCACTTTATATGAATTTTAGTATGCTTGAGTGTAAACTCGTGTACAACAATTGGAATTTCGCATCAGGGTACTTCCTCCTGTAGTCAGTGATTGTAAGCCAACCAAGGAGATTCTTTAGTGCCTTCCAAGGTTCGACATAGATAGCTAGGGTTTGGAGTATGAAGGTTTTGTGGGTACACCTCTGGTAAACCCTCCGGAGACAACACTCCGCCACTAGGGCCACCTAGTGGTTTAACGGCTTACTGCACGTGCTAAGTGTAGTCATTTTATTTTTTAGATTAGATTTGCTCGAGGACTAGCAAATAATAGGTTTGGGGGTATTTGATAGACACATTTTTGTGTTTACTTTGTCCTCAATGTCTGTATTGTTGGAACTCTATTTTTGTACTAATATTGTGTTTTTATGTATTTTTAGGAAATAAACATTTTTGGAAAATTCGGCTCGAAAAGTTGATTTTGGCACCCGGAGGACAAGTGTTATTCGGACTCTCGCTTTTGGATAAGGGGTAACCTAATTACTAAGGGGCACCCCCAGGTCACCCCCAAGGCATCTGCTATTCGCATCCCAGTTCAGGATAGGGGGCATATCATCTTCAACATTCAAATTCGTGTTTTGGCGGGAAAACCATTTTCACTCCTGACAGATTTTCAATCAGCAAAATGAAGGTGTTCTAGTGCGATTCAATCGCTGAAAATTGGTGAAAAGTTGTGATTTAATATGAAAAAGTTGTTGTGAGTGTTCTCTTAGCTCAAATTTGGCTAGAATTCGCTAGCCAATTCACGGGCTCAAAACAGGTAAAACACATGCAGAAGAGTTTCTCTACGACTTCTGGAAGATTTTGTGTGTGTTCTGCTCGTGTTTCATGCATCGAGCAACCTGTTGGAGCATGTGTAATCGAATTGGAGCGTGCTGGACCAGAGAAAACGCGTGAAAATCTAAAACAGGAAAGAAAATATCCGAAAATATTTTCTTTCACTGCCGAGGATTTGTGGAGTTATGGAGGAGATTCGATGCATGCTCCGGGTTTAAATAGAGTCCTTGGAGGTCAGAGAAAGGGTGTCGAGAGTTTGGGGTCGATTGGGAGACCACATGGAGGTTGCAGAGGTGAAGAGAAGAACTGCAGGAAAGTTTCCTGCTGCTGTTGAAGAAGAAGGAGAAGACGAAGAACAGACGTCCCAGGACCGTCGTTCTTCAACAATGTAAACAGCAGCAGCTAAGTATCGTTGTTTTACAGCAATACACTTCTATCGTTGATTTCTGGACGCCTTTTGTGGGTCGTAGATTCACTGTTTTATACTTTTTCACCCTTTTAATCAAATTTTGAGCATCAATTATGTATTTTGAGAACATGATTAATATGACGAGTTAAACCCCAAGCACTGGGACGACGGAGGAGGCCGTGTTTCATCCATGTGGTAATTTAAATTAATTCTTTATTTACTTTTTGCACCAATTTTAATTGAATTAAGGTTTTAATTAATTATTTGTAATTTTATTTGATGGAGCATGCTTAGTCTTGGGGATTCTTGATGCGCCATGCTCATAAAATACAAGTAATA
Source organism: Papaver somniferum (assembly GCF_003573695.1). Lineage (NCBI taxonomy): Eukaryota > Viridiplantae > Streptophyta > Magnoliopsida > Ranunculales > Papaveraceae > Papaver > Papaver somniferum. The sequence continues at coordinate 78,865,100 of NC_039363.1, forward strand.
TTTTATAGAATGTACTTTGGCAAAGAATAGAGTTAATATTTGTTTTGTTTTGAACTATAATCGCCTAGAATTAAATTCTGAACCACTTGAAAATGAAAAATGGCTGAATCTTTAGTCCCAGTTTCTCGCACCAGTGTTAATATTTTTATTGTATATATTTTTTTTTTATTAAGTTTAAAAGATTATCCTTCACAAGTCCGAGAGTTTGAACCTCATTACTACAACCCACGAAAAATAACAATCATTTTGGCACCGCCGACGCGAATTTGTGCTTAGGTAGAATTTTTAGGTTTTTATTATTTTTTATATTCCATTTGTTCTTTTTACGTCTCTTTGGTTGTGTCTTTGTATTACAGGTTTGAAGTTGGATACTAAAGACCTTGGAATCAAAGCTTAAAGCTAAAAGAGAAGGAAAAAGACAAAGCAAAAAAAAAAGAAAAAAGAGAGAAAAAAAGAGAATTATTTTTTTAAGAGACTTTCCATTCTTTTTTTTGTAATTATTATTATTATTTTTTGTATTTCTTTTCTTTGGACTGGACTTTGGACAATTTATTTTAATTTTAAACCCTACGGAAGGGTTATATATAAAAAAAAAATTATATACAAACTGTTTGCAGGGAAGGACGACGATTACAATATCGTCTCGGCCCCTCGGGTTCGTACACGACATAGGAGTCGTGGCCCGAGTCGACTTCAACGGTTCATCCTCCGTCTGGTACGGGAGGTAAGTCCATCGAAACACTCGTGAATCTCCTGTAAGCGAGTTACTGTATTCCTTAAGGTGAATCATTGATTGAGGACGAATTTGGACTGTTTTTAAATTCCTAGTAAAGGGAAAGGCCTGGCCAATACAAGATAAGGGTTCGGATTTCATCACCGCTCCCTTCTTGCCCGCTTTGGGAAAACAAAACCAAACGCGAACCTAAGCTTAAAATTTTGACTAGAACGAGACCTATAGGGTAACGAGCTTAGTAGGAAAGTCGTTCGAAAAATATTGGTTACTCTTTTAAGCATACTTCAAAGTTCTTGATGGTTTCTGTAAGCTGAATGCGTGACTGCGCCGCCTTGTGATAGCGGTGAGGCCTTGGGTATCAAAGCTCCACTGAGCTTCCCTCGCCTCGATTCAACTTACATTAGCTCGGATTGATTCCAGAGGGGTGTGCTCAAATTGTAACGAATTCCTTTTCGAAGGAATAGAAGCTGGTCTAGAAAACAATCTAAGTGGAGCCATCATGCTTTTTGTTTGCTAGATTCTATAGGTTTGATTTGGTCGAGTCAGCCTTGTTTGTGATTGTGTAGAATTCCCTTGCAATTAAGAATGTCGAACTGGTATGATAGAAGCCAATACAATGATTATCGACCTGAATTTGAATATGGACATCATCCTTTTTATGACCATGTTGGGAATAGTGGTTGGGAACGCCATCCTTTGGAAGGATATGGGTCATACCTTGGTGAACCCAATTATTATCCACACATGCATCAGTCTTACGAGCAAGAAGATTATAGTACTAGTTCTTCATCTCTAGAGGATACAATCAAACTATTGAAAAATAGTCCTTTTTATGATCCCTCTGTTCCTATTTCTCCTATAGAAGAGTCCCTCAGGGAGTTAGCTGCGTCGACGCGTAAGTTAGCTGAGATGAATAATGTAATTCTATACGAAAGAACTATAATAATGAGTGAACTTTCTATAGAGGAATCCCTCAAGCTGATGGTTGAGACGAACGAAAGACTTTCTCGAAATAATCTTACTTTCCAATATAGTGTTTCCAGTAATACCCTTAAAAATGAGGATAGTTATTTTCATAATCAAGATGACAAGGTTAGAATTGGTAGCACTACTTGTTTTGATGAGGTTCGATCTTTTTCATGTTATTATGATGAGGATAGTATTGATGGAGAATCATACTTATGTAGGAATAGTGATCAGGAAATGGTTACTCCAATTGAGATTTACAATGATAATATTATTTCTAGTTCAAATCCAAATAATTTTAATAATTATTCACCTATTCAAAAGGACGAGGATTTGACTAGAGATACCCTCGTTTTAGACGATGTAGTATTTCCTGTTTACAAAGCCGATAATAATTTAGAGGAACGAGTTTATTCTGAGAATAATGTTTTGGAGTCTAGCGATTTAGAAACAATAGTATTAGACGAAGAAGATGAACTCGTAGAGATGAGTGAGGATGAACCTGACTTAGAAGAATCAATTGACCATTTCCAGGAATTTGATGACCTAGAAATTAGGGAAATTGTAGCTAGTCTATCTAGAGATACCCAAAACTCTAAGTTTGGGGATGATTATCACCTTCCTAGTGCCTTACCTTTAACTCTCAGAAAGTCCCTTCACTTAGGACTTGATATCTCTGCCTCGACAATTTTACAAGATTACCTTCATACTCGTTTTCCCGAACCGAATGATGTCCAGGAAGAAGTTCAGTCGATAGAAACCCATCCTCTGGTTGATGTGGTTTGCCCAGGCTATGATCCCCAGATTGACTTTGTTTTCCCACCAAATAGTTTTCTTCCAACTGTGGGAACGTTTATATTCCAAATGTGTCGAATATTAAGTTGTGAGACTAAACCTAAATGCTTTAGGAAATTAGATTCGACACATTTGCCTAAGAATGACCACTACTCTCATTGTGGTCAATTATGTAAGTCAAATCTTATTGAATTAGAGGATCCTCAGTTATTTAGGTTATTATTATGCGCTTCTAAGATCATATTTGAGTTTTTCCAGACTCTAGGACCTAATGATTCGGATCCCACCTATGAAGAAACGCAGCCAATGAAAATTTTCTATTTAGACCCTTTCATAGAACCTGAACCTGAACCACAATTAGATATAAATTTCTTAATCAGGAAACTAAGTAAGGGCATGCTAGTCTTGTTCACTTTCTTGGTTCATTGCAGTTTCCTTTGGTCAGCTCTATTTAGTTTTGAAGACCCACAGTTATTTCGACTGTTACTTTATGGTTCGAGTTGACTAATCCTTTCCTAAGTCTGGCTGAAGACTTTAAACTTAGCACTTATTGGGAGATATCCCATGCTCATGCAACACGGTAATATCTTTCCTTAACTCTTTCGCTTCAAATGATAACAGTTTCTCCTTGTTCATGCTTTTAGTTTCATCTTTAGAACATTGAGGACAATGTTAGATTTAAGTTTGGGGGTATGGGAGAAACTTTTTAGTTGCAATTATTAAACTCCAGAGCCTAGAAATTTATGCCTATTAAGGTTTGCACTAACCAATCTAAGTGGATGGGAACATCTTGGTTGTAGGAGTTGAGGAACCAATCTGATTAGATGGAAACATCTATAGAGTCTATTCATAAAAGCACAGAGCTCAGGTGTTATAAATAACATGATAGTTGCACCATATCTCGTTGAGTCCTTTTCATTTCTTTTTTTCATTTCATTTTTTCATTTTAAACTATGTTTCTCTAAGTGATTAGGTGGGGCACACGATTCAAGTTGTTACCACTGCTAGGGTGAATTAGAGTGACAGAGTTACTAAAAAAAAAAAATCGGACCAGTTAGACCAATCAGAATAAGTATTAACACTTGGATAGCAATATGCGTGTGTTCTCCCTGTTTCCGTCGCCTAAGCAAGCGTGGAATGCAGGACCCGTGGGAACTATCGTGTAATCTGCTGACAAGAAGCATGCGCTTGGATCAAAAAGATCTATTCATGTCGTTAAGTTAAAAAAAATGGTTATTGTTCTGTGTAGTCAACTGTTGATTCCCTTGTATTTGCCAGTTTGTTGATCTAGATTTAAGTTATTGACCACTGGTTCCCTTGTATATGCCAGTTGTGTTGATATTAGTCAGACCGGTATCTCAGTCCATTAGGATAGGTTCATTCTGGCAGTGGCCTTCAGACAGATATGTGAAACATCGATCATTTGGTTAACATCAAAACCATCTACATTTTTCTATTTCCATCTCCTTTTTCTATCCATATGATTAGTTTTACTCCGAATATGATGTCCATAGTGCAACTATCTGAGTAGAGCTCTGTCACTTTATATGAATTTTAGTATGCTTGAGTGTAAACTCGTGTACAACAATTGGAATTTCGCATCAGGGTACTTCCTCCTGTAGTCAGTGATTGTAAGCCAACCAAGGAGATTCTTTAGTGCCTTCCAAGGTTCGACATAGATAGATAGGGTTTGGAGTATGAAGGTTTTGTGGGTACACCTCTGGTAAACCCTCCGGAGACAACACTCCGCCACTAGGGCCACCTAGTGGTTTAACGGCTTACTGCACGTGCTAAGTGTAGTCATTTTATTTTTTAGATTAGATTTGCTCTAGGACTAGCAAATAATAGGTTTGGGGGTATTTGATAGACACATTTTTGTGTCTACTTTGTCCTCAATGTCTGTATTGTTGGAACTCTATTTTTGTACTAATATTGTGTTTTAAACATTTTTGGAAAATTCGGCTCGAAAAGTTGATTTTGGCACCCGGAGGACAAGTGTTATTCGGACTCTCGCTTTTGGATAAGGGATAACCTAATTACTAAGGGGCACCCCCAGGTCACCCCCAAGGCATCTGCTATTCGCACCCCAGTTCAGGATAGGGAGCATATCATCTTCAACATTCAAATTCGTGTTTTGGCGGGAAAACCATTTTTCGCTCCTGACAGATTTTCAATCAGCAAAATGAAGGTGTTCTAGTGCGATTCAATCGCTGAAAATTGGTGAGAAGTTGTGATTTAACATGGAAAAGCTGTTGTGAGTGTTCTCTTAGCTCAAATTTGGCTAGAATGCTCTAGCCAATTCACGGGCTCAAAACAGGTAAAACACATGCAGAAGAGTTTCTCTACGACTTCTGGAAGATTTTGTGTGTGTTCTGCTCGTGTTTCATGCATCGAGCAACCTGTTGGAGCATGTGTAATCGAATTGGAGCGTGCTGGACCAGAGAAAACGCGTGAAAATCTAAAACAGGAAAGAAAATATCCGAAAATAATTTCTTTCACTGCCGAGGATTTGTGGAGTTATGGAGGAGATTCGATGCATGCTTCGGGTTTAAATAGAGTCCTTGGAGGTCAGAGAAAGGGTGTCGAGAGTTTGGGGTCGATTGGGAGACCACAGGGAGGTTGCAGAGGCGAAGAGAAGAACTGCAGGAAAGTTTCCTGCTGCTGTTGAAGAAGAAGGAGAAGATGAAGAACAGACGTCCCAGGACTGTCGTTCTTCAACAGTGTCAACAGCAGCAGCTAAGTATCGTTGTTTTACAGCAGTACACTTCTATCGTTGATTTCTGGACGCCTTTTGTGGGTCGTAGATTCACTGTTTTATACTTTTTCACTCTTTTAATCAAATTTTGAGCATCAATTATGTATTTTGAGAACATGATTAATATGACGAGTTAAACCCCAAGCACTGGGATGACGGAGGAGGTCGTGTTTCATCCATGTGGTAATTTAAATTAATTCTTTATTTACTTTTTGCACCAATTTTAATTGAATTAATATTTTAATTAATTATTTGTGATTTTATTTGATGGAGCATGCTTAGTCTTAGGGATTCTTGATGCGCCATGCTCATAAAATACAAGTAATATTTTAAAGAATCTACTTTGGCAAAGAATAGAGTTAATATTTGTTTTGTTTTGAACTATAATCGACTAAAATTAAATTCTGAACCACTTGAAAATGAAAAATGGCTGAATCTTTAGTCCCAGTTTTTCGCACCAGTGTTAATATTTTTATTGTATATATTTTTTTTTTATTAAGTTTAAAAAATTATCCTTCACAAGTCCGAGAGTTTGAACCTCATTACTACAACCCACGAAAAATAACAATCAGAATCAAGTATTGCAATTACCTCTATCTTGTAAAGAATTGATTTGTGAAAACAACTCAAAAAGATTGAGGTCATTCCGAGTTCGGACGAAGAAGTTATGCGCAAAACAGTTTTTACACTTCTTCGTAAGGGGACTTCTCACTAAGATCGGTTTCCTCACCATGACATGGTACTAGGATCGGTTCCCTCACTATGACAGGGTACTAGGATCGGTTCCCAAGTGTTACTTGTGACAGATCTCAATACTAAACTGTTTTCGACATATCTTTTGCATACGATGTCCGAATTTAGTGATTTTGGGCTCGTTTTAACTGTAAAAACAAGAGCTACACATATATGATCAGTAGATATCAACATCATAAACTCACAGTTACCGTTTTTATTAAAACCTCAAATAGAGATAGAGAGATTATGAGTATAGAAGAAAAGAAATCTCCTAAAGATGTTAATTAGTCATATAATAACCGAGAGATCATGTGCTCAGTTTTTCATGTGCTTCCTCACCTTTTAAAAATATTGAGCACTAATGGTGAGCATGCACATTCTAACACAACTAGGTTGTGTTGAGTTGATCCTTGTCTTGTTCGTCACGAGTGACTAAGACGGAATCATCATTCTTGACCTCTTGCTTGGTTTGTTTTCTCTTGTTCCATCTCTTGTTTTTCTTTTTTGACTTGTGATGAAGAGTGTCATTATCACAATCTTTACTAGTACAAGAGATTTCAGACATAATGTCTTTCTTTAGTCTTTCAAGAAGACTCTTGTAATTATTGTCACCAACAATTAGCAGCTGAGAGTCAATTCTTGTGACTAAATTTTGGTCCTTTCTTGGCTATGGAGGATTTTGGGACCCATTTAGAGTTGGGTTTCGCAGGAGCAGCTTTCTCCCTCATAATACCATTAGAATCATTGTCCTTTTGATTATTTTGCGAAACACCCTTTCTCCAATTTGGAACATCAGATCTTGTCTTTGCATTTACAAATTTATCTCTCTTTGTATATTCGGGTCTTTTATGAGATGACCTTGTCGAGTGATATGCAAAGTTCGAACTATCATTATAATAATTCTTTTCCCTAAACTTAGGACAATACCGATCTGAGTTCTTAAGAGGAGAAAACTTAGCCAATTCGTTTGATACAATGGAGAAGTCATCTTGCATCTTACGAACTTTGCATACCCATTGCAAGTGTCCTTTATTACCACAATAATAACAATGCTTAGTATAAATATACGAAGTATGAGTTTTAGTGTTACCTTTTTGTGGGTCCTCTTGCATTGGAGCTCGACGAGTGTTCTTCTTCTTCTTCTTAGCAGAAGTGCTCTCTTTGATTACTGCTGGTTGAACACTATTCTTAGGCTTGACAGACTTTTCTTCTTTACAAGAGATAGGAGCATCTTTATCATATTGAATTTATAGCTTTAACAAATTATACCTCTGTGCTAATATTTGAAGCATCGATTCCCTTATAGCCCAATCCTCGTGTATCACGATGATTTCTACTTGCTTCTAACATTGAGGTTAACTTGTTTGAGCTTTCATTGGATTTTTTCAGTTCCAAATTTTCTTCTTCCAACATCTTGATTTTATCAAGAGCACTGGCTAGATCAGCCTCAAGGCGTTTTTCTCGTGAGAGATATACACTTTCTTTCTCTTCAAAACTCTTTTGTTGAGAGTTAATCCTTCCATCAGATTCGACAAGTTTCCCTTCCAACAAATGAATTTTTTCAAGAGCATCATCACGCTCCTCTTTTAACAGTTCTGCTTGAGAGATACTAGCGCTTTCTTTTTCTTCAAGACCCTGAATTTATTGAGAAGTATCTTCCCTCAATTTCTCGTAGTCTAGACGATGCCTTTTACATTTAGTAGTCTTTAATTGTAAAGTAACCTGAAGTTCCTTTATTTGCTCATTAGACACACTTAAGAGAATTTCGTTAGACAATAATTTCTCACGAAACTTTTCCAACATAGAGTTTGTGACCTCTGATCTGGAGATGGTTTAAAAACCTCTTGCGATACGTTAACTGAGTCTTTCAATAATTTTCGCTTTCTCTTAATCTTACGTTGACACATTTCTTATAGGTTGGATCGCAAAAAACACAGATTGTTAGATTTTTTTCGTGTTTGCCTGCTCTGATACCAATTGAAAAGGCGAGGGTACCCAAATATACCTCAAGCTAAAACTTTTCCTATATATAAGTCCTTTCTCCGAAAGTGATTGTCTATGGACTGAGTCGAGACAATACAACTAATCGGTTCACACTTCGTGTGATCGTTTATGGGTACGAGATCGACACAATACAACAACGAAGTATGTTTACTTGATACAAAGTTTCGGACTTAACCAAACACAATAGGATTGCTTATCAAGTAAATAGGAATTAACGTTTGTGGAATTTAATTTAATTATAATAAAACAATTATACTATGGAAAATAAAAGTAAATGACACAGCAAGATTTTGTTAACGAGGAAATCGCAAATGCAGAAAAACCCCGGGACCTAGTCCGGAATTGAATACTCTCAGGATTAAGCCGCTGCACAAAATTACACTAACTTCGTATAGTTGATACCAAGTAAGTAAACCTATATTTCACCTAGTTCCTTTTATATTATCGCGCCTCCAACTTATAAATAAGTCACGTACTTGGAACAATTCCTTTGGTTCGTATTCCAAACAGTAAAGGAACAGTAAATCTGTTTGGTATCAACTCTATCCAACCAAGTAATATGAGTCGGACAAAGGATTTCCCGTTTATCTCAACATAAACTCCTTCGTCAGGTCCTTAGATCTGTCTTATATTCAATCACCCAAAGGTAATCGATTAAGATTAAGACAACAACACCTTTAATCCGAAGAATCGTGTTGATTCCGATCTACTCAATCCAATATACCACAAGGATAAACTGATTATTAATTGGATCCTCTTTTACCGAAACAAGTATTGTGCACACCAAAGATTATAAAACCCAAGTCAGATCTTCAATATCTTCTTTGTCTTAAAATCTTCTTAAATCTTCAATAAAAACCTGCACACACTCACTTGAATCTCTTACGATCAATCACGCATAGAACGGAGTCTGTTAACAAAGGATTATCACAAGATCGTCTCTAGAACTAACAACATTCTAAAGATCCCTGTCGAAACTCTGAACTAGTTTGAGTGAATCTTATATTAGAAGAGAATATTCTCAAGAATAAACAAACTAGGTGCAATCAGATTTCAACCACCGTTAGTCAATCAAATCAATCGAAAACAAAAGATAAACCGCAATTATCTAGTTTCCCACCAACGGGTCGCGCTAGAGATTCTCAATCCCAAAGAAGACTTTAAACTGAGCAGACATAAGAGATTACGCCTAATTAGGTTACTCTCCTCTCCGAATAGGCGGCTATACCAGTAACAACAACAAAAGAGTAAACTTGTTGTTACGAAGGATTAGTTTGCTAGAAAGGAAAACTTCAAGTATTTATAGACAAGGAAGTTTAGAGACCAAGGAATTTCCAAAACCGAAAATATTCTCAAGATATTCATTAAAGCACAAATTCGGTTTCCATAATTCCTGGAAATGCTTTGTCCAAAAATAACGATCGAAATCTCTCGGAAAATCTAATTAGTAAGTACACATTACTAATTCTGTAATTTCCCTACAAAATGAAATTAATAACCTTAACTAAAATATTCTTAACTTACTTATGTTTCGATCCTGGGATTCTCTTCCCTTAGCCGTTAAGGAATATCTTTGAACAATTAAAGAAATAAACATTCACAGCACGTTTTCAAAGTTTGTCGACATATTAACTTTGTAAGTTCTCTTTCACACTTACAACCTTGAAACCGATTTGCGGCACTTCCAAACAAGTTTAGAATTGGTTCATCTGACTTTCAAAAAATATGTGATTGATCAAACCAACGTTCAATCACAATCATGGGTTTACGGTTCTACCAAAACAAGTTTCGGTTCTACCTCCATGTGAGTACTGTGCATAGTCACACTAGCTTTCCAAAAATTCGGTTGACTAGGTACTAGGATCGATTCCCCACATATATATGGTATCTAACTTATATGTGTTGCACATATCCATAGGATCGGTTCCCCTTTGCCTAAAAACGTGTTGCACATGTTCATAGGATCGGTTCCCCTTTCTGCTATAAACCTTGATGCACACCATACAAGGATCGGTTCCCTTTGATGTACTGCACCCTTTACAAGGATCGACTTCCCTTTTCCTTTTAATTGGTCATACATACAAAATACGATCATACCACAGGTGATTATTTAAGATCGGTTTCACTAATAAAAGTTATACCAATACATAAGTCAGGCCTTTGTGAATAGTTCTACCAAGAACACAACAAGTTGTGAGCGGTTATACTCTATCACACATATTGGTTGTTCATAAGATATGCAATGAATAACAAAACCAATAACACCTGGCAATTTCCTTTTCGGTCCACAAACAAGTTTATGAACTTACTTCCTTAGAACACATGTAAACATTGTTCCCTAAGATGAAATCCTCACCTCATATCCATACATAATCACAATAGCATTCAAATGATGGCGATGTCTTATCTATAAAGTTTAATGGTTAAGAAATAAACCTCGTATTGTATTCCTTAATACTATGTCTATCTAGAGTTCACATATGCTTCGCAGTTATGTTTTCAATATGCACGACTTGAAAGATACGTTAGGCAATATAACAGTTCGAGTCAAATATCACTAACCTCAAGTGGAAGGATGATTGTTATCATTGTATCTCCTTGGTTCTTCACATCTTCAAGACTTCGCAATACTTGTAATGTCTCATATCCTAATACTTTCAAGCTAACCTATACGAAGTTGACTCTAGTACATAATCAAGCGACTCTTAACATGAGTTTTGATTCACTAAAATATGACAACCAAACTTTACATACCAACGCTTGGTGGGTTCAACCGAGCAATGCTCTAACAGTCATATAGGTTGATATCGAAAATATTGTGGTATAATTGGTACCCTCGTCATTTCAAATGGTTTGTCATTTCTTAACACCGAGGTCTTTTCATCATAGTTGGCTCCATTGTTGGCTGAAAACTTTGCAATTAAGTGTGACCGGGCGGGAGTAATCCAGGTATGGTTGACCTCTCGGGAAGTTGTTGTTGGATGGCCGCAGCGATGCCCGTTGAAAACCTCACACTGCCGAATAACCGCAATGGCTAAGTGGGGACAGTATCGGTGGAGGGTCGAGTCATTACAACCTAACTATATATTCAATCTCAAACGAAGAAGATCTTCAGAATCTAATTTTTGTTAAAAATATTAGGTTGTTCACATTGATTAATGAAATTTATGTTAGTTTTCATGGAATGGATGAAACATGATGGTATAGTTGGCAGTATTAACAAACACAAAACAGGAAATAAGTTAAGAATGTGGGATTTAATGATTGAAGAAGTACTTAAGATCAAACGACTATCGAGAAGAAACAACCAGGTTAGATAGTTTGTAAAACAATATTTTTAATTGGTTACATACGACGAGACTTGGTCATTCTCCTATCAGAAATTGAGATCTGCATTTTTGGTTTTTTAAAATTTTCATCCGAATAGATTTGTGTAATGGGTTTGTTCCTAGAATTTTGTTTGTGGATTGAATTATTGAAATTGAGGTTACTTAACATAAATTAAACTTAGCTGCCATTGGTACTTAACTAATCATCGCGTTTGATACTGAAAATATTTTTGCTCATAACATACTTTAACATGCAATTAGATAACAAAATAGATTAGGTTTTCTACTTCCACTTTGGGTATAGATGATAAGGTCGTATTCATATCGTTGATGGTTTCTTCTAGGGGTGGTAGTTGTCGCTATTGATATGATGCAAAAATCTAATTTCTGGATGGAGTTTGATACAGGTGTATCTTTTCTCTTTTGGGAACTTAGCAATCCTCAAGTTATATTGAAGATATACTTCTACTTTTGGAAGGAATACTGATTTTTAGGTAGTATTCTTAGATAAGGAAATATTCCTAAACAAGGTAATATTTCCAGATAAGGAAATATATACTTAGAAAAGGAATGATTCCTAGACAAGGAAATATACTTAGAAAAGGAATTATTCCTAGATAAGGAAATAGATTCCTAGAAGGTATTGGAAACCGTTAAAGCTATAAATAGAGATGTTTAACTCATAGCTAAGACATCTGCAGTGTGGTTTGTGATACAAACACACTTATATCTAGAGTGTGGTTTGTGATAAAGACACACCTAGAGAGTGAGGTTTATGAGACAAATCACCTTGAGAGAAGTTTGTGAGGCAATTAATTATTGTAAAACCAAACTTAGCAAATAGTTTAAGGTTATTTACCTAGAGAGATTGTGAGTGTAACAAAGAGAGAATTGTAATAGTTTTCTTGTTCATAATCTAGAGAAGATATTTTTTTCCTATTACTATTTTGTGTTATGTTTTCTAGTTTTCGTCTATTATTATTTTGAATTCCGCCTCTATAATAATAGTCACCAAGGTACATAGATCATACGTATCAGAGTTAGCTTAGTTACAGTTAGATGGGCTGCACGGCGTTTTCACAAATTTGTATTGGTTAAAATGGTTAATAGTTGACCAGTCAACTCACGGTCAAGTGACCCAAAACCGTCAGTGAATAAACTTAGGATCCAAACTAAAGCATAGTGTATTTTAATAGTTGACCAGTCAACTCACTGTCAAGTGACCCAAAACCGTCAGTGAATAAACTTAGGATCCAAACTAAAGCATAGTGTATTTAGGGTAAAAAAATAATAAAGTGAAAACTAAGGGGTAAGTTGAAGAAGAATGAGTTCGAGAAATCAATATCGAACATTACTTACCTTAACCAAGCAAATGATCATTCGGGGTATTGCTACAGTCGCATAGGAGGAAAAGGGTTGGTCTTACAGAGAGTAGCAGAGAAAGAATGATATTAGAGTATATTATGATTTCAGCGGAAAAATGTAAAAGCTATGTAGTTGACTTCAGACGTTCGTTATTAGACTTGATTATGCAAGGATATTGTGTTTTTCAAATAGATTAAGTGATCTATTTATAGTGGCTACACTCACCCTAATCTCGTTAGAAATGGAAATAATGTAGGAGTAAAAGACATGGGAACCATGCCCGCAATTGTAGGGAGACTGAGAATCCTACGCCGCTTTCCTTATACCTCGCATTTTCACACTCCTTAGTTTCTTTCTCTTTCTCTTTGTGAATATACCGTTATATTGCATGTGTCTTATACCAGAATACCAAAACCCTAAAGATATCTCTCAGCTGACATAATTGGTGTCTTGTAAAAATATTAATTATAAAACAAAGTACTGGTACGGTCAAGTTGATTGAGTCAAACAGAGACTTCCTTGGCCAAAGAGCTGCAAGGTTTAGTACATTGAATAGGTCGATATCAAGTTTCGACATGTTTAGATGAGTGATGTGTTATAGAAGTGATAAGAAAAGATTTGAGTTTCATATTTGTAAAGATTTTGATTTTAAACTAAATTTCTAAAACTAAATGATGATAAACTCAATTGAAAATTGATATCAAGATTATAAAAAGCACCGAGGCTCGGGATTCCACCATTGACCAATTTAGTGATTCAGTCTAATCAATATTCATGTAATTCTTTACGTTTAAAGTGTAGCTAATATGTTGCAAAAATAAATTTTCAGAATACAACTGTAATTCGAAGGCATAAATCATCAAAAACCCTAGGCTAAGCATGCTCTATAAAAAGAATTCACAATTTCTTAATAAAAATCCCTACATCATTTTTTTAATCAAGGCAAATAATCTTAAAAGAAATTTCAAAAATTAATTAAAATAGAAGTATACCACATTTATTAAAACAATGGCTTCCTCTGTCACCCGAGCAAGGGGGTTTAACTCCTCATATTAATCACTTGCTCAAAATAATAGTTCATGTCTCAAAAGTGTACAAGGAGGTGAAAATAGAATAAAACAGAAAAATCGCAACGCTGTATAGGCGTTACAAAGTGACTGCTACGAACAAGCGGTTGGAGATTTGAAAATAAGCCATGCAAATTTGAAAAGAACAGTTACAATTTTATGTCGTAAACACTGTTGAAGAACGGCGGATCTCAGCAGCTAATGTTCTTCAGTTGCAGCAACAGAAAACTTTGCCTACAACTCGTGATTTCTTCTATTCTATCTCTCCAAACTTCCTTAAACTCTCGATGGTCCTTCTATAAACTCCAACAACCCCTTTTATACCCAAAAACATGTCCAAATCTCTGTAATAACTCCTCAAAATTCTGCAATATTTTCTTTCTAGTTACGGGAATAAGTTACCTTTTTATCTTCTACATGCATTAATCCTCAGCTGTCACACTCCATACATGTTGAAACACGTCCCTTCATTGAGTTAAATTCTATCCACCCACACGTCATTCACAGAAAAACTCGGGAAGGAATAAGGAAACCCCGAGACATCTGTCTTGCTTTATCTTGATGATTCAGCCCTATTTAGCCGAATCAAAAGCCTAAATCATCCCTGTTTAGCCTTAATAGGCCCGAAGAAGTCCAAATCCGCGATTGAATCTCTTTAAATCCTTCCCAAAATTCGAACCACTGCTAGTCGACTGCAACAATTTCCACCAAAAATAATTTTTAAACGATGAAGAAGGGTTTCACCCAATAAGAAACCAGTATCCCTTTAGAAACTGGGGTGCACAAAGTAATTGTTAGAGCATTGCTCGGTCAAACTCGCATGCGTTGCTATCTCAAGCATGTTTGTCAATGTTAGTGATCAAAACTATAAGTCTTGATTTCCAGCCTATCTGTAGATGTCTCGGACAAGGACATAGATAGTGTAGTTGAAATTAAATCTCTCGATGTTCATATCTTGAAGACAAATAACTACTAAGGGGAGCTTGTGGAACTTATTCGACAAAAGGTATGTGGAGACTTGAACTTATGTATCACTTGGAAAGTCTATTTCTACTATCTCCTATATTGAGACATAAGTCGTGTTACGATATAGTTTTCTCTATACACATTTGAGATTTCGAGTTGAGTATATCTCGCTTACATATTTCTCGAAGTATGTGTTCGTAAGCTTTCGATTCGACGAAGTTCATCTTATATCATGAGAAAATTGCCGAGTAACATCTTACATGGTTTGTGTGATACAATCATTTGGTGTAAGACTTGGAAGGTTGCAATAATGATTATTTCAATATCTTGAAAATTGCTTTGATGCTAATAGTGTGTGAAAACGGCTATTGACATTATAGAAGAATGTTTCAATGATTGAAATAAAGAGTTGAAGATGTAACCATCTTTGGATATAAGCATATATAGTGTGTTCGCACATTAGTGTATAAGTACATAATCCGGAAGCCAAGAGTATGCATATGTGTGTATACGAAATTGGTGAAGGAGACAGGTTAAGTATGCGTACCTGTACGCATACTGGCGAAAGTTCTCGAACCGAGAATTCCTATTGAGTTTGGTTTTGGCAAAACTCGTAACTAGTCACCTTAAGTATCATACCCGTACGCATACTGGCGGAAGTTTTTGAACCGAAAATTTCTGCTGAGTTTGGAAACTTTACAAACTCAAAAAACCGGTTGCTTAAGTACGCATACCCGTATGCATACTTAAGATGGTTACTTTGTCAAATCGGTCAAGTCCATGAACTTAAACATTTAAATCATAAGGAATGCAATCTTTGCAAACCGTGGCTATAATGTTCATGATTGATTCAAGTGAATCAAACCGATTTGATTTCATTTGTGTTTTCAAAACAATTGAACAAATCTTTAACTAGATTCATTTGAGTCATTCGAACTAGTTATGGTTAAGATGAATAAGGTTGATATGAGAGTAATCATATGGCTAACCTCGGTTAACTATTTGTGAACCAACATGGTTTACACGTTTAGGTACGGTTACATAAACCTAAATGAGGGTAAATTTAATTTATGTATAACAAGCTAAGTTCGATCTAACAGTTGAAAGATATTAGCTTGGTTGAATCAGGTTTTTCATCTAACGGTGATTATTGAATGCTTTGTTACCAAGGCAACTTGGATTGCAAACCCTGATTTGAAAACTATATAAAGGAGAACTCTAGCAACTGGGAATCCTAATCCCCACACCTCCGGTGTGTTACTAGTTGCATAACTAGAGTCGATTCTCCTTTAACCTTAGGTTTCTTATTGAGACTCTGTAGGTTAACGACTTGAAGACTTCATTGGGATTGTGAAGCCAGACCCAACTATTATATTTGTAGTTGCGTGGTCTGATCATGCTGTTTCCATCATGTTGAGTACAATTGAAATAATTGGCTCAAGATTTTATATCTCTGATAGGCAAGATAGAAAATTAATCACAAACAAACTTCGTCTTATCGTTTGTGATTCCACAATAACTTGTTTTGCTAGTCGATTAAGTTTATTATGAGGTGACTGATAATACTAGGCTGTTCTTCGGGAATATAAGTCCAGTTTGTCAATTGGTTCCTGTTCACCTTGATTTATCAAAATATGGAACAAAAACTCTTGGGTATTTCTGTGGGAGACGGATTTATTCAATCCTATAGACTTTTCTGTGTGAGACAGATTTGTCTATCAAGTCTTCGACTTTGGGTTGTAGCAAATCTTAATTGTAGGTGAGATCATCTAAGGGAATCAAGTGTGTAGTATCTTGTTGGGATCAGAGACGTAAGGAGCGCAACTGTACCTTGAATCAGTGTGAGATTGATTATGGTTCAACTACAGTCCAGTCCGAAGTTAATTGGTAGTAGGCCAGTGTCTGTAACGGCTTAATACAGTGTGGTGTTCAATCTGGACTAGGTCCCGGGGTTTTTCTGCATTTGCGGTTTCCTCGTTAACAAAATTCTGGTGTCTGTGTTATTTCTTTTCTACATTGTATTTTGTTATATAATTGAAATATCACAGGTTGTTCGTTAAGATCAATCAATTAGAATATCCAACCTTTGGTTGTTGATTTACATTGATTGACACTTGAACATTGGTCTTTGGAACCGTTCAAGTAACTCCTCTTATATTCAATCAGGCTTGCAAATTTCTATTTGCTGATTGCGGATTGAATTAAGAGTTAAAGATATTATACTCTTTAATATACTTTAATCTAGATTGAACACACACTGTATTAAGCAGTTACAGACACTAGCCTACTATAAACTAACTTCGGTCTGGACTGGAGTTGAACCCAAATCAATCTCACACTGATCCAAGATACATTTATGCTCATACGTCTCTGATCCCGGACGGATACTACACACTTGATTCCCTTAGCTGATCTCACCCACATCTAAGAGTTGCTATGACCCAAAGTCGAAGACTTTAATAAACAAATCTGTATCACACAGAAAATAAAACTGTAATAGATAAATCTGTCTCCCACGGATATACCTACGAGTTTTGTTCCGTATTTTGATAAATCAAGGTGAACAAGAACCAATTGATAAACCAGACTTATATTCCCGAAGAAAAACTCAGTATTATCAATCACCTCACAATAATCTTAATCGACGCGACGAAAGAAGATATTGTGGAATCACAAACGATGAGACGAAGATGTTTGTGATTACTTTTATATCTTGCATATCAGAGATATCAATCTCAAGCCAATCATTACGATTATACTCAATAC
Organism: Papaver somniferum; assembly: GCF_003573695.1. NCBI lineage: Eukaryota > Viridiplantae > Streptophyta > Magnoliopsida > Ranunculales > Papaveraceae > Papaver > Papaver somniferum. Next base: position 78,882,581 of record NC_039363.1, read on the forward strand.
GATAGAATCACCAAGATCAGATCACACAACTACAAGAAAGTAGTATCGGTCGGGCTTCACAATACCAATTAAGTCTTCAAGTCGTTAACCTACAGGGTCTCGGTAAAAACCTAAGGTTAAAGGATAATCGACTCTAGATTATACAACTAATATCACACAGGAGGTGTGGGGATTAGGTTTCCCAGTTGCTAGAGTTCTCCCTTATATAGTCTTTCAAATCAGGGTTTGCAATCAATGTTAGCTTAGTAACAAAGCATTAACTATTCACCGTTAGATGAAAACCTGAATAGACTCAAGCCAATATATTTCAACCGTTATATCGAAAACTAAGATTGTTACACACAAATGAAATGCACGATTTTAGGTATGTGTAACCGTACCCAAACATGTACATTCGTTGGTTCAACAGTAGTTAACCAAATGGTTAGCCATACGAGCACTTCCATATTAACCATATTCTTCCTTACCATAACTAGTTCAAATGACTCAAATGAACTAGTTAGAGAGTTGTTCAATTTCTTAGATCTTATAGAAGTATACAAGACACAATCGAAGCATAAACTATTTGATTCACTTGAATCGATTCATGAACTTTATATCCACGGTTTGCAAACTTGCATTCCTTAGTTAATATAAGTATAAGTTCACGAATAATCGTTTTTAGAAAATAACCAACCTAAGTACGCGGACTTAAGTACCCGGAATAAGTTTGTAAACAGTTCACAAACTCCAGCAAATTTTCTCGGGACGAGAACCTCCGAGAGTTCGCGGACTGGGTTCGCGGACTCTGTTCTGGTTTTCCAGAGCAGCAAAGTACGCATACTTTGGTTCAAGGAATAAGGACTTATACATATATGTGTTACCACACAATGCTTATATCCAACAATGGTTATATATTCTAAACTCTCATTTCAATCATTGGAACATTCTTAGAGGACGTTATATAGTTGTTGTTCACAAACTAATTTTCTTCAAAGCCATTTTCAAGTGATTGAAACATAATATAACTTTCGTCACTAGGTAAATACGAACTTGGCCAAAGCGAAAGCTTACCAACACATATTTAGAGAAATAGATGAGCGAGATAAACTCGGCTCGAAATAGCAAATGTGTATAATCAAAGTCTATATAGTAAAACGACTTTTGTCTCAGTATAGGAGATAGAGTAGATAGACTTTTGAGTGATAGATAAGTTCAAGTCTCCACATACCTTTTAGTCGATGAAGTTCCACCGGTTCCTTGAGTAGTTCTTCGTCTTGTATGATGATCGCCATGGAGTTCTTGAGCTCAATTACACTTTCTATCCTAGTCCGAGACTTAGATATAATAGACTATAAATCAAGACTTGTAGTTTTGATCACTAACATTGACAAACAAGCTTGAGATAGCAACGCATGCGAGTTCGATCGAGCAGTGCTCTAAAAATCTCCCCATTTGTCAATTTTAGTGACAAAACTATCAGTACATATGAAATACAAAAATAGATAAATAAACTTTTGTAGCTCCTCTTGGTTCTTCAACATTACTCGAAATCTTCGTCACTTCCAAGTACTCCAATGATTCCAAAAGTTGTAAGTTTAGCATCATCGTTGTTGAAAATCCGTATCCATAACAATGAGAAAACAAGAATTCTCAATCATTGTTATACAATGTCATAGTATTATTATACAACATCAAAGTTCAATTGTATCACAACTTCGACAACAATACTATGGTGATATGTATCACTCCCCCTTAGTCAATACTCTATCTCACATGGAAACCACTCCCCCTTACATAATGATCTGAAAACCATATGTATTTGTAGTGTGAACTACATATTAATTCTCCCCTTTTTTGTCAATAAAATTGGCAAAGGTACAAAAACGGGATCCTAATGAAATTTCCATAGAGATATTTCATGACCAAAAGTAAGCGCATATCAACCTTTTAGATGCAATCACATAGCCGAAGCTAAATGCTTTCATCAAGGAGTTTATAAAGATACAAGATAACTCCTATAATATCCCATAGTCGCACTCCCCACAAAGATTTGGCAATTAATCACAAGTTCAATTAAGAACTCTCCCCCATAATATGTCATTCTCGAGAGAACAATAAGAGTGACCTTAATTTCATAAGAAAATAAGGATTTCATTGGACATAAAAAATCACATACGAATATGAATTTGAATCCAAAAAATACTCAATTAAATTAACCACAAGAAAACCCATGATTAATCTAATCGGAAATGCTCAACATAAGAGAACTTATGGAGCCGCACAGTATATACATAAAATATGGATCAGGGAAGATCAATACTACGGAATAGACAAGGATTCATTTTATATTCCATCACTATTTGCACAATGACATACAATAGACATAATCCTCATAAACAAAAGTCCATCCTGTCTTCCATCAATATTTGCATAGGCTTAAAACTTTTGTAATGTCAAAAGCTTATTCATTCTTTTATCAATACATGCATATCGACATATGAAAGACTTAAATTTTGACACTGCTCATCTGTACTCCTTATGGATTAATATATTTAGCGCTTTATTTGAAGAAAAGGGATCATTCAAAGTTAAGGTGCCATTAAATTTATTACAAGCAAAAGTATTAACTTAAGTTCAGCATAAGGATATTAAACATGTACCAGTAAATAGAGAAAACAAGAAGTCTATCGAACCATAAAAAGCAAGAAAAGATATTAGTTAATCATCTCATATCCCTAGCAATTTCATAAAACTTCTCCGCAAGTTCAGGATAAGTTGTCTGAGCATAATCCAGCTGCTCTTTCAAGACTTCATTTTCATGTTGGAGACGAAGGAGTTCAGAATTGGAAGCTGTAGGAGCTCTGGAAATTTTTGCAATACTGTTCATGGTTAAGAATTTTGGTCCTCCAAGATTAGTCCCAACAACAACAATGCCAAATTGACTGCAGATCCTTGAAATAAGACAAGTAAATCCAGGAGTCTTTCTTGAAATCTGTCTGACACTTATCATCTGACGGATAATGAGGCCACATAAGTCAATATTTTTCCCTTCAACGACATAATAAACCAATTCTGTAAGCGGCTTGGTCCATAGTTGTCTGTCAAGTATGTTGGGCATCAGGTTAGCTACTAGTAATTTTCCAGCAGCTCTGAGGAACAGTGCAGCATCATGTGCATCAATCATACCTTCACTCCGGAAAAAATCCCTTGCAAGAAGGAAATTTGAGAGCACATTTGGATAAGGTCTCAGGTGCTCAGGAGGAGGTAAAAGAAAGTCACCAACATGAGTCAAGTCCAGGAGATGAGCAATAACTTGACGATCCACAACAAATACTTTTCCTTCAACAAGAGTCTTGAATGTAAAGTTTACACAATCGGGCTCGTGCAAGTTAGCATAAAATTGGGCTGTCAGTTCCATATAGGCAGTAACCATGGGACGGTGAATAATTCCCCAATCATGATTCTCAAAGAAACTAGAAAGAGATTCTACTCCTAGTTCAACAGGATTATAAATTTTTTCAATAATAGGATTATTAGTACTATACTCCACATATTAATCACGAGACTTAGTGTTCATGAACCTAATTCGTAAACTTGAATCATAAAAGGGGTTATCACGATTTTGAATACCCGAACTCTCTCCACGATTAGCTTTCTTCCTAGAAAATATTCTTGGTAAAATATGTGAACGAGAAGTTTGAGAAACTTACTTGGTTCGTGAACTGATATTAATGGTAAAGTACCAGAACTGCAAAAAGGAGAAGAACGGACACCGACCCCTGAAGTAGTTTTTCGTTGTGATTCTAAAGAACCCAGGAAGACTCAAAAAGATTGAGCAAAGTGGTTGATGAGAATCGAGAGAAACAGAACTATTGTTTTTATTTTTCGTACACGAGCTGAAGAAGAATAAGAGGACGTGGTGAACGAAGAGAATCCTTTCTCTTTTTAAGTGTCAAAACGGTGGACCCGAACCGATTGAACACGTTCTGGAACAAGGTTCCAAAACTGACAGGTTAGTATAATAGAGTGTGAGTCGCTCGTGAGCTGTTAAGGACTCGTTTGTTTATGTGAATGATAAAGAACATCCTGTTTGGAGTAAAACTCAACAAATATGATTATGAGCACCCACGTGTAATCAATTATGCTCATAGGAGCATATTACACCATGACACCAAGAGAGAGTTTGTTTACAACAACTCTTATATCTCATCATGTTGAAAAACACCCAGGAAATTGTTTACATAAGTTTATCAAAGAACTGCAAGAAAAAACAAGGACTGTTTTTCTGTTTTCTCGTTTTCCAACTTACAAACAACAGTTGGTACAACAACCACACCTAATATTTTGATTAGCAATATGTATGGACTAACTCCATTATAATTTCAAGAGAATCAACTAGACTCAATCTTAATGAAGTATATCAAAGAGTTATATCTCTCTTTCTTGATTCAATTCTTACTCAAGCAAATGGAAATATGCGAGTCTAATTGAATACAAGAGAAATCACTCGAACGGTACCAAAGACCAATGTTCAAGGATAAATAAATTTCAATCAACAACCAAAGGTCGGATTTCCCAATTGATTGATTCAAACGCACGACCTGTGATAATTCAATTATATAACAATATATAATGCGGAAAAGAAATAACACATACACCAGAAGTTTTGTTAACGAGAAACCGCAAATGCAGAAAAATCCCGGGACCTAGTCCAGATTGAACATACAATGTATTAAGACGCTACAGACCCTAGCCCACTACAAACTAACTTCGGTCTGGATTATTGTTGAACCCCAATCAATCTCACACTGATCCAAGCTACAATTATGCTCCTACGTATATGATCCCACCAGGATACTATGCACTTGATTCCCTTAGCTGATCTCACCCATAACTAAGAGTTGTTACGACCCAAAGTCGAAGACTTTAATAAACAAATATGTATCACACTGAAAAGTCTACTGTAATAGATAAATCTGTCTCCCACAAAAATACCTACGAATTTTGTTTCGTGTTTTGATAAATCAAGGTGAATAGGAACCAATTGATAAACCAGACTTATATTCCCGAAGAACAACACAGTATTATCAATCACCTCACAATAATCTTAATTGACGCGGCGAAAGAAGATATTGTGGAATCACAAACGATGAGACGAATATGTTTGTGATTACTTTTATATCTTGCCTATCGGAGATATCAATCTCAAGCCAAACGTTACAATTGTACTCATTACGATAGAATCAGGAAGATCAGATCACACAACTACAAGAAAGTAGTATCGATCTGGTTTCACAATCCCAATGAAGTCTTCAAGTCGTTAACCTACAGGGTCTCGGTAGAAACCTAAGGTTAAAGGAGAATCGACTCTAGCTTATACAACTAGTATCACACAGGAGGTGTGGGGATTAGGTTTCCCAGTTGATAGAGTTCTCCCTTATATAGTCTTGAAAATCAGGGTTTGCAATCAATGTTAGCTTAGTAACAAAGCATTCAATATTCACCAGTAGATGAAAACCTGATTAGATTCAAGTCAATATCTTTCAACCGTTGGATTGAAAACTTAGCTTGTTACACACAGATGAAATGCATGATTTTAGGTATGTGTAACCATACCCAAACATGTACATTCTTTGGTTCAACAGTATTAAACCAAATGGTTATCCATATGAGCACTTCCATATTAACCATATTCTTCCTTACCATAACTAGTTCAAATGACTCAAATGAACAAGTTAGAGAGGTGTTCAATTGCTTAGATCTTATAGAAGTATACAATACACAATTGAAGCAAAAACGATTTGATTCACTCGAATCGATTCATGATCTTTATAGCCACGGTTTGCAAACTTGCATTCTTAGTTAATATAAGTGGAAAAGCGGGGGTCTAACAACCTCACCCAATATTTTGATTAGCAATCTGTATGGACAAACTCCAATATACTTTTATGAGAATCAACCAGACAGTTAGACTCAATCAATAGAAAAGTATATCAAAGAGTTTTACATCTCCATCTCTTGATTTAATTCTTACTCAAGCAAATCTGCGAGTCTTGATTAAATACAAGAGATATAAACTTGGATCGTACCAAAGACCAATATCCAAGGATCGATCAATTTCTAATCAACAACCAAAGGTTGGATTTCACAATTGATCCATACAACGCACAACCGCTGATATTTCAATTATATAACAAATATAATGCGGAATAGAAATAACATAGATACCAGGAATTTTGTTAACGAGGAAACCGCAAATGCAGAAAAACCCCGGGTCCTAGTCCAGATTGAACACCACACTGTATTAAGCCGCTACAGACACTAGCCCACTACAAACTAACTTCGGTCTGGATTATAGTTGAACCCTAATCAATCTCACAATGATTCAAGGTACAGTTTCTATCCTTACGTCTCTGATCCCAGCAGGATACTACTCACTTGATTCCCATAGCTGATCTCACCCACAACTAAGAGTTGCTACGACCCAAAGTCGAAGACTTGATAGAAAAATCTGTCTCACACAGAAAAGTCTATAGAATTGAATAAATCTGTCTCCCACAGAAATACCCAAGAGTTTTTGATCTATCGTTTGATAAATCAAGGTGAACATGAACTGATTGATAAACCGGTCTCATATTCCCGAAGAACATCCTAGTATTATCAATCACCTCACAATAATCTAAATCGTATGGTAGCGAAACTAGATATTATGGAATCACAAACGATGAGACGAGGATGTTTGTGATTTCTTTTTATCTTGACCTATCGGAGATATAATCTCAATCCAATTATTCAATTGAACTCGTACGCTAGAAAATGGCAACATCAGATCGCTCAACTACAAGAAAAGTAGTTTCGTCTGGCTTCACAATCCCAATGGTCTTTCAGTCGTTAACCTACAGGGTCTCGAGAAGAAACCTAAGCTTAAAGGAGAATTGACTCTAGCAAACCAACTAGTATCACACAGGAGGTGTGGGGATTAGTTTTTCCAGATGCTAGATGTCTCCTTTACATAGTTTTCAAATCAGGGTTTGCAATCTAAGTTACCTTGGTAACAAAGCATTTAATATTCAGTGTTAGATGAAAAACCTGATTCAACCAAGCTAATATCTTTCAACCATTAAATCGAAACTTAGCCTGTCACACACACAAATGAAATATATTCATTTAGATTTGAGTAACCGTACCTAAACGTGTACACTTAGTTGGCTCACAAATAGTTAATCAATGGTTAGCCATATGAGCACTTTCATATTAACCGTATTCATCTTTCTCATAACTAGTCCAAATGACTCATAAGAACTAGTTGAAGAGTTGTTCAATTGCTTAGATTTTTATTCATAGACACGGTTGAAACAAAATCGGTTTGATCCACTTTAATCAATTCATGAACAATATAGCCACGGTTTGCAAAGATTGCATTCCTTATAATTTATTGTTCTAAGTTCATGAACTACCGATTTGAGATATCACCAGCTTGAGTACGCGTACCTTAGCTACCAGATTTGAGTTTATAAACTCGACAGAAATTTTCGGTTCGAAAACTTCTGTGGGTACGCGTACCTGAGGTGTCCGGGTTACTAGTTTGTAAACTTACAAACTCCAGCAGAAATTTTCGGTATGAAAACTTCTGTGGGTACGCGTACTCAACCTATCTCCTTCACCAATACCGCATGCACACACTTGGCTTCCGGTACATGGATTTATACACTAATGTGCGAACACACTATATATGCTTATATTCATAGATGGTAATCTCAACTCTACATTTCAATCATTGAAACATTCTTCTATAATGTTATAACAGTCATTATTCACGACTGTCGTCATCAAAGCTATTTTCAAGATTAAAACGTCATCATGACTTTCGTCACGGGTAAAGATGAAAATGGTTAAAGCGAAAGCTTACCAACACATATTTCTTGAAAAAGATAGGCGAGTAAACTCGGCTCGAAATAGCAAATGTGTATGTATGAAAACTATGATACTTAAACGACTTTGTCTCAAGAGTCGGAGATAGAATAGACTTTTGATTGATAGATAAGTTCAGGTCTCCATATACCTTTTAGTCGGATGAATTTCCACCGGTTCCTCGAGTAGTTCTTCGTCTTCATAAGATGATCGCCATGGAGTCTGGAGCTTAAACTACACTTGACTATCCTAGACTGAGACTTAGTCATAATTAAACTAGAAATCAAGATATATAGTTTTGATCACTAATATTGACAAACATGCTTGAGATAGAAACGCATGCGAGTTCGACCGAGCAATGCTCTAACAATCTCCCCCTTTGTCACTTTTAGTGGCAAAACTATCAATACATATGGATTACAAAATAGATAAAAACTTTGTAGCTTCTCGTCCACATGTTTGATCTCCTTGGTGATTTAACATTACTCGAAATCTTCGTCACTTCCAAGTACTCCAATGATTCCAAAGGTTGTAAGTTTAGCATCATCGTTGTTGAAGTTCCGTAGCCATAACAATGAGAAAACAAAAGCTTTCGATCATTGTTATATAGTGTCATAGTATTATTACACAACATCAAAGTTCTCATATCACAAATTTGATAACAATACTATGGTGATATGTATCACTCCTCCTTAGTCAATACTTCGTCTCAACATGAAAACCACTCCCCCTTACATAATGATCTAAAAACCATATGTATTTGTAGTGTGAACTACATATTAATTCTCCCCCTTTTTGTCAATAAAATTGGCAAAGGTACGAAAACGGGATCCTAATGAAATTCTCATGGAGACACTTCAAGACCAAAGAAAAGCACATATCAACTTTGTTTTGATGCAATCATAAAGCCGAAGCTAAATGCATTCATCACGGAGTTTATAAAGATACAAGATAACTCCTCAAATATTCCACAGCCGCACTGATAAGCATGTAAATGCTACACTTTATACCCATATTTATATTATCTAGGATACAATATTTTAGTTGCTAATACTATTTTAGTGCTTTTGTAGAAAGTACAAGTGAATTCGATCATCCAGCGAATAAACAACAAAATGTGAGACTTAATGGTGTTTGCAACGAAAATTGCAAAATATGGTTGGCCTGGTATTTCCATATATCAGCAACCACAATGATGAAACGTGGTTGGCCTGGTATTTCCATATATCAACAATCACAATGATGAAACGTGGTTGGCCTGGTATTTCCATGTATCAGCAACCACAATGATGAAATGGGGTTGGCATGGTATTTCCATGTATCAGCAACCACAATGATCAAATATGTTGGCTTGGTATTTCTATATATCAGCAACACTTATTATGCTGGCCTAGTATTTCTATATATCAGCAGCACTTATTATGCTGGCCTGGTATTTCTATATATCAGCAACACTTATTATGTTGGCCTAGTATCTCCATATATATCAGCAACATAGAATTATTTCACAGCCGAGGTCACAATTGGCAGACAAGTTTTAATTTGCTCTTCAATTAATGCATGGTGATGCGAGTCGATGTCAGCGCACTAATGCCACCTAAGATTGGTCAAGAGTGACTTTATTATTGTTAGTATAAGAATGGAAGAATATCACCTCCATGACCACGTGCAAATGAAGAAAAATGAAAGATTAACATATCTTGTCCTTACATAAGTTCTCTTTCTATATATATATAAAGAATCTGAAGGAATATTTGAGATCAAATGACGTTATTTGTGCAAATACAGTTATGGTGGGCCCAGCACATGCAAGAAAATATCATGCCTTTTAAATGAAATTAATTTATCTCTTTGGTGGTTTCATATACTATGGAAAGTGGAGATTCGCTGATACTTTATAATGTTTTGTCATATTATGACACGCGGCACAATATTGTTGGGCGGATTTTATTTCATGACATGTGGCAGACTTATATTGGGAGGTGATGTGGCGACGACGTGAATTCATCTGTGGGCTATATTTATGTGTTGTTTCAAAATGAAAAAAGGGAGGCGGCCACAGAGTGATGTGTTTTCAAGTTGTTGTAGTAATAAATAGAGTTCGTTCAAGACTTGTAAAGGTTGTGATTTTAGATTTAAATTTTAAAACTAAAGAAAATAAAGCAAATTAAAATTGATTATATTAGAGAGACCGGGGTTCAGGATTTCACCATTCACCAAAATTCATGTAATTTAATGTTAATTTTTATCATGCAATTCTAGACAATATAACTCCAATCAAAAGAAATTGTGATTCTAATCATTGCCTAAATTAGATTTTCAAAACATCAATTGTTAATCGCAAGCATGAAGTATCAAAATCCCTAAACTAAGCATACTTCATCAAGAGAAAACACAACTAATTAATAAAAATCATTACTCAATTTTCATTCGGTGCAAATAATCATAAATGAATTGCATAAATAAATTCAAATAAATTTTACCACATAACTTTTGGAAGAATGGCTTCCTCCATTGCCCCGGAAGATTGGGTTTAGCTCATCATGATGTTGGAAACACGCTCAAAAATTGATTTCATTGCTCAAAGTAGGTGTACAAATGATGAAATGGAGAAAATGATGAAAATTGGGTGTTTGCAACGTTTATAATTGTTGCAAAACACTGTTACAAAGAACGATAGAAAAGAGCTACTGTTGTTGTAACTCTGCGACCCTCACGTGGCTGTCGTTGTCACTGTTCATAAACGACTGCCTCTGGTGGTCTTTTGTTCTTCGTGTTCTTGGTGCAGCAGCAAAAACAGAGTTCTGAAAACTCTTGATTCTGACCTCCTGAGCTCTCCTCTAGACCCCAAACTCTTCGTCCCCCTTCTCTATGATCCCAACAATCTATTTATACTCCTCAGCTCATTTAATCACGCCATAATTCTCAATATTCTTCATTGAACTCGGACAGTAAAGAAAATATTCTGGGAATATTTTCTTCCCTTATTTAGCTTCTCACGCGTTTCTACATCTGCAAAATCTCCTTATTTAACTTTTTCAAGGTCCAAAGTGTTGGTCGAGTCATCAAACATGAGCAGAACACGTTTAAATTCTCCAAAACTCATGCAATCCCGTGAACCATGTACGTGCTGCCCTATTTTCTTCTCACGGATTTTTCAGCCAAATTTGATCGAAACAAACACCCATACCAGCTCTGTTAGGACATATCACAACTACCCATTTTATTTTAGCCATTGAATCTCCCTAAAACGCCTTCAAATCACGAACCCTAATTTTGGTGTTTTGATAATATCTTTTCCCGCCAAATTCCAAATTCAAATGGAGAGGATGACCTCCCCCTAATCCTGTACGGGTATCCCTTTAGCACTTTCCTTATAGGGTGTGAATAGTAAAGAATGTTCCCCTTATCCGTTGAGGTGCCCCTTAGTAATTGAGTGCCCCTTATCTAACAGTGCGAGTCCGAATAACACGTGTCCTCTGGGTGCTTTAGACAACTTTTCGAGCCGATTTTTCCAATAATGTTTATTTCCTAAAAATGCCTACAAACACATAAAATACCATAATAAGTACAAAAATCGAGTACCAATAATACATGAAATTAAGGACAACGTAGACGCAAAAAGGTGTCTATCAAATACCCCCAAACTTATTATTTGCTAGTCCTCGAGCAAATCTAATCTAGAAAAATAAAATGACTACACTTAGCACGTGCAGCAAGCCGTTAAACCGCTAGGTGGCCCTAGCGGCAGAGTGTTGTCTCTGGAGGGTTTACCAGAGGTGTACCCACAAAACCTTTACTCCAGACCCTAGCTATCTACGCAGAACCTTGGAAGGCACTAAAGAATCTCCTTGGCTGGCATACAATCATTGACTATAGGAGGAAGTACCCTGATGCGAAATTCCAATTGATGTACACGAGTTTGCACTCAACATACTAAAATTCATATATAAGTGACAGAGCTCTACTCAGATAGTTTCTGTACATCATAACCGGAGTCAACCAATCACATGGAAAGATTAAGAAAATGGATAAAGAGATGGTTAAAAGTGAACGGTATTTCCCATATCTGTCTGAAGGCCTCTGCCAAGGTGAACCTATCCTAATGGACTGAGATACCGGTCTGACTAATATCAACACATCTGGCATATACAAGGGGACCAATGGTCGATAAACCTAACTCTAGGTCAACACAACTGGCATATACAAGGGCACCAGTGGTCGACTTTATTGAATTTATTCCGGTTGGTCTAATGGTCTGGTATCTTTTTTTTTTTGTATCTCAATCACTCTATTCCACCCTAACAAAGGTAACAACTTGAATCGTGTGCCCCACCAAATCACTTAAAAAAATAAAAACATAAGGATTAGGATTCAACGAGATATGGCGAAACTACCATGTTTTTTTTAATTCTAACACCTGAGCTCTGTGCGTTTATGAATAGACTCTTTAGATGTTTCCATCTAATCAGATTGGTTCCTCAACTCCTACAACCAAGATGTTCCCATCCACTTAGATTGGTTAGTGCCAACCTTAATAAGCATAAATTTCTAGGCTCTGGAGTTTATTTGTTGCAGCTAAGAGCTAACAAAAAGTTTATTCCCCACCCCCAAACTTAAATCTAACATTGTCCTCAATGTTCTAAAGATGAAATTAAAAGCATGAACAATAAGAAACTGTTACCACTTGATGGATGGAAAAAAAAAATAAGGAAGGATATTACCGTAAGCATGAGTACCTCCCAGGAAATGCTAAATTTAAAGTCTTTAGCTAGACATCAAATACCTCAAAAAGGATTGTCACCTTCCAAAGTCATATATCAATAGTCGAAACAATTGTGGGTCCATAAGACCAAATAGAGCTGACACCAGTATGGGACAACTGCACTGATTCAGAAAAATGAAAAGAAGGAGCACGTCCTCATCTAAGGTTTCTGTCAAGACAACTGGGTTTATCTGCGGCGCGTGATTGAACTTCATACGTGTGTCTCGATAAATAGATTCATCCGAGAAAAGGGTCTTTAATACCTGGGTTACCTCCTGGACAGTATCAGGAGGATCGGGTTGCGGAGTCTGAAAAGACTCAAGTAATATCTCAGATGTACAAGGCTCGAGTCCCAAGTTAGGGACTCTAATTAGGGATACGATACAATCACAAGAACCATCACTACCCCCGAACTTAGGGTTCACAAACAAACCTCTAACAATTTCTTGAATTTCCGGATCTTCAGAGTCCTTAAAATACTCAAGAGATTCTTCTAGTTCTCCACCCCCAAACTTAGGGTCATCATTATTCTCAGAAAAACCTAAAACTATTGCCTGAGTTTCTGGGTCCATAGAATCTTTAAAATACTCAAGAGATTCTTCTAAAGATTGATCACATATCTGATCTAAGAGAATGGTTTCCTCAAAATCATCTAAAGAATCTACCAGTAAAGTGTCAAGCCAATTATCCTGAACCAAATCCTGAATTAAAGTGCTAATCATATTCACTTCTTCTAAATCATCGTTCTCAGAAGGTTGTCTAGTAACATTAAAGACATTTAGTTCAGTGGTCATATTACCAAAGGATATGTTCATAAGCCCAGTCCTACAGTTGATGACAGCGTTAGCTGTGGCTAAAAATGGGCGACCTAAAATCACTGGGATTTGACGACTTGGGTCCTGAACAGGCTGGGTGTCTAGAACAACGAAATCCACAAGATAAATAAACTTACCAACCTCAATCAGAACATCCTCTATGAAACCACGAGGGACTTTGACAGACCTATCAACTAATTGTAGTGTCATTTTAGTCGGTTTCAACTTACCAAGACCTAGCTGGGTGTATGCATGATACAGGAGTAAGTTAACACTAGCTCCTAAGTCAAGTAAAGATTTATCGACCATGTGATTACCAATTTCACAACATATGGTGGGGCATCCAGGATCCTTATACTTAGGGGGTTTTTGGTTCAGAAGAATGGAACTTACCTGACCAGCTAAAAAAGCTTTCTTATGGACATTAAGCTTACGCTTTCGTGTACAAAGATCTTTAAGGAACTTGGCATAAGCAGGCATCTGCCTAATTGCTTCTAATAGCGGAATGTTGATGTTCACCTGCTTAAATGTTTCCATTATCTCGTTGAAAGTCGACTCCTTCTTTGTTGGGGCTAACAAATGTGGATATGGGGCTCTAGGCACAAAGGTAGACCTATCAGGAATTTCTTGGGAATCCTTAGATAATGTTTCAGTTTCCTCGTCTACGGACTCCTCTTGGGAAGTAGAAGGCGGAACTACAGTATGTCCACTAGGCATGGCTACCTTATTGTCTACCGTTTTACCACTCCTAAGGGTTGTTATCGAGTTCACATGGTTTGATGATTTCTCACCAGCTAAAGATATTTGATGGACTCCCCTAGGGTTGGGTTGTGGTTGACTAGTAAACTTTCCTTTTTTTCTCAATGTCTCATTTATCTGACTAACCTGGGTTTTCAACTCGGAAATAGCCTGAGAGTTAGCCTGACCTATTCTCTTATTTTCTTCTAAACTTTGAGCAACAGATTGCTGAAACTGCACAGTGTTACGAGTTAACAAAGCAAGAGACTCTTCTAAACTCATAATCTTCTTACCCGAAGGGTTCTGAAACTGTGCCGGAGCTGAAGGATTCTTAGTATAGCCAAAACCTGGGGGAACCTGAGCATTACTAGACTGACCTTGATTCTGGCCCTTGGAACAAGAAAGGTTTGGATGGTTTCTCCAGCCAGGGTTATAGGTTTCTGAATATGGGTCAAACTTCTGTTGGTTATCAAACCTAGTGTTGTTATAAAGAGCATTGGCTTGCTCTTCAACAACATGGCCTTCCCAAAAAGGCTCATTTCTTCCACTAGTACCACTACAATGACCTAATTCTAAGGCTTCTAACCTTTTGGCTATAGCTGCTATTTTGTCATCTGACTCATAAGATCCTTCTACCCTATTAACATTTTCTCTACTTAGAAGAATTGTTTTCTGGGGTTCCCTACTATTTTCCCATTGTTGGGTCTTATCGGCGATTTCATTCAAAAATGTCATCGCTTCATCAACAGTTTTATTCTCAAACCCACCTGTGCATAAGGACTCAACCATGGTTGTTGTTGAATAATCTAAACCCTCGTAGAGGATCTGAACTAACCTAACCTTCTCCAAACCATGATGAGGACATTGAGATATCAAGGCATTGAACCTTTCTAAGTACCTATATAAAGATTCCCTTTTTTTGGGCAAAAGTACATATTTGTGTCCTAATAGACGATGTTTTATGCCTTGGGAAAAACTTATGTATAAAGGCAGAAGTGAGTTGGTCATAGGTTTCAATTGACTCGGAGTCCAAACTATACAGCCAAGATTTGGCTTTATCTTTTAAGGAAAAGGGGAATAACCTAAGTTTCAACGCATCATCACTTAGGTTTTTAATTTTCAGAGTACTACAAACTTCCTCAAATTCCCTAACATGAAAATAGGGGTTCTCATTCTCCTTCCCTAAAAACATTGGGAGCATCTGTAAAGTCCCAGGTTTCAGTTCATAATTTGCCTCGGTTTCAGCTAACTTGATACAAGACGGACGAGAGGTCCTAGTTGGGTTTAGCAAAGATTTTAAAGTTGCCATTTCTGGCACTACCAAAGGACTAGGAGTACTAGGGGTACTTTCCTCACAAAGAGACATATTCTCAAAACTGAAGTTTCCAAAA
This sequence comes from Papaver somniferum, assembly GCF_003573695.1. Taxonomy (NCBI): domain Eukaryota; kingdom Viridiplantae; phylum Streptophyta; class Magnoliopsida; order Ranunculales; family Papaveraceae; genus Papaver; species Papaver somniferum. The sequence continues at coordinate 78,898,183 of NC_039363.1, forward strand.
ACGGGGCTCTCAAAAGAAGAGTCTTCGAGCTCCCCGTCTTTACAAGAAGAACTACTAGGTTTTTCACTAATCAAACGACCTAGAGTGTTTCTTTTCCAAGCCCGTTTAAAAACTTCGGGCATACACTAGAAAAAAAAAATCAAAAAGAAAAGTCCTAAAACGGAAGGGATGTTCTATGCAAACACAAACAAGGCTGACTCCACCACAACAAACCTACTGATTTCTAGCAAACAAAAAGCATGATGGCTCCACTTAGATTGTTTCTAGACCAACTTCTAATCCTTCGAACGGGAATTCGTTACAATTTAAGCAAACCCCTCTGGAATCAATCCGAGTTAAAGTAAGTTGAATAGAGGCGAGGGAAGCTCGGTGGAGCTTTGATACACAAGGCCTCACCGGTATTACAAGGCGGCGCAGTCACGCATTCAACTTACAGAAACCGTCAAGAACTTCGAAGTATGCTTAAAAAAGTAACCAATATTTTTCGAATGACTTTCCTGTTAAGCTCGTTACCCTATCGTTCTCGTTCTAGTCAAAATTTTAGGTTTAGGTTCGCGTTTGGTGTCGTTTTCCTAAGGCGGGCAAGAAGAGAACGGTGATGAAATCCGAACCCTTATCTTGTATGGCCAGTCCTTTCCCTTTACTAGGAAATTAAAGTAGCCGTTTTCAAGTCCTCTACATATATGCATACAAAGGAAGACAGTAACTCGTTGACAGGGGATTCGCGAGTGTTTCGACAAACTTACCTCCCGTACCAGACGGGGGATGAACCTTTGTAGTCTACTCGGGCCACGACTCCTATGTCATGTACGAACCCGAGGGGCCGAGGTGATATCGTAATCACCGTCCTTCTCTGCAAACAGTTTATATTTAAACTACCCTTCCGTAGGGTTTAAAAATAATGTCCCAAAATTTAAAGTCCAAAGTCCAAAAATTTAAAGTACAAAAGAAAAAGAAAGTCTAAAAAAAATGTATTTTTTTTCTCTCTTTTTTTTATAAAAAAAAAAAAAAAAATCTTTTTCTTTCGCTTCTTTCGCTTTGCCTTTTACTCCAGTCTTTAAGTATTCACCAAAAGCTTTGGCAAAATTTTCTTTCGCTCCAAACTCCAAAATCTGAAAGAAAAAGACAAAAACCCAAAAACGTAAAAAAGAACAAATAAAAATAAAAACCTAAAAATAAAAATCTAAAAACTCTAGCCTAAAGACAAGTTCGCGTCGGCGGCGCCAAAAATTTGATGTGTTTTCAAGTTGTTGTAGTAATAAATATAGTTCGTTCAAGACTTGTGAAGGTTGTGCTTTTAGATTTAAATTTTAAAACTAAAGAAAATAAAGCAAATTAAAACTGATTATATTAGAGAGACCGGGGTTCAAGATTTCACCATTCACAAAAATTCATGTAATTTAATGTTAATTTTTATCATGCAATTCTAGACAATATAACTCCTATCAAAAGAAATTGTGATTCTAATCATTGCCTAAATTAGATTTTCAAAACATCAATTGTTAATTGCAAGCATGAAGTATCAAAATCCCTAAACTAAGCATACTTCATCAAGAGAAAACACAACTAATTAATAAAAATCATTACTCAATTTTCATTCGGTGCAAATAATCATAAAAAAATTGCATAAATAAATTCAAATAAATTTGACCACATAACTTTTGGAGGAACGGCTTCCTCCATTGCCCCGGAAGATTGGGTTTAGCTCATCATGATGTTGGAAACACCCTCAAAAATTGATTTCATTGCTCAAAGTAGGTGTACAAATGATGAAATGAAGAAATGATGAAAATTGGGTGTTTGCAACGTTAATAATTTTTGCAAAACACTGTTACAAAGAACGATAGAAAAGAACTGTTGTTGTTGTAACTCTGCGACCCTCACGTGGTTGTCGTTGTCACTGTTCATAAACGACTGCCTATGGTGGTCTTTTGTTCTTCGTGTTCTTGGTGAAGCAACAGAAACAGAGTTCTGAAAACTCTTGATTCTGGCCTCCTGAGCTCTCCTCTCGATCCCAAACTCTCCGTCCCCCTTCTCCATGATCCCAACAATCTATTTATACTCCTCAGCCTCATTTAATCACGCCATAATTCTCAATATTCTTCATTGAACTCGGGCAGTAAAGAAAATATTCTGGGAATATTTTCTTCCCTTATTTAGCTTCTCACGCGTTTCTACATCTGCAAAATCTCCGTATTTAACTTTGTCAAGGTCCAAAGTGTTGGTCAACTCATCAAACATGAGCAGAACACGTTTAAATTCTCCAAAACTCATGCAATCCCGTGAACCATGTACGTGCTGCCCTGTTTTCTTCTCAAGGATTTTCAGCCAAATTTGATCGAAACAAACACCCATACCAGCTCTGTTAGGACATATCACAACTACCCATTTGATTTCAGCCATTGAATCTCCCTAAAACGCCTTCAAATCACGAACCCTAATTTTGGTGTTTTGATAATATCTTTTCCCGCCAAATTCCAAATTCAAATGGAGAAGATGACCTCCCCTTAATCCTGTACGAGTGTCCCTTTAGCACTTGCCTTATAGGGTGTGAATAGTAAGGAAGGTGCCCCTTAGTAATTGAGTGCCCCTTATCTAACAGTGCGAGTCCGAATAACATGTGTCCTCCGGGTGCTTTAGACAACTTTTCGAGCCGATTTTTTCCAATAATGTTTATTTCCCAAAAACGCCTACAAACACATAAAATACCATAATAAGTATAAAAATCGAGTACCAACAATAGATGAAATTAAGGACAACGTAGACGCAAAGATGTGTCTATCACAGAGCCATTGACAGAGAGAAGAGGCGACAAGGGTTTGGTGTATTTGAGTTTTCTTTTCTCATGGTTTGCTAAGTTGTTTGTTAGGGTTTAGATGGAATCCAATTTCTTCGTATGAACTCTACGATGATATTTCTAATAATGATTCATTGATTAGTGATTTCTCTTCATATAGCTTGGTGTTTAATCGATTATGTGATTTTCTTGATTACTTATACTTTTCAATTGATATAGTGTGCTTGGTTAAATTCTTTGACGCAATATGCTTTAGTATTGATATGTAATACTTTAGAATCATTACCCGTGAAGCGAAGGAAATTACAGCGGAGAAACCATATTTTAGAATTTAAACATATTATCTTCTGAGACATGAGATTGATTTCGAAATTTGTCTTGAGTAATAAATAGAGATTAGTCGAGTTTATATGATTGAATTGGTGGAAATCGAAAACCTTAACAACCCGTTACCCATTTTGTTTATTGTTAGAATTATTTATTATTTCATTTTGTCCCGAATATCTGAAAAATCGTCAAACATCACCTTATTGATTTGTTAGTTTTTGGTGTTAGTTAGTAGTAGTATTTTCACACTCCTCGTGGGAACGACCTGCATTTGCCATTATCTACTAGTTAGACACTGTGCACTTGCAGTATTATTATTGTAGGTTTTCGAACCTACCAAGTTTTTGGCGCCGCTGCCAGGGAGTGGTAGCAAAATACTCACTAGTTGATATCAGCGTATATAGCTTATTTTTAATTTTTGTACATAATTTATTTTTATTTTTATTTTATATTTCTTTTAGTTCTTTTTACGCAGTTTGTTTGATTTTTTTTAGGTACTTTAGTTTGAAGTGCGAGCGAAAAGAAAGTATGCACTCGCAAAACATTTAGAAGAGCCACTTCGAAGATCCATTAGAGGTTTGCTTAGCTCTTTTTGGGTATGATTTTGATGATGATAGTGTTGTTTGTGAAGTCAATGTCTTATTAGACTCCACACCACTACTAGACACTAATAAATGGAAGCCCAAACTAGAACCTCTAGTTCTGTACGAATCTCGACTAGTTCAACCAGTCGAGAATGCTCCTACCTTGACCCATAAGCCATTAAGTTCGGAATTTTTTCGTCTTGATGATATTCATAATGAAACCGTTTTAGATGATAATGGGTCTAAGAGTCGTGATATTATTGCTCCATTGAGGCCTTGTTTAGCGAGTGAATTTGAAAAAATATCAGTCGTGGAAGTTATTTCCGCTGACTTAGAACCTGATTTAGTAATCATCTGCGAACCTGATTTACTTCATATTAAAGGTTCGAATTATGCTTTAAATAATATTGAATTCAGTTTTATCTCTCTGGGTATTAATCTTTCTTACTGTAGGTTCATGTTTTCAACTAATCAAATTAGTTGGGTTGATCCCCAACTCTTCAGGCTTTATATATATAATTCGCATCTTACCTTGGGGTACCAACCCCACATTGTTTGAGAACGTGCTACTGGAAAGTCGGGAAAAAAATACATTTCGCTTCATGGGAGTCAACCCATCAGATTTGGTCCCTGCACTCTATCTTTTATTTTTAGTTCTTTAGTTTTTGCATATGTATTTTAGAATTTCCCACCTTAATTTCTACGTTGGATGACTCAATTACATTGAGGACAATGTAATGTTTAAGTGTGGGGGAGTGCCGCTTTTGTTAGGATTTTTCTTTAAAAAAAAAAAAATATTTGCATAATATCTCTGTTTTGCTCGAGGACTAGAAAAACATAAGTGTGGGGGTGTTGATAAGCATGTAAATGTTACATTTTATACCCATATTTATATTAGCTAGGATACAATATTTTAGTTGCTAATACTATTTTAGTGCTTTTGTAGAAAGTACAAGTGAATTCGATCATCCAGTGAATAAACAGCAAAATGTGAGACTTAATGGTATTTGCGACGAAAATTGCAAAATGTGGTTGGCCTGGTATTTCCATATATCAGCAACCACAATGATGAAATTTGGTTGGCCTGGTGTTTCCATGTATCAGCAATCACAATGATGAAACGTGGTTGGCCTGGTATTTCCATGTATCAGCAACCACAATGATGAAATGGGGTTGGCCTGGTATTTCCATGTATCAGCAACCACAATGATCAAATATGTTGGCATGGTATTTCTATATATCAGCAACATTTATTATGCTGGCCTGGTATTTCTATATATCAGCAACACTTATTATGCTGGCCTGGTATTTCTATATATGAGCAACACTTATTATGTTGGCCTGGTATCTCCATATATATCAGCAGCATAGAATTATTTCACAGCCGAGGTCACAATTGGCAGACAAGTTTTAATTTGCTCTTCAATTAATGCATGGTGAAGCGAATCGACGTCATCACACTAATGCCACCTAAGATTGGTCAAGAGTGACTTTATTATTGTTAGCATAAGAATGGAAGAATATCACCTCCATGACCACGTGCAAATGAAGTGCAAATGAAGAAAAAGGAAAAAATTAACATATCTTGTCCTTACATAAGTTCTCTTGCTATATATATATATATATAAAGAATCTGAAGGAATATTTGAGACCAAATGACGTCATTTGTGCAAATACAGTTAAGGTGGGCCCAGAACATGCAAGAAAATATCATGCTTTTTAAATGAAATTAATTCATTTCCTTGGTGGTTTCATATACTATGGAAAGTGGAGATTCGCTGATACTTTACAATGTTTTGTCATATTATGACACGCGGCACAATATTGTTGGGCGGATTTTATTTCATGACATGTGGCAGACTTCTATTGGGAGGTGATGTGGCGACTACGTGAATTCATCTGTGGGCTATATTTATGTGTTGTTTCAAAATGAAAAGGGGGAGGCGGCCGCAGAGCCATTGACAGAGAGAAGAGGCGACAAGGGTTTAGATTGAAGCCAATTTCTTTATATGAACTCTACGATGATATTTCTAATAATGATTCATTGATTAGTGATTTCTCTTCATATAGCTTGGTGTTTAATCGATTATGTGATTTTCATGATTACTTATACTTTTCAATTGATATAGCGTGCTTGGTTAAATTCTTTGACGCAATATGCTTTAGGATTGATATGTAATACTTTAGAATCATTACCCGCGAAGTGAAGGAAATTACAGCGGAGAAACCATATTTTAGAATTTAAACATATTATCTTCTGAGACATGAGATTGATTTCGAAATTTGTCTTGAGTAATAAATAGAGATTAGTCGATTTTATATGATTGAATTGGTGGAAATCGAAAACCTTAACAACCCGTTACCCATTTTGTTTATTGTTAGAATTATTTATTATTTCATTTTGTCCCGAATATCTGAAAAATCGTCAAACATCACCTTATTGATTTGTTAGTTTTTGGTATTAGTTAGTAGTAGTATTTTCACACTCCTCGTGGAACGACCTGTATTTGCCATTATCTACTAGTTATACACTGTGCACTTGCAGTATTATTATTGTAGGTTTCTGAACCTACCACGCACTCCCCACAAAGATATGGAAATTAAGCGCTTCAAAAAAACTCTCCCCCATTTGATGTCATTCCTGAAAAAACAACAAGAGCGACCTTACTTTTACAAGAAAAGAAGGATTTCTTTGGACACCAAAAACCAAAAAAATGATTTTGTTATCCAAAAAATTTCAATCAAATTAACCACAAGAGAACCCATGATTAATCTAATCGGAATACACAACCAAAACAATCACAAACGAATCTATGATTAGTTTAGTTGGAAATGCTCACAAAAGAAGACTTATGGAGCCACACGGTATATACATAAAATATGGATCAGGGAAGATCAATACTGCGGAATACACAAGGATTCATTCTATTTTCCATCACTATTTTCATAACAATATACAATAGACATAATCCTTGTAAACAAAATATTTTAACCAATCTTTCACTAAAGAATGGACATAATAGGCTTAACTTTTGTTTGTCAAAAGTTCATCAATCTTGTATCAATACATGCATATCGACATATAAACGAGATAACTTTTGACATCGTATGGTACAATAATAGTTCACGGACGCAAACACACATATCCCATAACATATTTCAAAATATAAAACCATAAAGATTAATACTGCAATCATCATCTTCGAAATATTTTTTTTAGAATTTAAACAAATAAACCTAAAAACATGAAGATGAAAACGTTGGACATAGCTATGTGTACTCACAATTGTGGCTATTCCATACTCTAGTTATTTTTCTAAACAAAACAAGAATAAAACTCTCATAAGAATATTTACAAGGCATCATAGATCTTTCTCAAGGCCTCTACTGTGAGAATTCCTTCTCATTATTGAAAAAACCATTGATTATGGGATCGTTCAATTCCTCCAGATCTTTAGAAATATCTGTCAACTCACTAAGTTCTCTTTTTATTTCACGCACGGTGTTCGTTTTTAGAGACAACATTCGTTCATAGTGAATTAACTCTTCTAAAGACGAAACAATTTGAGATTTTAAATCGTTTCTTTTGTTGACAAATTCTTTCACAAGCCATCCTTCACTTTCTTCACCTTTAAGGAAGAAATTCCTTTACATAGATACACGTCAGCTGCTTCGACTGCATTCCTACTTGTGGTGCCTCTAGTTACATGAGCCATGAAACTATATCTTTTTAGAAAAGGAGGAAGTCTACAAACGATTTTATACATAGACTTATGAACGTCTAAACCCTAGAAGAACGGGTCTTCTGTAGTTTAATGATCCATTATCTATATTGTTAGGAGAGAAAAAAAATCTTAACAAATATAAATAAAATACTTGAGCTACAAAGACGCAAATCCCCATTTTCTCAAGTTAAAGATGAGGATGCGAACGTCTCTGGTATTAGACAGGGACGTTGTGAGCCAGACGCTCCCCTTGTTTATCACATAGTGATTTACCAAGGTTTGTTATATAAACAGAATTCCTACCTCTTCTGATTCTGGTGGCACCATGTTGATTATCCAGATTCATCTTCTGCATGTTATTTTGCAGTTTGACAATTATTTTGTTGTTCCTCTTAAAACTTCCACAAAACGAACAAATCAAGAATCCTTTGTCTTGTTGAACTGCCTTCTGTTTATCACAACTGTTAACCTTTATTTTCCCATGATCAATAGACACAGGGGGGTTGACAATGCCTGCATATTTGCCTTTAAATCCTAAACCATTTGAGTTTCCAAAGGACTTCTGACCAAATAACATTGCTGAAATTTTGTTAGAACTTTCGAATAATCTTTGTAGATCATCCTTAAGAGTGTTAATCTTTTTCTCCTTTAGAGCAATGGTTCTGGTGAGTTTATTTTTGAGACAATCTTTCTCAAGATTTTTCACCTGGATTAATGATCCTGGTTTCTTCAATAAAGCTTTTAATTGAATATTTTCTTGAAGAACCTCTCTATTCAAGAATTCGAAAAACTCTGTGTCGGACTCAAATTCTGAATCAGGACTTGAGTATGTGGATGTTTCTGCTGTGAGAGCTGAGGGTTCATTACATCCATCATACGTATTTAAACAGTTGACACTTAAAGATTTTTCTTCCACAGAATCATCAACAGAAAATGCTGACAAAAGACGTTTATCACATCTAATACTTCTTTTTACAGATTCTTTGATCTTTTCTATTATCAATGGTTTATCAAACCAATCATTATTTGAACAACATTCAATAGCCCGAGACCAGTTAGAGGCTTCACTTGTGTCGGACACAACATTGAACGCAAATGTTTGAACAGAATTTTGATCAAGATTTTTTTCCTTTCCAAAAAGAGTATTTTTGGAGAGAGTGTTGAGGTTATTTCGTCCATCGATAGTATGCTTCTTAGAAACGTATCTATTATCTTCGACTATAGTTTCTAAGATATCCCAGGCATTTTCAGACTTAGTGCATGTAGACATAAAATGCTGAAGATCTGTGGTAATGGCATGTCTGATAGCATTTAAGCCGTCAGAATTTCGCTTTGCAGCAAGAATTTCTTATGGAATATATCTACCAACATCCTTAGGTACAGATACATCGCCTTCTGTATTAACCGGAGGATCATAGCCATTAATAATGCGTACCTATGTTTGAAAATCACGAGCTTGAAGAAAAGCATATAACAACTTTCCACCATGGGTAGTTTGAACCACCGAATACTGGTGGTACGTTAATAGAGATAGCACTTCTGTCCATAGATTCAGATTGCTACAAACACAAACTTTTGAGGTATTGAACGTGTTTGTCTGCTCTATACCAATTGAAAAAGCGGGGGCTAAAAACCTCACCCAATATTTCTATTAGAAATATGTATGGACAAACTCCAATATACTTTTATGAGAATCAACTAGACAGTTAGACTCAATCAATAGAAAAGTATATCAAAGAGTTTTATATCTCCATATCTTGATTTAATTCTTACTCAAGCAAATCTGCGAGTCTTGATTAAATACAAGAGATGTAAACTTGGATGGTACCAAAGACCAATATCCAAAGATCAATCAATTTCTAATCAACAACCAAAGGTTGGATTTCACAATTGATCTATACAACGCACAACCTGTGATATTTCAATTATATAACAAAATATAATGCGGAATAGAAATAACACACACACCAGAAATTTTGTTAACGAGGAAATCGCAAATGCAGAAAAACCTCGGGACCTAGTCCAGATTGAACACCACACTGTATTAAGTCGCTACAGACACTAACCTACTATAAACTAACTTCGGTCTGGACTGTAGTTGAACCCTAATCAATCTCACACTGATTCAAGGTACAGTTGCACTCCTTAAGTCTCTGATCCCAGCAGGATACTACGCACTTGATTCCCTTAGCTGATCTCACCCACAACTAAGAGTTTATACGACCCAAAGTCGAAGACTTGATAGACAAATCTGTCTCACACAAAAAAGTCTATAGAATTCAATAAATGGACCACCAGATCCAGGGATTCTAGAATTCTCTTCCTTGACTGATTTTATAAAATCTGCAGAATAAATTTTGTCTAAACCTCCACAAGGTTTTAAATCCCTTGAAGTGTATTCAGGTCTTGAAAAGAAACTTGAAAGCTTATCTTCTGATGTTGATTTATATCTCCAGAAATAACAAGAATCTCTTGACAGACTAAATCAAGTTATGATGAATAATATTTATGTTGAGGTTGATATTAATTTTAATCAGTGAGAGCAATGCCCCTCCTCTGCGTTATCCAATAAATGTAACAAACTAAACGAAATACAAGAGGAGTTTAAATCTCAGTCTTCTGAGTGTATCACCTCAAAGCATGAATCAATTCATTGCTCAATTCCTGATGCTTCCTATCAAGATATTAGTATTGTCTTCTCTTATGAAGAATCTAGGACGTCTCTTTTTATCAAAAGAGTTTCCGTTTGCAGTACTAAAAACTATCTGCAGAAACAGTTTTTTATAAGTTGGAAATCGAGAAATCAGAAAAACAAATCTTTTTGGGTTCTCTTGAAGTTCTTTGATAGACTTATAAAAACAGTTCCTTGGGTGTTTCTCAACACTACAAGATGTAAGAGTTGCTGGAAAGAAACTCTCTCTTGGTGCCATGGTGAGCAAGAAATTTTTCACCTCAACACAACTTGAGTTTGTTGTTAGTGCATCCTTACCAAGGATGCCCTGCTATGAATGCGGTGAGGGAAGCACGAGAATTGGGGCGCGCAAATTATGTTCGGTAAGGCTGGAGAATTCGATTGGATTCTTCTAAAAAGGCATGTCTATAAACTTGAGCAATATTTGTGTTTTTATTTGTTTAGAGTACTTATAATGATCCATGTACCGTGCTTATCACTCATTTCTACCTAACTTGATCTGTGTCTAAGGTTCTTAAATATTTAGGTATGAAAATAGTAGTTCGGGATGTTTGGACTTCATGGTACACACACCAAGTATGCATAACATCATTTAAAATCAGAATCCAGGGGTTTAAGTACGCATACCCGTTTGCATACTGCTCCGGGATACGAAAATTCGTTTGCAAACCCGTATGCATACTTGACGTCGATATTCGGTAAATTTGTTTTGGCCGTAACTTCTTCGTCCGAACTCGGAATGACCTCATTATTTTTGCATTCTCTTCCTCTTTGAATTCTCTTCAAAATGGAGATGACAATTCCTTATTTTGGATGAGTTAAGGTTGGTATTTGTCCCGTCTCTTGTTTTTGAGTGTTTTGCTCCATTTCATTGCACTTGTTCCACTTCTCTTGGACTTGGGCACTTGGATTCTTGGAGTCCCACTCTTCTAAGATAATTTGTAGCTTTTACAAGAATGTTGTTGGTGAATCAGAAAGAAGAAAGTTTAAGATGGGCAGTAGTACGTATTACTATGAGATTCTTGAATGTGCACAATCATCTTGTGTGAACTGTAATGCATGGTCTTTATTGACTTTGTATGTTCTTCTTTGTTAAGAAAATATTTTTATACGCCTTTGGTATCTATTCTTGGTGTAAATCCGAGAGAAAAAGATTGATTCTACCCTCTAAGGACAAATCATCTTATATGTGCAGTACGAGTTTGTCTTGATGCCTAGGAAACTTCTTACGAGAATTTATTCTTGTTTTTGAGAAGGATTACTAGAGTTTGGAATAGCAATATTGTGATTACACATAGCTATGACCTACGATTTTTCATCTTCATGTTTTTAGATTTATTTATTTAAATTTTAAGTTTTTTGGAAGATGATTTTTGCAATTTTAATCTTTATGATTTTATATATTGCAAATTGTTATGGGATATGTTGTTTAAGTCCGTGAACCTGTGACTGTCGCATACTTGTTTAAAAGTTATCTCTATTATGTGGATATGAATGTATTGATGGAAGATAGAATGAACTTTTGACATTACAAAAGTTAAAGCCTTTTATGTCATGTTTTGATAAAAAGAAAGGATAAAACTTTTGTTTACAAGGATTAAGTCTATTATATGTCATTGTGCAAATAGTGATGAAAAATAGAATGAATCCTTGTCTATTCCACAGTATTTGGTCGATTTCCGTTCCACAATCTTTGTGCATATACTGTGTTGTTCCATAAGGTTTCTTATGTTGAGCATAATCGATTGAGTTGTTCATTCTTATAATTAACTTAGTTGTTGCTTCGTAAGGTTCCCTATGTCGAACATGATCAACTAAATTAATCATTCTCTTTTGGTTATTTTAGTTGTTGCTCCGTAAGTTCGCTTATGTCGAGCATGACCAATTAAATTGATCACTTTTTGTGGTTAATTTGGTTGTGTATTCCAATTGAATTAATCATGGATTTTCCTGTGATTAATTTGGTTGTTATTTTTCGATTGAACAAACTATGGGTTCTCTTGTGGTTATTTCAATTGAATTTTTTGGATACAAATTCATGTTTTCATGTGATTTGGTTGTCCAACGAAATCCTTCTTTTCTTGTGAAAGTAAGGTCGCCTTTGTTGTTCCTTCGGGGATGAAATTTTATGGAGGAGAGTGCTTTTGAACTTGTGCTTAATTGCCAAATCTTTGTGGGAGTGCAGCTGTGGAATTTTTAGGGGTTATCTTGTATCTTCATTAACTCCTTTTTGAATGCATTTAGCTTCGACTTTATGATTGCATCTAAATTTGTTGGTATGTTAATATACCTTTTGGTCATGATGTATCTCCGTGGAAATTTCATTAGGATCCCACTAATTTTCGTACCTTTACCAATTTTTTTGATAAAAAAGGGGAGAATTAATGTGTAGTTCACACTACAAATACATATGGTTTATGGATCATTATATAAGGGGGAGTGGTTTTCATGTTGAGATATGTATTGACTAAGAGGGAGTGATGCATATCACCATAGTGTTATTGTCAAAGTTGTGATATGATTGAATTTTGATGATGTATAATAATATTATTATGACACTGTATAACAATGATTGAGATCATTTTGTTTTCTTATTGTTATAACTACGGATCTTCAACAACTGTGATGCTGAACTTACAACCTTTAGGATCATGGAGTACTTGGAAGTGACGAAGATTTCGAGTCGCGTTGAAGATGCCAAGGAGATCAAGGATGTGGATAAGAAGCTACATTTTTTTTATCTTTTTTGTAATCCATATGTATTGATAGTTTTGTCATTAAAATTGACAAAGGGGGAGATTGTTAGAGCATTGCTCGGTCAAACTCGTATGCGTTGCTATCTCAAGCATGTTTGTCAATGTTAGTGATCAAAACTATAAGTCTTGATTTCTAGCCTATTTGTAGATGTCTCGGACTAGTACATAGATAGTATAGTTGAGCTTAAATCTCTCGATGTTCATCTCTTGAAGACGAAGAACTACTAAGGGGAGCTTGTGGAACTTATTCGACAAAAGGTATATGGAGACTTGAACTTATCTATCAATGGAAAGTCTATTTCTACTATCTCCTATATTGAGACATAAATCGTGTTACGATATAGTTTTCTCTATACACATTTGAGATTTCGAGCTGAGTATATCTCGCTTACATATTTCTCGAAATATGTGTTGATAAGCTTTCGCTTAGACCAAGTTCATCTTATATCATGAGAAAATTGCCGAGTAACATCTTACATGGTTTGTGTGATACAATCATTTGGTGTAAGACTTGGAAGGTTTCAATAATGATTATTTCAATATCTTGAAAATTGCTTTGATGCAAATAGTGTGTGAAAACGGCTATTGACATTATAGAAGAATGTTTCAATGATTGAAATAAAGAGTTGAAGATGTAACCATCTTTGGATATAAGCATATATAGTGTGTTCGCACATTAGTACATAAGTACGTAAATCGGAAGCCAAGAGTATGCATATGTGTGTATACAAAATTGGTGAAGGAGACAGGTTAAGTATGCGCACTCGTACGCATACTGGCGGAAGTTCTCGAACTGAGAATTTCTGCTGAGTTTGGATTTGGCAAAACTCTTAACTAGTCACCTTAAGTATGCGTACCCGTACGCATACTGGAGGAAGTTTTTGAACTGAGAATTTCTGCTGAGTTTGGAAATTTACAAGCTCAAAAAACCGGTTGCTTAAGTACGCATACCCGTACGCATACTTAAGCTGGTTACTTTGTCAAATCGGTCAAGTCCATGAACTTAAACATTTAAATCATAAGGAATGCAATCTTTACAAACCGTGGCTATAATGTTCATGATTGATTCAAGTGAATCAAACCGATTTTATTTCAATTGTGTTTTCTAAACAATTGAACAACTCTTTAACTAGTTTCATTTGAGTCATTCGAACTAGTTATGGTTAAGATGAATAAGGTTTATATGAGAGTAATCATATGGCTAACCTCGGTTAACTATTTGTGAACCAACATGGTGTACACATTTAGGTACGGTTACATAAACTTAAATGAGGGTACATTTTATTTGTGTGTAACAAGTTAAGTTTGATCTAACGGTTGAAAGATATTAGCTTGGTTGAATCAAGTTTTTCATCTAACGGTGATTACTGGATGCTTTGTTACCAAGGTAACTTGGATTGCAAACCCTGATTAGAAAAGTATATAAAAACTGGGAAACCTAATCCCCACACGTCCTGTATGTTACTAGTTGCATAACTAGAGTCGATTCTCCTTTAACCTTAGGTTTATTCTCGAGACCCTGTAGGTTAACGACTTGAAGACTTCATTAGGATTGTGAAGCCAGACCCAACTATTATCTTTGTAGTTGCGTGATCTGATCTTGCTGTTTCTATCGTGTTGAGTAAAATTGAAATAATTGGCTCGAGATTTTATATCTCCGATAGGCAAGATAGAAAAGTAATCACAAACAAACTTCGTCTCATCGTTTGTATTCCACAATAACTTGTTTCGCTAGTTGACTAAGTTTATTGTGAGGTGATTGATAATAATAGGTTGTTCTTCGGGAATATAAGTCCGGTTATGAATTGGTTCATGTTCACCTTGATTTATCAAAAGACGAAACAAAAACTCCTGGGTATTTCTGTGGGAGACAAATTTATTCAATCCTATAGACTTTTCTATGTGAGACAGATTTATCTATCAAGTCTTCGACTTTGGGTCGTAGCAACTCTTAGTTGTGGGTGAGATCATCTAAGGAAATCAAGTGTGTAGTATTCTGCTGGGATCAGAGACGTAAGGAGCGCAACTGTACCTTGAATCGGTGTGAGATTGATTAGGGTTCAACTACAGTCCAGTCCGAAGTTAATTGGCAATAGGCTAGTTCTGTAGCGGCTTAATACAATGTGGTGTTCAATCTGGACTAGGTCCCGAGGTTTTTCTGCATTTGCGGTTTCCTCGTTAACAAAATTCTGATGTCTGTGTTATTTTTTTTCCGCATTATATTTTGTTATATAATTGAAATATCACAGATTGTGCGTTAAGATCAATCAATTAGAATATCCAACCTTTGGTTGTTGATTTACATTGATTGACACTTGAACATTGGTCTTTGGTAACGTTCAAGTAACTCATCTTATATTCAATCAGGCTAGCAGATTTCTATTTGCTGATTGCGGATTGAATTAAGAGTTAGAGATATTATACTTTTTGATATACTTTAATCTAGATTGAGTCTTACTGTCTAGTTGATTCTCTAGAAAGTGTATTGAAGTAAGTCCTCTCAGATTGCCAAACGAATTGTTGGGAGTGGTTGTTAGACCCCCGCATTTACAGTAATTTTAAACTTGGGACATAAGCTTTAAGACAATAGAACCATAACATATTTCCATATATAGCATGCCGGCATAAGCTTTAAGACAATAGAACCATAACACATTTCCATATAGTTCTTCCAAGTCCATCTGCAAAGTGCAAACATATGAGCGCCAAATGTTACATTCCAAGTTAGGGAAGATGTGGATTCTTGGAAAATTAACGTAGGTGTGAAAATAATACTAGTATTAGTGGATCCTCTCTATATTTGCGTTGCTTTGATTTCTTTTTCTAAACATGTTAGCATCGTGAAGGCATTCGTATAGTCACCGTATCAAAGAGAAAGTGGACGTCAATTATACATTTATGAGAGGTCACTTCGTGGAGATTTATCGAGGCGACTCGTTGCAAATTGAACAGTATCAACCAATGAGTGATACAGAGACCGGGAAGAGAAAAGACTTTCCGTGAAGTGATAATTTTTAGAAATTAGCAAAAAGTCCCTTGGCCACTGGCAATCTTCCAGCCTCAGTGATTAGAAAATCTGATGGAAGACGCATAAGATCTTCTCGGTGCGGATTTTTTCATAAGATCTTCTAGTGCGGATTTTTTCGGTACTATTAAACTTGGGTTTGCTTGGAGTTTTGCCCTTTTTGTAAAATGTAGGTTTCCTTGGATTTTTTTGTAGCTCTATGAATTTTACACTTGTTTTCTTCTTTTTAGTAATAATGAATTTTCATAATTTCTCTCCTACCAAATATTTTCACAATACATGCATAATCAGAGAAACACAAGAACTTAGAAATGCAAAAGCAAGACCAGAAGCAGAAAGAAGTACAACCAAATTAACAAACTCACCAATAACCAGCTACCGTTAGTTAGGTGGTAATGTCGTTGTCCTAAAAATCTAACTACGGCTCTATATTCGATTAGAAAAAAGATAAATTAGAATGCATCCAAAATAATTCGTTTCATTTTGTAATGACAGCCATGTTCCTCCTTTGATGAACACCACGACTTGTCTATTTTCAAGATTCTACTACCATAAAACCCTTTTTATGCTGTCCCGATTGGTAGTTTATAGTTTCAAGTACTTTAAAACCATATATTTAATGTGATTAAAATAGCACACGCGCATGCTAATTCGCTACTTTAATAAGGCTTCTTTCAAAGAACAATACACTAGAAACAAGTACGAAATACAAACAAAAATGACGTTTAAGAGTAGATACAACTACATGTGCATCATTATTTCTTTATTTACAAAAATATAAAAATACTTTTATACCCTTCCTGTCGTCTGTCACAGTTTCCAAATAAAGAATGTATACAGGATAAGATCAGGACAGTTTCGTCATTCAGCCGTCATTACTTTAGTAAAAATGAAGGGTAAAAACGTCAAATCAGGAGAAGATATAAGGATAGAGAGAGATAGAGGAGAAGGCACAGGGAGATAGAGAGAGAGACAGAGGGCCAACAGCAACAACAGCAAGGAGGGAACTAGATTTGAAGTGGGTTTTTATTTTTATTTTTTTCAGTTTATTCAGTTATTTGTTGTTTGTCATTTTGGTGATGCACAATGGTGACCGACCAGGAACTAGGAAACATTGTAGAGAATTTACTAAGAACATCTGATCCACAAGCATTTACAAATCTAGACAGTATTGTTAAACATTTAGAAGCTAAATTAGGGTTAGACTTATCTCACAAATCTAATTTCATTCGTCACCATATTCAGTATCTCTATGGTCACCAACAACAACCACACCCACCACCACAACAGCAACAACAACATCCTCCACCACCACCACAACCACAACCGCAACCGCAGCAACACCATCCTCCACAGCCACAACCCCATCTTACACCTAGAGATCATTTCGCCCTTCAAGCTCAGTATCAGCAACTACGACAACATCATCCTCAATTTCATCAACACCAACAGCATTCTCATCAGATCGCTTCTCATTTTGCTCTACAACAGCAGCAACAGCAACAACAGCAGCAGCAGCAGCAACAACAACAAAGGCATCATGAAGAGCTCAACTTTCATGCTCCCACTCAACAACAAAATCCAAACATACATTTACAAACAAACCCAAACCCTCTTCCTATACAGCCTCAGCCCCAGCCCCAGCCCCAGCCCCAGGGGAGGTCTCATCCTAAGAAAACTAAAGCTGAGCCTAAAGAAGGGTATGTCTTCTTTCATTTTGGGTATTTTTTTTTCTGTTTTTAGGGTTTTCGGTTGACGAAATAAATTCTAAATTTATTTATTTTTTAATTTGGGTAATTTTGGTTTAGGTCTTTTTTCTGAATTGCAAACCAACAACAAGGGTATTTTGAGGTTCTGGTGCTGTTGATTTTTGTGGGTTTGTTTGAATTGCAAAACAAAATCAAGTTAGGGTTTCATTTTCGGGTTTAGGGTTTTTAGAGCTATGATGGTGTGTTTTGCAATTAGGAGTTTGAAGTTCATTTTCTGATCTCCACTTGCGCTGAGTGCAGCCTAATGGTCTTAATTATTGCCGAATTTCGGAATTTGTTGAACTCCAGAAAAGTTGAGCTTTTGTCTTTTGTTTACTGATGATGGCAAATGTTCACTTTGTTTGACCTTTGCATGGATGTTTATGTTTATGAACTAAAAAGTCGTGACTGTTGCATTTACATACCATATATTCACTTAGTTTACATTTGCATGCTCATTGATTAGTTATGAATAAGCGCACCAATGGCATAGTTTGTTGCTGTGAGCATCCTCAATTTCCATTTGTTATAATTGTTAACTTTCTTTGTTAAGTTGTGTCATCCATTTAGTGATTTCGTGAAGACGGTGGTGCTTGACTATTTTCGGCGTAACTTTGCACTGTTCATTTGTCATTAACTGTATTTCGAAGTAATTGGTACTTTTTACCTTTCTCTCCGTATGTGGATATTACTATGTCTTTGTTTGGCATGTGTGAATGTACATTTAAAAATAAACAAGTACCACTTTGTCTATCAGAATGTTCGAATCAGAAAGTGTTTTGAGTATAGTCGGAGAAGTTTGAATATGACTGTTTACATTTGCTTTATACTCTATTTATTGCAGTGCTCCAGCTAAAAGAAGAGGTGGCCCAGGGGGTCTAAACAAAGTTTGTGGTGTCTCACCTGAACTTCAGACCATTGTTGGTGAGCCAACAATGCCCAGGACCGAGGTAATACTTAAAAATCGTTCTACCTAATGGAGTCCATCTTTTTAAGGCTCATCGATAATAAGTATATAATATTTCTTGATTCTGAATACTGGGTCTGTTATGGCAAATTTTCTTTCTGGTTCAGATTGTTAAGCAACTATGGGCATACATAAGGAAACATAAACTTCAGGATCCTAGTAACAAAAGAAAGATAATCTGCAATGACGAGCTGCGTTTGGTGTTCGAAACAGATTGCACTGACATGTTCAAGATGAACAAGCTGCTATCCAAACATATTATTGCTCTTGAACCATCAAGTATGTATTTAAGTGTGTAAAGGATTCCTAGTATATCCTTACTTTAATTTAATGTTAATTCAAGTTTATATCTCTGAATTTTGTAGAAGAATCTGGTCGTGAGAAAAAACGAGCGAAGGTAGAAGTGGAATCTGCAAGTGAAAGTACTGAACCTCCTAGTCCATCATCCCATGTCAACCTGAATGAGATTTTGTATTCTCTCAACTACGATGACGAAGAATCTGGTGAAGAGAAAAAACAAGTAAAAGCGGAGAAGGAGTCTGCAAGTGAAAGTGTTGTACCTCCTAGTCCCTCTCTTGTAATAATATCCGATGCACTTGCTAAATTTTTTGGTTCTGGAGGTAGGGAGATTCCTCAGTCTGAGGCTTTAAGACGTGTCTGGGAGTACATACAAGCGAACCATCTGGAGGTGAGTTCTAGGTGCAACCTGGTGTTGTTGCGTTAAATTCTTCATTTCTGGGGCCATGCTATTTGTCTCTAGGATGGACACTTTTGAATGCCTAGGTTTCATGTCACTTCTTCCACTTAGGTTTGTCTTACGATAGAGGTATCTAATCCTTTACAATTTGGTGAGTAGACCAACAGAATGACTTTTAATACGATGGCTTTTTATTTATGAATTTTTTGCATTATTAGTACGAGAAGATGTTAAACTTGCATCATTGTAGTCAATAACAAATTATGATTCTCATTTATTCTGCGGCATATTTTTCGGAAATTTATCTTATTTTTTGTCGTGTCTTCAAAACCAGCAAATATGGTAGATTCTTTATTGATTTTGGAGGTGTTCCTATCGCTACTCTATTAATTATCTATCATAGTCATCATGAGATACTAAATGGTTCTGTAAAGCTTCTAATGCCTTTGCCGTTTCTTTTAGGACCCTATGGATTCCATGATGATATTATGCGACCAGAAGCTTCAAGAGCTTTTTGGATGTGAGACCCTTCCTGCCCTGGGAGTAACTGAGATGGTTGGACATCATCTTTTCAAGCGTTCATAATAGGTATATGATGCTTCCTCTCTGGTTTCTACATAAACTGAAAATGCAATTGCCTTCTTTTATTTAAATAAAAAGCTGATAGAACCTGATCCTTCGAATCTGTTATTCTGTCTGTTGCTGACATTGGAGACTAAGATTTGGTATCTTGACTAACCAACTTGTCGGTTTATCATTGAGTTCTTTGATGTGAACCATTAGAAAATAATGGAAAACTTTGTCGAATCAGTTGCAACTTGCTGTCTTACTTGGCTCACTCTTTCGGGTTCATCAGGCTGTTGTTAGACAACTCAAGTATATAATCAATGATGTAGAGTTAAATACTGGGCCTCAGGTTCTGGTTAGTTAACTACTTACATTTTAAATTAGGTGTAGTTTATATTATCTGTCTTAAACCCTTCAGTTGACTGGATCGTCTTAGAGTCATAAATGAAACAAACAAATCTGTGGTGTTTTCCTTTTTCCTGATGACCTTGTAAAAGATAATTCATCATTTTGTTTTACTGAATTTTACTTGAAGAGTTCTCTAAGTAGCATCATAGCGTTCTGAATGAAGTTTCAAGGCTCAACAAGCATAGCACCACACAGTTGACATTGTTAATGTTTTTATAAATTTGTTGTTTAAGGTCTGTGATGTACATCACGATTTCATTTTCTGGATGCTAGTATATCTATTCCATGTTGTGAAATTTATGGAATTGCGGTTCATTGTTGCTTGCAGATGCACAGTGTGAATGTCATACAGCCAGTAACTTGACTATATACAGCAGATACGTAGTAGGAATAGATTTTAGTGTTTGGTGCTGTAATTGGTTAGGAAAATACAATGTTAACAGAACCTTTTCTTTTCTGTTGCTATTCTACGATCTCTGTTCAGGTTTCCTATTAACCTTATCACGATGATTAATGTATTAAGTTTTTCTGGTCATCTGTTTTACCATTAATTTTCTTTTTTTTGTCTTTCGCGAGGATATCTTCGTAAATATAAAATCACTTGCGGTGTAAATTAGCAACAAACTGTGAATTACCTCTATGCATGGTTGTAACAAGAACTTGACCTTATGTTAGAGAAGTAAATAGGGAATTTGTTCCCGTCTTTTCCAAGTGCAGCAATAGCAAAGAAAACTTAATAGCAACGTTACATGTATATCTGTATTGTCTAGCACAGGCCGATCATGAACAAGAACACAACTGTGACAGCCAAAGTGGACGAGAGATATAAAGCCCTCTTCTCTTTGATGTTTGATCTAATTTTATTCCAGCTCTGTACCTCTTTGTTCCACCCCCACTTATCCAAGATTGACATCACAAATGCAATGACTTTCTGCAAAAGGAAAGCTCATTGAAATTTGTTATACGTTCATTTGATTTAGACTTTGACACGGAGAGGCATAGATCTTACCAGTTGAAGCGGTTCGATATGGACAAGCGGCTCCAAAAACATCTCCACGTTCCTGATTCGTTGAGGTAACAAAGATGTGAACCTTGATGGTTTAGCACATTAAGATCTATAAAAGTTGGGAATATTAAGCATTTTTGCTCACCTTATTACCATCTTTCCATGGTAGACATGACACATATAGAAGCTGATACCTTTTCCAAGTGGTACATCATGCTTCTTGTCCCATACTGCGTGCAAGTTTTGATAAAGACGGTTTCAGAATCAATTCAGTTCCCACATACAACTAACTGCAAACAAAGGAAATGAGAAAATGGACAGGGGAGCAAATTTTCCGAACCTAATTTCCATGAAACGCCAACATTCATTCCATCATGTAATGTGGGACGCACTACAAATTCTATGTTCTTTCCCAAGTATTCCAACAAAAATCTGAAGAAGTCCAACACTAGCTACTCAATGAAGACAGAAAAACATTTGACATTGTTTCAATATTAGATATCACCACAGGAAACTACTTGCATTTTAGTTAGGGGATAAATATTTAACCTTCTTCCCATAGAATGAATGGAAGTAAGAAAAGAAGTTACAAACACATCTACATTCATCTCCAATGACGTCTGACAATTCTCCAACATTCCTCTGCTTGATCGCCGTATAAAGCTTTAACACGGTCTCAAGTGCCCTGTTATCTTCCTCGCCAAAACCATTTTTGGTGCCAAATGTAACAACTAATGTTGGGGTATATATTTAAAAACATAGTTTTGTAATAATATGCCAAAGTTAGAGAGATAGTATGGTGGCATTGTTTTGAGCTCCCACACTATAGGCATGGGTTCAATTCCCACCCCACACAATTTCACTAGGGTATATACTATATATTATATTACATTAGTCCGGGAGCGGGGCCTTGGGAGGTCTGCTGATCCAGAAACAATTTTTTTGCTGTTTTTAACTTAAATTTTCAAAACGTATTAAGATAATTATATCATGATTAATTACAGTTAATGTTGAAATTTTAATACGGCCGTTTTTTTTGCTGTTACAAAGAAATTTAATTGGCATTTAATCGAAAATTAATTTTCCATTAATTCCATTGATTCTTTTTGATTATAAAAAAAAAAAAACTGGTTTCTGGAAGAAAAGAGATATAGAACGTTATTTTTATTTCGTCAAGTTTTTCTGAGCAAGTGTTGTTGAAAGAGTTATTATTGATTCGATTTCTCAGTGCAGAGAAATCGAAAGAGATAAGCTGTTTTATCCCATAGGGTTTCGACAAAAAACTGACTGCTAGCACAATCAAGAGGCAGAGTCGCGAAACACCTTAAAGATAGCGACCTAGTACGCGACTCAGCGGTTTCTTTGTGTAATTTGATTATAGTGCTTTGTTTCCAACAACTAATGACTCTCCATTCCTTGATAGGAAATTGCTCTTACCATCGTTTGCAGCTGAGAGAGGTGGTGGTTGGAAAACAAGCGAAGCATGAGTATTTGTTAGCAATTTTTTATGAATAGGCTTTAGAGTTGAAGATGAATTCTGATTGTCAGTGAAAGATGAATTTGAAAATATTTTTGGGAAAAAATGGGACGAAGGAATAAAGACTGATCCCATGTTTTGAAGGTTTGGTTTCAAGTAGACTCCAAATGAGTTTAGTTTTGCATTCATGAAAGAAGAGCAAGGGAAGGAAAGATGTAAGTAGGTGATAATATTCTAGCAAAAAGGAAGAAAACACTGATAAGCTAAGCATCTACAAAAGTTAAACAAATGATCCTTACCGTCTAATTATCAATGTATGGTTGTGATCAAAATAGGAAGCCATTAAAGATACATTGCTTGTGAAGAGTGAAACAATGCCAGACTGTTTGTGTTTGATAATACTTGTATCAAAAATGTCAAAAGTGGAGAGCAGGACTTTTATGGAAAAACTGTTAGAGAGTCTCTCAGACCAATGGTGTGAAATTATCGCTAATCTTGCTTGAGCAGTGGAATCCGCACGTAGCTCTCGCTAATAAGTGATTGGATTAGAAGCAGAAAATATTTTACTTCATAAAAAATTAATTTTTTGACTTCTAAAAATCATTCTGAAATTGTATACCAAACTAATTTTTGGCGTTATTGCGTCTGGAGTTCGAATTTCTAACTAGATATAAGAGCAATTACAAGATCAAAGATTTTTTGACCGGCATTCTTTTATCCGGAGTGGAGAGACTTTTCTTTCTTAATTTTTAATGAAAACTGGATAATTGCCTTGATATATTTTGGCCGAATATTCAGTCTCCACTTGATATCTCTACGCTACTTGCTTCTGGTGCTTTTGGGTTTTGCCAGAAGAAAGCACGAAAATGACCACTTTTTTTTTATGGTTTGACCTAAGAGTTGTCATTACCCTTGCGTTTTTAGTAAAGTATGAGTCTTGTTTCCTTCGTGCATTTAACTACAGAACAAGATAAACGAACCGTGATAAAAATAAATATTTCCTCCGTACCTATTATATACGCGGAATTTTGAATTTTCTTTGTACCAATTGATGGATGGAGTCTTATTTTCAAGATGAATTTTCTCACAACCCTTATTTATTGTACATAGAAAATTGTGTTAGTAATAAGACAAAGGGTAAAACAAGAAAAAACATGAAAAATGATGAATTTTCAAGATAATTTTCTTAATGTAAGAGAATTAGTCCCTCAGCCTATATATGTGGTACGGAGGGAATATTTTTTTTATATGTTTGGCAGGCCTAGGAGTGATACAAGATGACTTCTATTATGCCAGTGATTTGTACCACATCCAGGTAAAGCGTAGTAAAACGGGCTAGAGTTTCCATGTTTCTGTAGCTCTTTGAATGCCAAGTCAGCGCCTCATGTGTTTTCCCATTCCCCATTGTATCATGGATATGCTTTATGCCCTATGCGGTTTCCTGTAAATTCAGAAGAGATTATAGTAGTATAAGGTCTTGGAGAGTACAAATGTTTATCACAATCATAAACATGCTTCTTCTGTGTAAGGGAGTTTGAACATGATTATCTCTTAAAGTGTAAAAACACATTATTGACAGTATGATTGTGGAGATGATGATCTCTGTGATAAAAACATAAATGATATTTTATGTGTTAGTAAGTAACAAGATTTTCATTCGGCTCAATTTTGTTGAACACAAAATCACACATGGCTCTCCAAATAAACCAGCATGCAGTAGCATGAGAAATTCTTCCATGGCTAGTGCTAGTATTAGTATCAAACCAAGAGTTGAACCAATTAATGAAGTTTGTATACTTGCAAAATTCCTTGTGCTTTTGCCTATAAAGATTTTTCCACGCTGAAGTAGCAGCAAGACAACTCATAAATAGGTGTGCCATGGTTTCCTTTCCACAACTGCTTTGCATATTTGATCAATATATACTAGTAGTTTTAGCATTAGTATGGAGAATTCTATGAGAACAATTCCAAGAAACAGATCTTGATGATGGGAGAGGTGTCCATCTTCAAGATATTAATCCAATCAATAAATGAGCTTCATTGATATACTTGTTATCCATTTTGGCTTTGTAAAAGAGGCTTGACAGAGAAATCTCACGAGCTTGTCAAATTCCACTTGACATTGTATGCTTATACCTAATTGAGAGGTGTGTCCAATGGTTTTGCTTCCTCAAGCTAGAACCAAAAGACTGGTTTTAGTGTTGTACCAAATTTTATCATGCAAATATTAGATTATTGACCATTAACATGTTTGGTGGGCAATAATTGGGCTTGGTCAAGATGATATTAGTGTTACCCAACCAGTTATCATCCCACATGCTTATTCAGGTCCCATGTCAACCTTCCACTTGTTATGCTCCTGAATATTGGTGATGCCTTCCAAAATATTTTTCCAAATCCAGGAATCTACCACTTTTGGTTTGGTATCTAAATCTAAAACATTTTATTCATCTAGATACTTTTTTGTCATAAGTTGAGACTATAGAAAATCCTTATTTTTTCTCAAGACGCTATCCAATTTTGGTGATCATGGCACTGTTAAACATCTCAATGTTCTAGAAACCCAAACCTCCCAGGTCATTTGGTTTTCATATAGATATCAAAGCCTTAGGGTAGTAACCCTTTGGTTGTCAACATCTTTGCCCAAGAAAAAATCTTGTTGAGTCTTGCTGAGATCCTAACAAATTTTTTTTGGGGACTTTGCAACAGTTCATTTGGTATATACTTGAAGTAGAGGTGACTGAGCTTATGAAGGTGGCGCTTCTTCCAGAAGATATTAGCAAGATATTATTCCAACTAGCTAGCCTTTACTTGATCTTTTTAATACAAATTTTAAAATCTTTTATCTTGCTTCTATTGGTACATGTCTTTCATCTAGAGCTATTATTTTCACCTCCATGGAGTTACTTATGCTGATGTTAATGTCCTCATATGTGTTTTTTCTGAAGAACACCCTTGACTTATTGAAGTTAATGAGCTGCCCAGAAATAACACTGAAGATTTTGAGAATATCCACATGATTCTGACTTTCAATGTTACTAGCTTTGCAGAATACCATGTAGTCATAAAAAAAAAGATGGCTGGTGGGAGGGTCTTTCTTACATATTTTTATGCAAGTTATCAGACTATATCCTTAGCATGCATGAGGGTTCTTGAGAGGGCTTCCATGCAGAACGTGCATATAAATAGAAATAGGGTATCCTTACCTGAGACCCCTAGAAGGTTCGGAGAAGTTAACTGAGACTCCATTTTTCGGGACAACTGAGGTAATAGAAATACATCGATATATGTGCTGCGCCAATTGTCAATGAAACCAATTTGCTTCATGACAACAATTAGAAAATTGCATTCCACATTATCAAAAGCCTTGAACATATAAGTTTTTATTCCCATGCTGCCTTTCTCACCTTTATTTTCCCCCTTGGATCTCATGTCATGGATAATTTCATGGAAATTGCAATATTCTCAGCACTGTTTACCAGAAATGAAGAGTGTGACTCATAAGGAGAGATGCTTTTGTTTAACATGGATTTTATTCTCTGAGCTAGGAGCTTGGATATAATTTTGTAAGTGGTTTTGCACAATCAGGTGGTTCTGAAGTAGCATGGAAAAGAGGGTTTGTCAGTTTTGGTTATCAAAAAAATAAAGGTGGAGGTCATTTCCTTAAGGATGTGAATAGACATGAAGAAATTTAAAAGGAGAGGGTAACAAGTAAATTTTCGTTCGGCAACCTGTATGGACAAAACCTAATTTAACCACAAGTAGGTTAACTATAAAGACCCTTGAAGGGGTATACCGAGTTTTTTTCTTTTTTCTTTTTGAACAATCAATATGTATAGACCAAAGGTCCGTATATCAGATTGTGAAGAAGATTTCTTGGGCGATCTCAGAAATCAATCTATTTAAACCCTAATTGTCAAGATCCAAATTCTAATAAGTACGAAACTTGTAATCTATTTTTTCAAAAAATGAATTCAGCAAGAGCAAGTCTTGGTTTGATCTTAATCGATAAGAATTTAAACCATCTAGATTGGTTACGTACTACTTGTGATATTCTTATTATAAAAATAAACAATATAATGCGGAAAAGGAAATCACAAAAGAAACCAGAATTTTGTTAACGAGGAAAACTGCACTAGCAGAAAAACCCAAAGACCTCATCCATCTCTTAACACCATATTGTATAAAACCATAACAAATACTAGCCTACTATCAAATTCAGGACTGGACTGTAGATGAGACCACTCTAAGCAATTTAGCTTCGATCGTGCTCCTGTATATCTCTAAACCCAACATGGTTCTACACATTTGATTCCCTTAGCTGACATCCTTTACAATATAAGAGTTCCTTCAGCCTCAATGAAGACTTTTGGTACCTATCTGACTCCGACAGACAAGCCTACTTGATTTTCTTTTCGATATGTTTCAATCAAGGTTTGGAAATATGTTTGAAGTAGACAGGTCTAGCAAACCTCACATATCCGAAACACTTACATTATTATCAAAGAATATCCTAGATCACTAACCAACTCTCAAGAACAATTCAAACAAATCAAAAAAGAGTTTAGATATCTATCTTGAAGAATCAAAAAATCTGAGACGAAGAGAACTTTGTGATCTCTAGCTATATTTTTCATGATCTAAAGTTCGTGAAATTCAATAGCCAGTAAAACAAGATCCTGATACAAGAACTCTCAGGTAAAAAGATAGTTTGACCGGGATTCATCAATCCTTAAGTGAAGTCTTCAAAGTCGTAGCCTAATATAGTTTCGTAAAGAACCGTAGGTTATATAGGACGACTCTAGCTTCGAAACTAGGACATTAAATTTCCAGGGATTAAGAAATCCAGTTGCAAGAGTCTCTTTATTTATAGAATTTCAAGGCTACATATAGAAATTCAAGCTAAAATTGCTTGAGATTCAAGCAATTGTTAGTTAAGAGTTCATGTAAGCATGTGAAAAGTCTACCTTGAAATCATACAGAAGAATATGTACTACGTTCCGGATAATTATATACACCTGCACAATGATAGCCTATAACGGGTAAGTAAGGTTGGGAACTTACAAGCAATAACAGTCTTCCAGAACACTCGATACTAAACAATAATCCACACACCGAAATAGATTTCGTGAATAAAATTATCGTATAAGTGTTAATGAGAGATATAGAAAAATTGAACTAGACACAGTCAAGGTACGCACAACAAGTATAGATAACCTTGGGCAGTTCGTCAGCTTTTGTCATCTGAAACTGGGTAGGTGTGCATACCTCTTGGAGTTGCGAAATCAGGCCGTAAGAGTACACATACCAGGTATGCGTACCTCAAGGTAGTTCACGAAGTCAGATCACAATAGTAGGCATAACTGGTCTGCGTACCTTCTCCCATTCCCAAACTCAGATTGATAGGGTATGCGTACCTTTCCAGTTCACGAAATTCTGGTCAACTGGGTCTGCATACTAGGTATGCGTACCTTGCTCTAAGCAATTTGTAATTCTCTCACTTTTAGTTTTGAAACATTCCTAATAGCCATAGACTGTTTGTACTATTTTCTTGGCAATTTCCAAATGATCAACTTGAATAAAAATAGTTTGTGAACAGTTAATTGTTCTAACTAAGATTGTTAAGGATCTATGAACATCGCGCGAATCATATTTCGAGAGTTTAAAAAACACAAGCTTGAACTCGAGATTTCTTTTTGCAATATTAAATATATTTAAATCATACGACAATGTCTCATAAGATAAAATTCTAGACACGATGAGTAAATAAGATAGACCCGTCTTCACATACCTCTTTGTTGATGAATTTCTCGTAATTGTCTTAGTTTGTTCTTCAGTATTCAATATTCAAGGGTGTTTCGGTGATATTTAATACTCAACTACCATGCGCTAATCCTAGTCCGGGACTTGACTTTTAGTAGACTAGAAATCAAGACATAGTTTTGTGCATCTAATATTGATGGTAAGCTTCAGATAACAAAACTTGCGAGTTCGACCGAGCGATGCTCAAACATAAATGTTAAACTATTTTGATTATATCTTGTCCAATAATGATCCAATTGGCTTAGAAGGGAATTTTGGGTAAGCCATATGGGCCAAGAGATTTGTATCCAATCATACTGGAGATAATGTATTTTTATTTCTTGAGATTCAGGGTCTAGGGATGCCATAGAGGTGGATTTTCCTGTTGGTTGATAATAGCTGTAATAAGGTTGATGATGTTAGGGTTTACATGATGGCCTCAACAGCGGCCATTTTGTTGAAATGGTTGGTGAAACAGTTGGCTACCTAATGCTTGTCAGCAATCTAGCTTGCATTAGCGTCTTGGATGATGTCAATATTGTTTCTTGTTATTATCTTTTTGGTTGATCCATGGAAAAAATTGGTGTTTCTATCACAAAGTTTGGTTTTTTGGTACCTATTATTAGTTTTCAAGAAATTCTCTTCAATGTTATACCAATCTTTGATATTTTATTTTCTTAGATTATCACTATTTAGAACCTGCTCATGTCATTTCTGAAGCAGTTTTGTAAAGCCACTTCAGACGATTATTGCAATCTTCAAGGTTTGTCTTGATAGCGCCATAAACTTATTTGTTCCAAACTTTGACTTGAATCTATATGTTATTGAGCTTTCTGGCAATGATAAAAGTTGAGGAGCTATATAGCCTCTTCTTCCAATATTCATCAACGACTTTCGCGCAATCCTCATGCTCTTATCAGGGACCAAAGAATTTAAAAGAAGCGTAGCTACTGGTTGGTGTTAAAAAGGATAAGATGATGGACACAACCAATATCCATCATGTTGGATATACCGGTATTATGGAATAATATAATCCAAGCCTCAAATGCCAGGGCCTAGTATAGTCTTTGCTCAGTTATGGCCGACCTAATCCTTTTACTGGACCAAGTGAATGGGAAACCATTAAAACCAATATCAATAAGCTCCATCTCACTAATTTTATCATTGAATCAGTTGTCTTCAGCAGTGTCAATGGGATAGAGCCGATAGGCACTGAATTTTTCAAAGTCATGAAGGATGATACTAAGGTCCCTAACAACCAACTAAGGAATATTATTAGAAGAAGCAGTTTTTTTCTATCATTTTCCAAGCCTCAGCTTTCTTTGCCAACTCATATGGGGTTCCAGTAACAAGTAGTAAGCCAAGCAGGCTAGAAACATGATATAAATATGGTGGGAGAAAAATCAATGATCTCCATGGAGATATTGTTTTTTCACATCAAGTCAAACCTCCTACAGCGCCAACAGTCCCACCTGGTTCAACAAACCAGAAATTTTGGCCATTCACTTTCTTCATAATCCGACCGATATTATATTTCTTTTGTTTAGTTTTAGAAAAATAAAATAAGATATCAGGATTTAATCTGTTTAGCATATCATTTAGGTATCTCTTAATATCCTTTGAGCTAATCCTTGAAACCATAATAATAAACAACATGGTAGCAAAGAAAAAGTTTCTAAAAATGTTCCTAATGAAGATCAGAGAAGTGCATGTGGTAACAAAAATTAAGAGGTTAAAATAAATTGCGGGGTTTTAATCAGATAATGATATTAGGAAAGGAAGCTACCAAATGAGTATGTGTAGAGTCCACCAAGATACTATTATCCCGCATCTCTCCAGAATTAGCTTTGTTTCAATTTGGGTTCATGTCAAGTTGCATGACATTTTGTTAGCCAAGACCTCGTTAGATTGAGCAGAGTCAACCTCATTGAATTGGTGCAGTTTTTTCTTTCTTTCCAATTTTTTATTTCTTTTGAATTTGAACATCCATTTTATCTTTGAGCCAAGGTAAGAAGAGTACCAAAGAGAAAAATACTCAAATGACTGGTAGCTGAGAAAATATTTGTAGGTACAGGGATCAAGGTGAAATCAACCAAAGTTTTCCCTTGATCTTTTGCGGTTGATCTCAAATTTTGGAGTTCTTTTTCCGTTGATATCATGGATTTTCTTGTCTTGTTGAAGTTTCCTTTTCTAATTTCCCACATAATAACATCATGGTTTAGGCGAGGGCGCTTATTTTACTGTTGGGATGATTCTCTAGCTTTGGAGATGATTGGGTTGTCTCCATTACCATACATGCTTCCAAGGTTAGCTATGTAATTTGTAAGTTCCATTTTTTTTTAATATGATTCATTTTTTCTTCAAATTCCATGGAAGCACCTTTGTCAGAATAAGGCCTAGAGATCAAAGCTTTCCCACTAAGAAAAAGATTTGACTTTAGATGGTTGATTATGATAATAGATTGAAGTTGGCTTTGAAGGTGTGGTTGTGGTTTGATTAGGGTTTGTACAAATCTAGTTTGGGAGGTCCGAAATCCTGCACACTTTATATAGCTTTATGTTATTGAGAGCATACACAAATTTTAACCAGTGTGGAAAAATTGGGGTTTCAAAAGCTTCAATCCCAATTTTAAGGGCCCTAGTCACATGAATAGTCAACTTGACTTTCATGTTCTTATCCTCTCGGTCTCTTCCATAAGGCCTTCTAGATTCATGGTATACATTAGCTGTCTTGAGTATGCCTCTAAAATATGGGATGATATTCCTTGGTATCCTCTTAACCAAAAGCCAAATTTGAACTTTAGTGAAAAATTCCTTAATCAATAAGATTTGGACCTCCAGTAATTAAGTACCCCAACAAGAACCATCATCTTATCAAAGACTCCTCTAGTACCTTCTTGGCTCAAGGTATTACAGTGCAATTTACTTGTTAGCCTTAATGTTTAGAAATTTCTCCTTTTAATCCAAATATCCACCCTTATTCTGCTGTGCATTTCCCAGTAGGCATTGATGAAGTTGCTGACAAGGTTGGTCTCAAAACAAACACTACTACAAAGTTTTCCTATATATGAAGCAACATTTTCAACCCAGTTAATTTTTGGCACGGATGTTATTTTGGTTCCAAAAAACTTTAGGGAAAAGATATTTGGGGATAACTAGAACATTTTCTATTTGGTCATCCAGATCTATAACTGGGTTACTGCCAGAGTTTGTGGAAGAAGCCAATACAGAGAACCCACGGGTGAGGAAAAAGGTAAGGATGAGTTTCTGGAATCGAGTGGTGCTGAGTTACAAAGATGATATAATTTTAACCTTAATTTGAATTTTTGTCATGTGAGGATTAATTTCAGGTTTGAGCAAAGATGGTTTGGGGAGAGGAGCTGAACCTCTATCAGGTCCAATAGTCATTGTCCAGTAAGCCATGCTAGGTATAAATTTCTGATTCTAGTTGGTAAGGAGCTTCACACGACCCATTTCTGATTTGCTGATGTGGATTGGAGTTGTATTGGCTAATGGTATCTTGGGAGGGTGCCTGTCACAAGCAGAACTAGAGCAAGAAAAAAACCAAGGATGTGAATGACCAGGAACTGGCATTCCTTCCGAAAGAGAGATAACCCGAGCATCGTTATGCTACATATATATAGCCTGTTAACAAATTACCAGATGAAGAGGCAGAGAAACAGTTGGTAAGCCTATAAGAGCATCACAGACAGGGCCGAATGAGATACAACCGATTAAGCAAGGTATACTAGCTCAGAAGATTGAGATGATTCGTATCCCCCCGACCCCCCCAACTCTTGGATTATGGTTGCATGGTAAATCGTATGAGCTTCTCTTCTAAGTATGACCTTCTTCTATTGCAGTGTTGCCACCTGTCCCAACATAGAAACTTTTTATAAAAATATACTCTACAAAACTAAGACAGAGGCCAAGAGATTAAAAGAAATAGAATGACCGGAGATGAGAGTAGTGAGATTATAATTGTAGGGGATGAAAATTCTCTGGGAAACACCCTCATTAAGCCATAGGGTGGTAGATGGGTGTATAATCACCCCTAATTGCGTCTTCAAAAGTTATCCCTATAATATCCGGTATTCTTCACACCCCTATAATTTCTAGATAGATAAAGAAATCCGAAACAGAGTCGACTCGCTAAGAACTTTCAGCTAAACATTGAAATGGATGCGAAATATTCAGTGGAAACAACAACCTTGAAAATCTTTCTGAAATCAAAGAAAAGCATCATCCTGAATGGTACTCTACCGAGTACCCAATTGAGCAATTTCCATATGATTACCTTCCCCAATGGATATGAATTTTCTGATTATGCAAAGAATTTTAATTGGTACTAGAAGATTCATCGATACAACTATGCAGTGAAATGAGGACTACCAGGAATCAGTCATCCCTTACTGCGAAAACAAGTTAAATTTGGTGAAGTTGATCAAGATTCTGCAGGAGATACCAATGAAACTAGTAACGATTCTAATCATTTTTCTGTAAGAACAACATTAACGAGGTTGGGGGAATTAACATTCGTGGTAGTTGTGTTCAAAAAGGAAAGTATTAAAACAAATGATGGGAAAGGAAAAGCTCAAACGAAAGAGGATCAAGCATGTGATAGTGTTCCAACTGCAGTCATGGGCATTTCTGATGCTGATGAATCGATTCCATATGCGACCCATCTACAGTTTGGGAAATTTGTTTTCCATGAGGGAGTAGCAATTATTGCTGACCGTTTGTAGTTGTAGGTGGATGCCAAATGTGATTTGATTGCTTTACATTTCCAGCAGAGGAGGACTGTGATTCTATGTCTAGCATTATACCCATATGATGATTGAAGAATTAAGTTATTTGTGCTTGATCTTTTGTGCTCATTTTCTGCTGGGGTAGCTCACCGAGTTGTTGGCAAATATTCTAAGGCGGTGTTTCCTTCCATGAATCTGAGGGTTAATAATCCAACCATGCCCAATCCAGTCCGAGTACAAGCCCGTCCTTATGGAATGACCAGAAGTCGTGATCGCACCGTTATCCAAGTGACAAGGTTCCGAAGCCGACAACAACAACTTCTCCAGAGACAAATTGGGAAACATCAGAATTGAGGTATTTTGGATGTTAATATAGATAGTTTGATAGAAATATGATAGAATTTATGATGCAGGATAAAAATAATTATTTTGGGGGGCTATTTTGTATTATATGTTTAAATCTCTCTTTGAATATGATTAAAAGAGTGAATTTGGTTATCTTCTAGTTTCTGCTTATTTCTTTTGGTTTGTGGAATTTTTGGATATGAATTCTGATGTAGCAGGTTAACTTAGACGGATACTGGTTTATATTCTTGTTTTGCCTCGTCTTAATGCTTAAAGTATTGTTTATTGTGTGATTGTAGTATTGATGATGTTTGAGATTATGCTAGTGAGGAAAATTTGTAAGATGATGTGAGGCTACAGAGTTTTCATGCTTTTAAGACCAAGAGTAGAGGTACCCGATCTAATATGATTAACTGGAAACCTAAGTTTAGAGAGTTATTTTTTGGGAGTAGGTTGACTATTGAGAACACCAGGGGGATTAAGTTGATTTTATTATTATGACTATAGATATGACGCAAACTATGAAATCCAAGACTACCATGAATGTTCTCTTTGAATGGTTGCTGAAATGGGAGCAAAATTTGAAAAGATTCATACTTCTATTCTTACGAGATGACCATTCTTTATGTGGAGATTGTGACTTGCTTCCATGTGAATATCTTCCTCGTGATTGTGATTGTTATTGTAATTATGAATAGGTTTTGCGATGTTGGTTATGTTGATGTTGTGTATGTGATTTTTTTGGATCATGATGAAGTTGAGAAGAAATCTTTCATAATTTGAGATGTAAAAATTATTCGTAAAAGAGTCAATCCATAAAAACAAGCAAGATGAGAGAAGAAAAAAGGAGAGCAAAAACTAGAGAATTCTGCGAGAAAACCGCGAGAACTAGCTGTTATCACCCATATTAACTAAAACCAAAAGTTAGAAATCCAGCCTAGAGAGAAGAGAGAGAAAAACAACTTAAAACTCGCTATTCACGTGATTTAGTTTTGATGAGTCCCATGATATTCAGCGGAGACCCATAATTCTCCAAAAAAAGTTCACCATTCTCCGTTTATGGAATTTTTTTTTATAGTTCACTTAAAACCAGAACAACTTCTTGAACTATTAATTTTTCTACTAAGGCTTTTACTCATTGGATTGAGTTCTAGTTGGTGACTCGTACTCAGTTTATGGGTCTAGATCAAAGTCATCAAATTGTTACCATCATTTGGTCTAATTGGACCAGATAAACTAATTTTCATTTTCGCAAACACTGATGAACTATGATTGTCTCAAAGAGCTTTGTATGTGACTATGTATGAATGTACGGAAAAGTTGGAAATATTTCTAAAGCCCTTCAAAAAAATAAAAATAAATCTTAACC
Source organism: Papaver somniferum (assembly GCF_003573695.1). Taxonomy (NCBI): domain Eukaryota; kingdom Viridiplantae; phylum Streptophyta; class Magnoliopsida; order Ranunculales; family Papaveraceae; genus Papaver; species Papaver somniferum. The sequence continues at coordinate 78,933,222 of NC_039363.1, forward strand.
CATATCATGGAAAGTGGATGCCCTTTCTTTTGGGTTAGATCAAATGAAATATATGTGGGGCACTTGACCTTCTTTCTTTGGCTAGTTGCTCAAGATTTGCAATTCGATATTCTCTTTATAGAGCAATTTTTGTGATGATCTTTTGAGGTTCAGTCTGTAGTAGAAGTAAAAACAAGGACCATCTGGGCTGCTATAAAAGCTATGGAGTAGAAAGCTACTCTTGCGTTGATCGAAAGTGATACTAATAACTTTCTTGACTGATTTCAGCAGGAATAGAAAGAGTCATCTTACTAATGAATTGTTTAACAACATTTTGCACTTTAGTAGAGTGTTTAGATAACATCAGCAAAAGCCAATCCCAAAATTCAAAAGCAAAAATATTTTGCTTCATAAAAGTCTATTTTTTTCCTTTAGAAATTGAACCAACTTTTTACTATGTATTCATTGGACAAAGCTAGTGTCTATCTTCACGGGAAAAAAAAATGAAAAATAACTATTTTTGTTGGTATCTGTAAATATCGATTATTATGCCATGTTTAGATAGTATGAAGGAAATCCCCTTCCCTGGAATGGGGAAGTCCTAAACCCACCACCCCATGAGTTTTGTATATTCTTACATCTTGGGAATACTACTCTTATTCTCCTTTTTTTTTTCTAAGCTAAAACCGGAATCAGGCCCTACACAAATCCAACCAGTTGGACTGACCCCACTGTCAGACTCAACCCCCGCCAAACCCCTCTATACAACTAAATACAAATCTTTACGGTGGGGATTTGTTAGCACATTACCCGGTCGGACTCGCAAGCGTTGCTATCTCAAGCTTGTTTGTCAAGTTTAGTTGATAAAAACTATAGTCTTGATTTCTAGTCTGCCTATAGGAGTTTCAGACTAGGATAGATTGTATAGTTAAGCTTTAGATTTCACGTCGCTTACAACTGAAGACGAAGATCTACTGAAGAACTCGGAGGATCTTCATCAACAAAAGGTATGTGGAGAATAAAATTTATCCATCCTCAGAAGTCTATTTTATTCTTACTTATCTCCTATTAAGACAAAAGTCGTATACGATATAGTCTTTTGGATCATACACATTTGATATTTCGAGTTGAGTATAACTCGCTTATCAATTTCTCGAAATACGTATTGATAGGTGATGGTATTTTCAATGATGTTGTAGTAAAGAGTTCGTTGAGGCTTGTGAAGACAATGAATTCTAGACTTAATAGAACTTAAAAATATAGAAAACTTAACTCAAAATTGATTTCAAGTGATTGAAAAATAACCAAGACACTAGAATCCACTATTACACATGAATGATGTCAAATATTTCATAACTCTAATTATCCTTTTAATCCTTTATTTCTTAATCCACAAATAATCAAACATATTCTCAAAAATTAATTGTATCCCCTAAGCATAGATTATCTAACCAAAGCATAACCTATCTAATTGAATCACAACTAATGAAGAAAATTATGTAAACTTTTAAGAACTCTGCAAAGCAGTGATTGAGTGAATTATAATTAAATATTAGAGAAAATGAAATAGTTACGCATTGTTCATGTGTGAATAGCTTCATCCATTGCCTTGGTTACGAGAGAATTAGCCGCTCATCATGTTGGAAACACGCTCAAAATTTGATTTCATTTATGCTCAAAGGGTTACAAATGATGAATAAGGGAGAATTATAATAAAAATCGGTTTTGCAATGCTTATAACTGTTGCAAAAACCGTTACAAAGAGCCCTACTGTTGTTGTTGCGTTTTTAAGTCTGCCTGTAAACTGCGACCTACAGAATGAGTTGCTGTCACTGTTCAAAAACGACTGCTGGTGCAGGTCCGTTCTTCGTGTTCTTCAGTTTTGCAGCAGCAGAAATGGCAGCTCTGCAAATTTGATTTTTCGCTCTGTGGTGCTCTTTTTCTCTCCCAATCTCTCTGTCCCACTTCTCTATGATTCCCTCACCCTATATATACTCAACATCAGCAAAATATCACGCCATAACTCTCACAAATTTTCATTAAACTCGGCAGTGAAGAAAAATATTCTAGGAATATTTTCTTCCCTGTTTTAGCTTCTCACGTGTTTCTACAGCTGCAAAATCTCCTCATTTATCTTCTTCACGGTCCAGAGTGTTGCTAGAGTCATCATACACGAGCAGAACACGCATAAATCTTCCAAAACCCGTGAACTATTCTTCTCATGCACGGGCTGCCCTGATTCCTTGTCACGGATTTTCCAGCCAAATTTGATCGAAACAAACACCTATACCAGCTCTTTTATAACATATCACAACTACCCATGAAGTTTCAGCCCTTTAGTCCACCTAGAACATCTTCAAATTTCGATCGAAACATTCTCAGAGAGCTGCCACATTTTTCCCGCCAATTTTTAAGTTTCAAATGAAGAAGATGATGTTCCCCTAACCAGCTGTGGGGTGCGAATAACAGCTGCCTTTTTGGGGTGCCCCTTAGTAATTGAGGTGCCCCTGAACCAAATCTGGGCTCCGTATAGCAAGTGTCCTCCGGGGGTGTTCCGAGTGATTTTTCGAGCCGATTTTTCCAACAATATTTATTTTCCAAAAATACCTAAAAATACACAAAACACCATAATAAGGACGAAAACGAGTACCAACAATACTAAACATTGAGGACAAATTAGACACATAAATGCGTCTATCAAATACCCCAAACTTATTATTTGCTAGTCCTCGAGCAAAACTAATAAAAAATAAATAAAACCGAGTTAATGTCGGGAGGGTTTACCAGAGGTGTGCCCGCAAAACCATTACTCCAGACCCTAGCTATCTATGCAGAACCTTGGAAGGCACTAAAGAATCTCCTTGGTTGGCATACTTATTGACTACAGGAGGAAGTACCCTGATGCGAAATTCCAATTGCTGTACACGAGTTTGCATTCAAGCATACTAAAATTCATATAAAGTGACAGAGCTCTACTCAGATAGTTTCTGGACATCATAAACCGGAGTCAACCAATCACATGGATAGATTAAGAAAATGGATGTAGAGAAAAATGTGGATGATGTTGACTAAGGTGAACCTATCCTAATGGACTGAGATACTGGTCTGGACTAATATCAACACACTGGCAAATACAAGGGAACCAGTGGTCGATAATCCTAACTCTAGGTCAACTCAGCTGGCATATACAAGGGTACCAGTGGTCGACTTTATTGTATTTATTCCGGTTGGTCTGGTGGTCTGGTCTCATTTTTTTTTCATCTCAGTCACTCTATTTCACCCTAGTAATGGTAAAAAAAAGAAGAAGAAGAAGTGATCAGGATTCTTTCGATGTTTCCATCACGAGGATATGGCGAAACTACCATGTTTTCTTTTCTAACACCTGAGCTCTGTGATTTTATGAATAGACTCTTCTAGATGTTTCCATCTAATAAGATTGGTTCCACAATTTCTACAATCAAAATGTTCCCATCCACTTAGATCGGTTAGTGCCAACCTTAATAAACATAAATTTCTAGGATCTGGAGTTTATTTATTGCAACTAAAAGCTAACAAAAAGTTTCTTCCCCACCCCCAAACTTAAATCTAACATTGTCCTCAATGTTTCTAATGAAAGAGCAATACCAAAAAGTAAAGTAACATGAGGAATCAGTAAAGAGAGAAGTCGGAAAGATAGTACCTGGGTGAAGATAGAAATCAAAAACTAATATACAACATACAATCGCCTCGATGGTCAATCAAGGGTAAACAGGGTCCTCTAGAGGGACCTCCTCAACATCACCTGTTGGAAAGGGCTCTAAAAAGGGTTTCAATCTCTGACCGTTAACCTTCGAAGAACTACTACCATCCGGTGTCTCGATCTCAACAGCTCCATGAGGAAAGACAGTGCGAACAATAAAAGGACCCGTCCACCGAGAACGTAACTTCCCAGGGAAAAGATGCAAGCGGGTATCATACAGAAGAACTTTTTGACCTGTAGAAAATGACTTCTTTAAAATATTTGTATCATGCACAAGTTTCATTTTGTTCTTATACTCCTTCGCACTATCGTAAGCATCAATACGAATCTCGTCCAACTCATTGAGCTGGAGTTTCCTATGGGCTCCTGCCTTGTCAAAAGAAAAGTTTAGCTGCTTAACATCCCAATAAGCTCTATGTTCTAACTTGACAGGTAATGACATGCCTTGCCATACACAAGCCGATAAGGCGACATTCCAATGGGGGTCTTAAACGCAGTACGGTAAGCCCATAAGGCATCAGTAAGCCTAGACGACCAGTCTTTCCGATTAGAATTAACTGTTTTCTCTAATATACGTTTTATCTCCCTATTGGAAACCTCAACCTGACCACTAGTCTGTGGATGATACGGGGTAGCTACCTTATGTGTAATACCACATTTCTTCATCAAAAGCCTAAAAGGTCCATTACAAAAGTGCGACCCACCATCACTAATTATAGCCCGCGGTGTACCAAAACGTGTAAGAATATTATTTTTCAAGAAATCAATCACAACCCTATGGTCATTGGTTTTACACGCAACCGCCTCAATCCACTTAGAGACATAGTCTACAGCGACAAGGATGTATAGGTTACCAAAATAATTAGGAAACGGACCCATAAAGTCAATACCCCACACATCAAAGACCCCGAAAACTAAAATAAGGTTCAAGGGCATCATGTTCCTACGGGAAATGGTTCCTAATTTCTGGCGACGTTCACAAGTAACACAGTAACTGTGGGAGTCTTTAAACAACGAAGGCCAATAGAATCCACAATGCAATATCTTAGCAGCAGTCTTCTTAGCACTAAAGTGACCCCCACACGCATGATCATGACAAAAGGAAATAATACTGGACTGGTCACTCTCAGGTATACATCTCCTAATAATCAGGTCTGGACAATACTTAAAAAATAAGGATCATCCCAAAAGAAGTGCTTAACCTCAGCTAAAAATCTAGAACGCTCTTGTTTACCCCAATGTTGGTCATTCGACCAGTAACAAGATAGTTCACTATATTCGCATACCAAGGTAATTGGGTAACAAAGAACAATTGTTCATCAGGAAAGTTGTCCCTTATAGGAAGGGAATCATTAAGGGTATCCACAACAAGTCTAGACAAGTGGTCTGCTACTACATTTTCTGCACCCTTTTTGTCTCTAATGTCCGGAGAAAACTCTTGTAACAACAGGATCCACCTAATCAATCTAGGTTTCGTATCCTTCTTAGACAAAAGATATTTCAAAGCAGCATGATCAGTATATATTACGATCTTAGAACCTAAGAGATAGGGTCTAAACTTGTCTAAGGCAAACACAATGGCTAACAGTTCCTTCTCCGTAGTGGTATAGTTCAACTGGGCATCATTCAGAGTTTTTCTAGCATAGTAAATTACATGAAGTAACTTGTTTTCTCGCTGACCTAGCACAACACCAATAGCATAATCTGAAGCATCGCACATGATTTCAAAGGGTAGGTTCAAGTTGGGTGCCTGGACTATGGGGGCGGTAGTGAGTAAAGTTTTAAGCTTCTCGAAAGCCTCTAAACAAGCATCATCAAAGACACACTTAACATCTTTTGCAAGAAAATTGCAAAGAGGTCTAGAAATCAAGCTAAAATCCTTAATGAATCGACGATAAAACCAGCATGCCCTAAGAATGACCTAATACCTTTTACGGTTTTTGGGACCGGTAAAGTTTTAATAAGGTCAACTTTGGCTCTATATACCTCTATACCCTTTGAAGATACGATATGCCCTAGAATAATTCCTGAACGAACCATGAAGTGACATTTCTCCCAATTAAGCACTAAATTATTTTCCTTACACCTAGTCAAAACTAATGACAAATGATGCAAGCACTCATCGAAAGACGAACCAAACACAGAAAAATCATCCATAAAGACCTCTAAGAACCGTTCTACCATGTCAAAAAATATGCTCATCATACAACACTGAAAGGTCGCAGGGGCATTACATAAGCCGAAAGGCATGCGTCTATACGCAAAGGTACCAAAGGGACAGGTAAAAGTGGTTTTCTCTTGGTCTTCTAGGGCAATAAGAACCTGATTATAACCGCAGTATCCATCTAAAAAGCAATAATGGCTACGTCCAGCTAATCTCTCTAGCATTTGGTCGATGAAGGGAAGGGGAAAGTGGTCCTTCCTAGTGACCTTGTTCAATTTTCTATAGTCAATACAGACACGCCAACTCGTGGTCATTCGGGTTGGGATTAACTCATTGTTATCATTCTGGACTACATTAATACCAGATTTCTTGGGAACAACCTGAATGGGGCTGACCCACTTACTGTCTGAAATGGGGTAGATAATGCCTGCATCTAACAGCTTCAGAACCTCGGTTCGAACAACTTCTTTCATATTAGGGTTCAGTCGACGTTGCATCTCCCTAGAAGGTTTGGTGTCACTCTCTAAATAGATATGATGCATACAATCAATAGGACTTATACCCTTAATGTCTGCTATGGTCCACCCTAAAGCTTCCTTGTTATTCTAAAGGACAGTCACTAGCCTACTTTCCTGATCACTATCCAAGTCGGATGCTATAATCACAGGTAAAGTTTCAGAGGGGCCTAAAAACACATACTTCAGGGTATCTGGTAATGGTTTAAGGTCCAACTTGGGAGGCTTTTCCAACGAAGGAACTAGGGTAGACTCGGGAACGGGTAAAGGTTCGAACTTAGGTTTCCATCCATTACTAGTGTCTAACAAAGGGGTTGAATCTAACAAAGCATTCACCTCATTAATCACATCATCATCATCAAAATCAATCCCAAAGTGAGCTAGGCATTTCTCTAACTGATCTTCTATCAAAGTGTTTGGTAATGACTCCTCTACTAAGGTGCCTATCATGTTCACCTCTTCTACGCTCGAGTCGTCCAGTTCCTGGGGTAACTTACTAATGTGAAAGATGTTCAGCTCAATAGTCATATTACCAAAAGACAAATTCATAATACCAGTTCGATAGTTAATGATCGCATTGGATGTTGCTAAAAATGGGCGACCTAAAATCACCGGTATCTGGTTCTTTAGGTCAGGGACAGGTTGGGTATCTAGGATAACAAAATCCACTGGATAAATAAACTTGTCGACCTCAATAAGAACATCCTCGATCACACCACGAGGAATTTTAACGGACCTATCAGCTAACTGGAGTGTCATCTGGGTAGGTTTCATCTCACCAAGTCCTAGCTTAAGGTACACATGGTATGGAAGTAAATTCACACTGGCTCCTAAGTCAAGCAAAGCTTTCTCAACACGGTGTTTACCTATTGTGCAAGAAATGGTAGGGGACCCTGGGTCTTTATACTTAGGAGTAGTGGTATTCTGAATAATGGAACTCACGTGACTAGCTAGGAAGGCTTTCTTTTGGACACTAAGCTTACGCTTTCGTGTACACAAGTCCTTAAGGAACTTGGCATAAGCCGGAATCTGCTTAATCACATCCAACAATGGTAGGTTGATAGTAACCTGCTTAAAAACCTCTAATATATAATTAAAGTTGGACTCCCTCTTAGTCGGAACTAGCAGCTGGGGAAACGGGGCTCTGGGAACAAAGCCGGGCTCAGCAGGACCCTCATTGGTCTCTTTGGAGACTCTATAAGTCTTCTCATTCTCTGGCTCAGAAGGGTGAACTACAGCATGTTCACTATTAGGCATGGAAACCTTGTTGTCTATCTCTCTACCGCTCCTAAGGGTTTTAATAGCATTTACATGATCGGATGGTCTTTCACCTATTTCATTAATTTCTCTAGGGTTTGGTTGAGTTTGACTAGGAAACTTACCTCTTTCTCTTAAAGACTCATTTATATGACTAACCTGGGTTTTCAACTCGGAAATAACCTGAGAGTTAGCCTGACCTATTCTCTTATTTTCTTCTAAACCTTGAGCAACAGATTGCTGAAACTGCATAGTGTTACGAGTTAACAAAGCAAGAGACTCTTCTAAACTCATAATCTTCTTATCTGAAGGGTTCTGAAACTGTGCCGGGGCTGAAGGATTCTTAGGATAGCCAAAACCTGGGGAGCTTGAGAGTTACTAGACTAACCTTGATTCTGGTCCTTAGACCAAGAAAGGTTGGGATGGTTTCTCCAGCCAGGGTTATATGTTTCTGAATAAGGGTCAAACTTCTGACGGTTATCGAATATAGTGTTGTCATAAAGAGCATTGGCTTGCTCTTCAACAGTATGGTCTTCCCAAAAAGGCTCTATTCTACCACTAGTACCACTAGAATGACCTAATTCCAACGCTTCTAACCTGTTGGCTATGGCTGCTATTTTAGCATCTGACTCATAGGATCCTTCTACCCTATTGACATTTCCTCTACTTAGAAGAATTGTTTTCTGGGGTTCCTATTATTTTCCCATTGTTGGGTCTTATTGGCGATTTCATTCAAAAATGTCATTGCCTCATCAACAGTTTTATTCTCAAACCCACCTGTGCATAAGGACTCAACCATGGTTGTTGTTGAATAATCTAAACCCTCGTAGAGGATCTGAACTAACCTAACCTTCTCTAAACCATGATGAGGACATTGAGATATTAAGTCATTGAACCTTTCTAAATACCTATATAAAGATTCTCCCTCTTGTTGAGCAAAAGTACAAATTTGTGTCCTAATAGACGGTGTTTTGTGCCTTGGGAAAAACTTATGTATAAAGGCAGATGTAAGTTGTTCATAGGTTTCAATTGACTCAGAATCCAAATTATACAGCCAAGATTTGGCTTTATCTTTTAAGGAAAAGGGGAATAACCTAAGTTTCAGTGCATCATCACTAAGGTTTTTAATTTTCAGAGTACTACAGACTTCCTCAAATTCCCTAACAAGAAAATAGGGGTTCTCATTCTCTTTTCCTAAAAAGGTTGGGAGCATCTGTAAAGTCCCAGGTTTGAGTTCATAATTTGCCTCGGTTTCAGCTAACTTGATACAAGACGGACGAGAGGTCCTAGTTGGGTTCAATAAAGCTTTTAAAGTTGCCATTTCTGGCACTACCAAAAGACTAGGAGTACTTTCTTCACAAGGAAGCAGATTCTCAAAACTGAAGTTTCCAAAAACGGGGCTCTCTAAAGAAGAGTCTTCGAGCTCCCCGCCTTCACAAGAAGAACTACTAGGTTTTTCACTAATCATACGACCTAGAGTGTTTCTTTTCCAAGCCCGTTCTCTAATGACCTCGGGCATACACTAGAAAAACAAAACAAAAACGAAAAGCCCTAAAAGGGAAGGGAATAACTATGCAAACACAAACAAGGCTGACTCCACCACAGCAAACCGACTGAATTCTAGCAAACAAAAAGCACGATGGCTCCACTTAGATTGTTTCTATATCAGCTTCTAATCCTTCGAAAGGGAATTCGTTACAATTTAAGAAAACCCCTCTGGAATCAATCCGAGTCAAAGTAAGTTGAATTGAGGTGAGGGAAGCTCAGTGGAGCTTTGATACCCAAGGCCTCACCGCTATCACAAGGCGGTGCAGTCACACATTCAACTCACAGAAACCATCATGAACTTCGAAGTATGCTAAAAGAGTAACCAATATTTTTCGAACGACTTTCCTACTAAGCTCGTTATCCTATAGGTCTAGTTCTATTCCAAATTTTAAAGCTTAGGTTCGCGTTTGGTTTCGTTTTCCTAAGGCGGGCAAGAAGAGAACGGTGATGAAATCCGAACCCTTATCTTGTATGGCCAGTCCTTGCCCTTTACTAGGAATTTAAAACAGCCGTTTTCAGTTCCTCAGCATATATGCAAACGAAGGAATACAGTAACTCGATGACAGGGGATTCGCGAGTGTTTCGACAAACTTACCTCCCGTTCCAGACGGGGGATGAACCGTTGTCGTCGACTCGGGACACAACTCCTATGTTGTGTACGAACCCGAGGGGCCGAGGTGATATCGTAATCATCGTCCTTCTCTGCAAACAGTTTAATATTTAATCTACCCTTCCGTAGGGTTTAAAAAATTAATGTCCAAATGTCCAAAGTCCAAAAGAAAGGTCCAAAAAATAAAGTGCAAAAAGAAAAAGAAAAATACAAAATAAAAAGAATTCCTAATACAATCTAATAAAATAACACTCTCTTTTTTTTTTTCTCTCTTTTTCTATAAAATAAAAAAAATTCTTCTTCTTTAGCTCCTTTCGTTTTGCCTTTTACTTCAAGTCTTTAAATATTCGCCAAAAGCTTTGGAAAAAATTTCTTTCGCTCCAAATTCCCAAAATCTGAAAGGAAAAGACAAAAACCCAAAAACGTAAAGAAGAACAAAAAAAACTAAAAATAAATAAATCTAAAAACTCTATCCTAAAGACAAGCCCGCGTTGGCGGCGCCAAAAATTGATAGTATTTTCAATGATGTTGTAGTAAAGAGTTCGTTGAGGCTTGTGAAGGCAATGAATTCTAGACTTAATAGAACTTAAAAATATAGAAAACTTAACTCAAAAATTGATTTCAAGTGATTGGAAAATAACCAAGACACTAGAATCCACTATTACACATGAATGATGTCAAATATTTCATAACTCTAATTATCCTTTTAATCCTTTATTTCTTAATCCACAAATAATCAAACATATTCTCAAAAATTAATTGTATCCCCTAAGCATAGATTATCTAACCAAAGCATAACCTATCTAATTGAATCACAACTAATGAAGAAAATTATGTAAACTTTTAAGAACTCTGCAAAAGCAGTGATTGAGTGAATTATAATTAAATATTAGAGAAAATGAAATAGTTACCCATTGTTCATGTGTGAATATCTTCATCCATTGCCTTGGTTACGAGAGAATTAGCCGCTCATCATGTTGGAAACACGCTAAAAAGTTGATTTCATTTATGCTCAAAGGGTTACAAATGATGAATAAGGGAGAATTATAATAAAAAACGGGTTTGCAACGCTTATAACTGTTGAAAAAACCGTTACAAAGATCCCTACTGTTGTTGTTGCGTTTTTAAGTCTGCCTGTAAACTGCGACCCACAAAATGAGTTGATGTCACTGTCCAAAAACGACTGCTGGTGCAGGTCCGTTCTTCGTGTTCTTCAGTTTTGCAGCAGCAGAAATGGCAGCTCTGCAAATTTGATTTTTCGCTCTGTGGTGCTCTTTTTCTCTCCCAATGTCTCCGTCCCACTTCTCTATGATCCCCTCACCCTATATATACTCAACAACAGCAAAATATCACGCAATAACTCTCACAAATTTTCATTAAACTCGGCAGTGAAGAAAAATATTCTAGGAATATTTTCTTCCCTGTTTTAGCTTCTCACGTGTTTCTACAGCTGCAAAATCTCCTCATTTATCTTCTTTACGGTCCAGAGTGTTGCTAGAGTCATCATACACGAGCAGAACACGCATAAATCTTCCAAAACCCGTGAACTATTCTTCTCATGCACGGGCTTCCATGATTCCTTGTCACGGATTTTCCAGCCAAATTTGATCGAAACAAACACCCATACCAGCTCTTTTATGACATATCACAACTACCCATGAAGTTTCAGCCCTTTAGTCCACCTAGAACATCTTCAAATTTCGATCGAAACATTATCAGAGAGCTGCCACATTTTTCCCGCCAATTTTTAAGTTTCAAATGAAGAAGATGGTGTCCCCCTAACCAGATGTGGGGTGCGAATAACAGCTGCCTTTTTGGGGTGCCCCTTAGTAATTGAGGTGCCCCTGAACCAAATCTGGGCTCCGTATAGCAAGTGTCCTCCGGGGGTGTTCCGAGTGATTTTTCGAGCCGATTTTTCCAACAATATTTATTTTCCAAAAATACCTAAAAATACACAAAACACCATAATAAGGACGAAAACGAGTACCAACAATACGAAACATTAAGGACAAATTAGACACATAAATGCGTCTATCAGTAGGTTTCTGTCTTAGCTACATTCATCATTATTCTTGACCTTATGTCAAAAGATGATCATGTGGAAATTGCCTTGAAACATCTTACATGATTTGTGTGAGACAGTCATTTGATGTCGACTTGGAAAGTTTCATATTGATCATTCGATCACTTGAAAGTTGCTCATTAGATAATGGTGTATGTGAGACATTCATTGTCGTCTTCTAAGAATGTTTCAATGATTGAAATGAGAGTTAAGAGCTAAAACCCATATCTGGATATATTATGGTTTTTGTACTTAATGTACGAACTGTTTTGACGGAATTCAGGACCGAAAGTTTGCATACCTATTCGCAAACTTATTCAACTGTTTAAGTCAGGGTACTTAAGTTTGCATACCCATTCACAAACTGATTTAACTGTTGAAGTCCGGGAACCAAGTCTGCGTACCCGTTTGCAAACAGTTTCAACTGAGTTCGGTCCGGAGCTAAAGTTTGCGTACCCGTTTGCAAACTTTTAGCTTGTGACCAATGTCCGGAACTTAAGTTTGCATACCCGTTCGCAAATTTAAGTGGTTCAAGTTCTTAAATCGGTAAAGTATGATTTCATACTCATGAACAAATACATTTATATAATAAGGAATGCAATCTTTGCAAACCGTGGATTAAATATTCATGAATTGATTCTTCCGAATCAAGCCGATATTGCTTCGATCCATTCATGTATTTTACTACAAGATAATGAACAATTGAACAACTCTACGAAGAACGCAATCAGATCCTTTGATCATCATAATTGATCTAGATGTGTTAGATGAATGTGGATTATACAAAAGTGTTCATATGACTAACTTTGGTTAACTACTATTGAACCAACCTTATGTACACGTTTTGGTACGGTTACCCATATCTAAATGAAGTATATTTCATTTGTGTGTGACAAGCTAAGTCCATCTAACGATGGAGAGATATTTCTTTGGTTTCAAGCAAAAATTAGTTTGCATCTTAAATCAGGATTTCATCTAACGGTGAATAATGAATGCTTTGTTTCTAAGCTAACTAAGCAAACCTTGATTTGAAAGCTATATAAAGGAGAACTCTAGCAACTGGGAAACCTAATCCCCACATCTCTTGTGTGATACTAGTTGCGTACTAGATTCGGTTTTCCATTAACCTAGGTTTTTCCTAAAACCATTTAGGTTAACGACTTAAAGACTTCATTGGGATTCTGAAGCCAAATCCAACTATTTTTTCTGTAGTTGCATATTCTGATCTTACTTGTTCTATCTTATCGAGTACTATCTTCTCTAAGATTGGCTCGAGATTTATCTCCAATAGGTAAGATATAAAAAGTAATCACAAAGCCCTTTGTCTCATTTTTTGTGATTCCATAATAACTTGTTCTTACTACCATATAGTTAAGTGATTGTGAGGTGATTGATATTTTTAGGCTGTTCTTCGGGAATGTAAGACCGGATTATCAATTGGTTCATGTGCACCTTGATTTATCATAAGACAGAACAAAACTTCATAGGTATTTCTATGGGAGACAGATTTATCTATCAGAATAGACATTTCTGTGGGAGACAGATTTGTTCATAAGTCTTCGACTTTTGGTCGTCGAGTTGTGGGTGAGATCAACTAAGGGAATCAAGTGCGTAGAGTCCTGCTGGGATTCAGGGGCGCAATGAACGCGAATGTACCTCGATCAGTGTAAGATTGGTTAGGGCCCAACTACATTCTAGTCCGAAGTTAATTTGTAGTAGGCTAGTGTCTGTAGCGGCTTAAGACAGTGTGGTGTTCAATCTGGCTAGGTCCCGGGGTTTTTCTACTTTGCGGTTTCCTCATTAGAAAAAATTCGGCGTCTGTGTTATTTATTTTCAGCATTATATTTGTTTATATAATTGAAAATCACAGGTTGTGTGCAGTTCAATCAATTGGTAAATTGAACCTTTGGTTTTTGATTGAAATTGATTGACACTTGAACATTGGTCTTTGATACCGTTCAAGTTGTTTCTCATAATAATCAGGCTCGCGGATTCTATATGTTTGATTTGCTGATTACATTGAGAAATTGAGATATAACTCTTGGATACTTTTCCTTGATTGAGTCTGACTGTCTAGTTGATTCTCTTGGAATTGTATTGGAGTTCTCCATACAGATTGCCGAACGAAATATTGGGTGTGGTTGTTAGACCCCTGCTTTTTCAGGATTGAATTCCTGACTTCCTCCTTACTAAAGTTGATAGGATACCACTGAGCTATGCCCCTGACTTTCTCATCTTATATCAACATGAGAATAATAGTATGTCTAGAATACTGATTCCGTTCCTTCCAACCAAACAAGCCATTAGTCTCTTTTGTGGACTTTGCTGGCAGCGAAGCTCGGTGTAAGCAGAGTGTGAGATACAACTAGTCACAAACAATTATATGTGCGGAAATATCCGTCCAGCCTCTGGACTTTTAGCCTTATAATATACACACTGTTTTTCGTTGGTAAAATCTGGGAAGTTTTGCAAGAGGAAGAGAGATCGAGTTTTAGAGAGAGAAACTGTGAAATTTTCTCGTAATGGCGGAAGATCTAGTTTTAGATACAGCAATCAGAGATTGGGTTTTGATCCCACTCTCTGTAGTCATGGTTCTAATTGGCATCCTTCGTTATTTTGTTTCTAAACTCATGCGATCTTCTTCTACACCAGATGCAAAGATGGTCAAAGAAGGGTTTGTATATTCAAAACCCTAGAAAATCTTTTTCTTTTCAATTCACCTATAAATTTCTTATTCTGATTCTTTTGTTTGTTGATATCATAGGCAGGTTGTTCTTAGGGCAAGGAATTTGCGAGTTGCTGCTAATTTTATTCCTTTGAAGTCATTTCGAGTTCGCAAAGCTTATTTCACTAACGAGGTTTGAATTCTATCTTAGGTTTTGGTTGATTAATATATGGTTCTCTTCTTATGGAAATTGCTTATGTTCGCTAGAGTTTGGATAGTTTAGTGATACTAGATATGTAGGATTAGGTATGTTTTGTAGTTAAACCATGAGTTGGTCGTAAAGATTGCATTACAAACGTCTCAAAGCACCAGGATTGGTGAATAGCTGCACTTGAATTTAGGCTACACATTTGTGTGCACAAGACATAGGCTCACTGTATGAGTTTGGTTAGCTTGAACACCCATTTCCCAGTTTTGGTAACTCCTCAGAATTAGCCAACATGATTGGAAGTTGTCAAACAAAACAAGTATTTTATCCACCAAACTTCTCTAAGATCGGTATAACTACACAAGTGCTTAATTAGGAAATAGTGAAGGCAGACCACTAACCTGAAGGTTCCATAGACTAGTTCAAACACTACCTAACTTTTCTAAGATCAGCACAGAACTACGCAAGTGCTTAAACAGGAATTAGTGAAAGCAGAAACAGAGTTGTCCACTAACCGGAAGAAGGTTCCGTGGCCTAAATTCAAACACTACCAAAAAGGTCAAGCAGGAGGAAAGAGAGAGAATTTTTTAGATAACCCCCACAATGGAAACAGGTTCTTTACTTCTTTTACTCTTTAGAGACTTATTGATGAGAGATTTGTAGATTTGTAACAATGCCAGCAGCAATTGTTCCCTTTATCAGTGTATGTAGCTCTTTGTCACCGCCGATTGCAGTAAAACAACTAGAGAGCGCTTGTAATCATGAAGCTGTATTGTAAAAAGAGAAACAATGAGATGCAGAAGGCTATGCTTGGACAGACTCGGTTTCGAATTTGCAGAAAACCTCCATCCACAACATCCACGTTTAGTCTTTTATTAATATAAGATAAATATTACAAAGAAAGTAGCCGAGGAAACAACATCAGAACGTAGATCGCAATACAAATTAAGGATACTATAAAACCATATATATATGGCAATTGACCAGAAATCCATAGTCAGCAAAAGTTTCCTCAGGTTTGAACTTCTGTTGTCTGGTTATGTAGGACACAATATTTAGAGATTTGCTGAACCTTGAAAAAACTTACTGCCTTGGTGTTGCATGGTTGGTTGCATGTTTTCAATGTTGAGTTCCATTATATGTGATATAGTTGAAAATGCATGAAAATTTTGAGGATATCATTTTCGCTACTAGGCCGTTGGCAGCGGTTTCGAAAAAATAAATAAATAAATTCTTGCTGTAATGACAGGAAGATGGTTTACTTCACGTTCCTAAGGGGACAGCAGCTCCAAATCCACAAGCTCAGATGTTGTCTGATCCTAATATGGCCATGGATATGATGAAGAAAAATCTTTCTATGATCATTCCCCAGGTAATCTAGTCAATTTGATGGTTTATTCATATTTTAAACACTTGCTTGCTTGGGAATACTCACCTTCTTGTCCTATATTGTCCCTTATTTTCAGACCCTCACTTTTGCATGGGTCAACTTTTTCTTCTCTGGTTTTGTTGCTGGTATGTGTCGGAACTTTCTCATTGTGAATTGTTGGTGATTTATTATCTATGTTGGGGCCAATAAGAAGGGCGGACATTTGTTATTTCTATGAACTTCCGATACAGTTAGGAGATTCTTTACATGCTTGTTCCGTGTCCATCTGATTTGCCTTCTTTCCGGTCTTTCATTCAGCCAAGATACCATTTCCACTTACTCAGAGGTTCAGATCAATGTTACAAAATGGAATTGACTTGAGCACCGTTGACGTCAGCTACGTTAGCAGCCGCTCATGGTAACTATTATCTTTTTTGGACCAGAACTTTGCATCTATCGGTTAGGATTTCTTAGTTGATCTTGTGATCTTTGTGAAACATTTATCACCATTTTCATGCAGGTATTTTCTCAACCTGTTTGGATTAAGGGGTCTTTTCAGCCTTATTCTGGGAGAAGAAAATGGTGATTACTAGTCTTCTAACTCCTGGTTTAGTGTTTTGGTCACAGCTTAAAGACATGAGAATAGATGTGACGGAGTTTGAAGTTTATCTTTTGTTACTAGTTAGTAATTTATTGTTTTGGCAATGCAGCTACTGATGACACACAGAAAATGATGCAAATGAGTGGATTTGGAATGGATGCCACAAAGGTAATTTTCGAGTGTTCTGCCTAGCGGTTTCATATTTGTCTATCAAGCTATGCATCCTGCAGCATATATACATACAAATTGGTGCTTTCCTACAGTTGATTCTATTTTCTTCTCATTTCTTTTTTCAGACTCTGGGTGCAGAGAAAGACAGCCTTGACATCATCCAGCATGACTGGGTCCTGCCAAAATTCGAAAAGCGTGCTGAAAGAGTGTTGAGAAAACTTGTCGCCTAATTCCCACTCAACAAAATACAATTTGACCTCAATTTCAGTTTCATGTGTACCTGTGCGATCATCGTCCAACATGATTGGATTCACCGTAAATTCGGGAGGCTTTTGGAAAGGGTCCTGAGAATTCCGGTCACCTGATTTTCTCTCAATCGATTACAGTGTAACCTTAGAATCAGTTTTCACGTGTGCTTCTGGGTCTCTAGAGGGTTTTATGTTTTAGTAGATAATGTTGTTGGATGAGTTTTATCGAAAACTTGAGGGATAGCTGCAATTGTTTATCAGAAAGATGGAGAACAAATGGCCACTACACTTTCTAATCAATTCCATTTCTAAGCTTAATCTTTATCCTCTTTCAGTCATTTTATCATAACTAAGTTTGTATTTTAAAGCAGTCTAGGAACTCCAAAGTTATTGCCTTCAGCTAAACAGGGCCATTCTAAGCTCTGCGGTGAATCAAAGCCCTCACAGAGTCTTGATACAACAAAGCCATGTTATCGAAATTAAAATATACTATTTTTTTTTACTTCCTAAAACACACTGATAAAACTCCCAGATGATGCCAATAGATAAAGAACTCTGAAATGAGAAAGGAGGAAAAAATTCGGAACTTGTTTGATTCGGACCTACTTAACTATTTCCGAGTCTAAATTATATTGTTAGAAATGCACCAATACATAATAACAGCTTCCTGTACACCTGAAGAGAGGTAATCTTCTTTCTTGGGCCTAAAAGACCATCCTTTGAAGGTTAGCTTGACCCCAGGCCTTGCTGTCTCATCCTCCAAAGGTAAGTTTGATCTTCACCAATTTACGGTGTACCTCATCCGAGGATTAGTCTGTTGTATTATATCGTGTACTCGTATTATTTGCTTCATATCTTCTACTCCAACTCCAGGCAAGCTTGGTCTACTCATCTGCGAGGACCTCCAAACATAGGCCTCATGTATTTATCATCAAATTTTCTCCAATATGAGTGTATCGTATATACAGGTCTTTCCAACAGCATGGAGATACCGTCCTTCGCTCTAAGGATGTTGGTCGAGGCAGATTCATCAAATGAAAGCAAGGGAAGGGTCATATCATGACTTGGAATAGTATTATCTGGATGGTGGTTTCCGCTCGTATGGTGTGGAAGCAGTAACCTTATTAACGGCTTCGTCAAAAAACCGAATACCTGTGCGTTTAAAATTATGCTAATTAGCACAAGCCAACCGAATAATGAAAGATAAAGAAGGAAAACATTCCGAGAGAGACGCACCACAGTAGTAAAAAGTACAGTGAAAACCGTGTTCGTGACCATTGTTGCATGAGCAGGAATCATTGTTACGCCAGAATAAGTGAACTTCAGAAATAAAGAGAGAGTATCAGTAAAACCGCTCTGCCAATGGTTGGAATTACAACATTGAGTTTTTAGTATTAGCTTACCTGTTTGAAAGCCAGGGCGATGGAAACAGCTCCTCTCATAAGACCAGCCCACCAAATTACAACCTAGTTAAGTTAGCAGCAGAAAGTAATACACATCTGAGCATTTAACTAGTTTCATATTGGCGGTGCTTTGTGGGGAAACTTGGTTAAAAATTGTTGAAGACGAAATTTTGAAATTTTACTTACCTGGTGTTTGAATGTTATCGATACTCTTTCATCACTTTTATTCATGTAGTTGGATAAAACAGAGAGAGGAAACACAAACGCCGCACGGCCAACTGCAATCAGAAGGATGATGATGGAGTACATGCTGATGCATGTTTTGAAGCTGCAGGAAGTAAAAGATAGGTTTTGAAGTTGCAGGAAGAGAATGACACGTCTACTAAATATATTTCAAAGGATTTTCTTTTAATCTAAATATATATTTTAGAAAAACGACCTCTTATTGCTAATTTTCCATTTCTCTACATCTGAGGCATCCATTCCGCAGTATAAGAAGATAAAAGCTTCCGCGATGAATGACATTGTTGCAAATGTATGCCTGCAAAATGTGAATGACATTAGCAGGCTTTGTTTGTTGACTACTACAATGTTTTCCAACTTCAAAGAAGAGATCTGAAGCAACTACTAGAAACCAAACAGTAACAACATCGATGGCAAATGGTTTAATCTCCAGAAGCGCAACTAAGCTCACAATGTGTAATTGTATACTTGCCTAGTTGTGACTCTTGAGTTCTCTGTGACGTTATGCCAAGCATAATGCGACATAACAATTCCACAAAAGAAAACTGTGAGGATACCACTCAAGTGTAGCAACTGCAGAACAAACAAGTATAAATAAGAGAATGAGGGTAAGTAACTACAGAGATTCAGATCTAAAAAGAACATTAATTGCTCAGTCCATTGTTACCTCGGCCAGCATATATGAGAGATACGGCATTAAGAACATTAGAGCACATTCACGGTCAGTTGAGTGCCTGAAAAAAAAGATCACATGCAGGTGACATCTATGGCTGAGGAATATTTGTTGCATACCAACACATATTCATCCACATTGCAATCAAGACGAAGCAACTAGGACGTCGTGGAAAATCACTTACCTACCGAAGTATAACGTCCTAAGAGCGTAAGAAGTCAGAAGCCCTACCTGCATAAAGTGAAACAGGTAAGTTGTGAATGTACATATAGAAGATGCTGAAACAGATGTGAGAAGCACCCATTACTTCAAACTATTATTCTTGAACCTCCACTTACAACAACTCCAAGGGCAGTGCTTGTCGAAAATAGGAAGAGGAAATCTTTGATAACATTAACTGAAGCCCATCCGGTAATCCTTGATACATCGATCTTTTGGATTGCTTTAAAGAGAACAACTGAAGTTGCATCATTCACTACTCCCTCCCCAAAAACTAGGCTGTACAGCAGAGGAGTCTCGTCTTGATCAAGGACCTTTATGAAAGCATCGTAGATAATTTTTCTTTCTTTCAGTTATACACGTATGACAAATAAAACACTGAAAACTGACAGTAAGCTAAATCGAACTAACCTGTAATGTGCACACTGTATCAGTCGACGAAAAAATGACTCCAATAGCTAAATCATAAAATAATGCGAAATTTAAACGTTATTCATGGGAAACGTAAAGGTGCAAAACAATGGAGAAAGGTTAAATAAAGGATGAAAAACAGTCAAGAGTCTAACCGAGAAAGTCCTGTGTTTCAAGTTCGTTAAACCCTATCTTCGGGAATAACCACATGGAGCCTACAACATCAACAATAAAAGGCAGGGATGTCAAAAGCAAATTCGTCATGGTACATAAATTATTACTGTTACAAATGACTCCAAAATCAAACTACTGTTCGGGACTTCACATGTATGTGCTAGTTGAAGAGGGTTGAAATGTATTACCAATCGTAATGATAACGGTTGAAATAAAAACACCGGGTACTCCAAAAAGCATGATTGTTGAAAAGTTACGAAAGAACTGCTTCTTCTTGACTTGAAACCTGTTGAAGTATTAGCCAAAGGAAACTAGCTCACTAAACTCTTCACAAATTAACAAAATATCCAAACGGACAAACATAGTTTAGAGGTAATGGTTAACTTTCCCAGCATTGAAGATTATCGGAGGCAGAAGATAATAAAAAAACAAGTCCTCGTTAAATCTTAGAATGTGGGAACTTGTTCCTTTGCTAAGAAACAAGACTACGACTCCAGAGACACCTCCCTGCAGGGTTAACACAAGAAACAACAGTATTCATAGAGAGAATTTCGCATCTTTCCTCAAAATTAGGATGGAAGTGAATTATACAGCGGACAATGACTACAATCCCCATATCCGCACAAATAAAAAAAATATAAGCAACCCTGATACAATCGAGCTCAAGATAACGGCGAACAGGACAGGGATAATTTCCCTTGGACGCTGAGAGCTTAATACAACCTTGCATGCATTGCACAGATGCACACCATGCTATTCATAGTTTGGTCTTAAATTCAATTCCCAAGAAATCAGTAGATATATCATTAGTAAGACACTCCATTCATTTTCAATGGTTTGTATATTCAATGCCAACAAAGTCACTAAATTATAACATGTCACAGAGTACTGGTATATCTAAACTGCGAAACTAATTTTATCAAATATGAATGACTCTAGATACCTAATGTTGGTCGCATAGCAACTACTCCTATATTCTATTTACATTATATTAAAAAATCTCGAATTGAACTAATGAATTTCGAAAACAAAATACACATACGAGTAGTACTTACAATGATAATGGCAGTAATGGATTCATTAACCCATTTATTCTCATGAAGTAAATGCCCAACAACTATACATAGACTAAGTACAGCTGCAAAGAGTACTATAGATACCACCTGAGCATGATCTGCCTCATTCACATATCTTGAAATCAGACCCATTCCACCAACACCACCGTCACCAAATAACTCCATTACTAGCAACTTTCTTCTCCTCTTCGGTTTTGGAAAACACCCAGGAAGTATTCGAATCAAACTCTTTTTTTTTTTCTCTTTTTCTATTACGTTGAGGAATTAGTGTCCATCTCGGACTCTCGGAGATAGATTCAGGAGTTTGTTTGATACAGGTTTGGTGTGTCACGTGTCTAATTCACATGATGACAGGGCTTCCTGTTGTCTATCCACGTTTACAACTCTAACTGGACTAGGGTTCTGTTATACTTGCGCACGTACGATTATATAGTACGGTCCTATAGTACGGTCGCATATCCAAAGCAGACTTTTCGTTATCCTGGTTGGATTCACATTCGCCTTGTGATTATTAGGAGATAATAACCTTTTATTTTTTCTTCTTGCCCAAATCACCGATAGTGTCTTTTTTTGATTACCCGAAGTCTGCAAACTAGAAGAGAAAAGACCACTTGCAGGCGGAAAAGTAGGCCAAATTATTTTATTATTATGTCTAACATGCCCCAATGGTCGATTAAACATGGCAGACCGAGAAAAATAGCTTATACGCCACTAGCGCGTCGCGCCGTACAGCCACACCTAAAACCTAATAAGTTCGTTGACAGATCGGCAAAAGATGCTGGAAGAAACATTTAGAGCTTCTTCAACGATTGTTGTGTTTGATTCCTAGTTGGCAACACATTTAAACATCCTCATTCCAATTTTTCCTTAAGTTTAGTAAAAAGAAAATTCATCTCCATTGATATTGTTTGATCAAATGTAAATTTTATTTTTAGTAATTTAAATATTTTATTGGAACTAAAAATGATTATTTAGTATATTATAATTAATTTTAGTTAAACAAAAATTTACTAAGAGTTTTCTCAAATGGAATCTGCATGAAGAAAAAAGTCTTCATCCACATAGGATAGACAACCATTTTTCTAAACCCAACTCATTGATGTGCAGATGATGTGGCAAAAAAAAAGTTAGACATCCTCTAGGTGAACCTCTAGTTTTAGACATTCACTTAGAGGATGTCTTCCCATCCTAGTCACACTTTTATTAATAAAAATCATTAGAGACAAAAATGGAAATAATTTTAACCAATTATATACCTACAAATAAGTAAAAAAAAATACAATACTTTATGGGTTGGAGATAAAATTAGTTTTCTCCTAATATTTAGGATTTTATACCTAGGGGATGTCTAAAAAGTGATGCCACACAGAAAACATCCACATTCATCATTGGAGAAGCTCTAAGATAGCTTAACATTGTTAAAGTGAATGTCAAGTTTTTGACATTTACCTCGACAATCTCTAACAAAAACTAAGCCATGTCATCTTCACATTAATATAAGAAGTTGGGTTGGAGAAGGATTTTAGGAAAAATTAATGTCTATCCTATGTGGATTTAGACATTTATCTTCACATACATTCCATTGGAGAAGCTCTTATTATTATTACTTTTATTTTTTTTATATTTTTTTTTGGTAAACAAAAACATATATTAACAAAGACTAAGTGAGCCTTACAGCACGGACGAAGGCTTTCCCCGCTACATCTTCATAAAAAAGATGAAACAAATAATGAGATGGATTTACAATCCAGGTTTGATCTAAAGGAAGGAAAAAACATTCAAAACATGTTTTGATTAACCATGGTTTTACCTATTTAGAACCTACATTTTTTTATTTATTTTTTTTTGCTAAGAAAAAGAGATTTCATTAAACAAAAGAAGGATTATAAGGATTGTAGAGGAAGTAAGGTTGATCAACTTCCCATGTACCAATTACATTCAACCTTCTGCTATACTTAGCAACTTTATCTGCCAAGGAATTGAAATCTACTAATATATTCAAACTTGGAAAAAGAAAGATTACTGGCTAAAGCAAAACAATCATCAAGAATAGAACTTGCAGACCAGCTAATCTGGATTCCTGCTTTATTTAAGTAAGAGATGGAATTTTTAGAGTCACTTAAGATACACTTGTAGTTGAACTGTCTGCTACTGCTCCACTGTAATGCTTCAAAGATAGCCAGACTCTCTGCTTCTTCTACACTGCCAGTCCATGTTTTATTCTGCACCCTTTGTAAATACCTGCCAGATGATAATAGACAATTCCAATACCATATTGGTTAGAGTTGAAATCGAAAGATGCATCACAATATAATACACAACATTCATCAGGCAGGTTTAAACTTGAAGTATTCCCATCAAGGACATTAGTAACAGTCTGAATGAAAGTAGTGTTAGATTGTAGAGATGAAATTGTTTCATTGCACAGATTAGTGGCCCATCTGGAAGTAATGGAACTATTAAGACACTTATCATGAATTTTTATACAACATCTTTCCTTCCATATGCACCAGGCAGTGGTGAACATAACACATTGCTCTTTCATAGGAATTGCACTGCGTAACCATTTTAGAATCCAGTGCCTTATACAAATGTTTGAATCTGCATGTTGAAGGGATAGATGACCATATGTTATCGTAGACCAAACATTTCTGGCAAACTTGCAGTTAAGGATCATATGCTCAACAGACTCATGACAATTATCATCACATGATACACAAGTGGTGCTATGATTGGGGTTGAATCTATAAAGATTGCATTTAAGAGGGAGGATGTTTTGGACACATTTCCAAAGAAACAACTTAACCTTAGGGAGAACAGATGCATACCATAATTGTTTATATGCAGAGAATTAATCACTCATGTTTGTATTACCAACAAATTCAACAGACAATATAATATATGCAGACTTCACTTTAAATGCACCAGTTTTAGTAAGAGGCCAAATGAGCATATCATTTACATAAATGGGAAGCCTGGTATTAAAAATTTTGTTGCAAGAATCAACTGTAAGAAAGCTTTAACAAGTTCTACATTCCAAGTTTTTGAGTCTTGGTCAATAAGATGGGAAACAAGTATGTTATGATTCGGATAAGAAATGCAGTAAGGATGAATGACATATTTAATCCAATTATCATAAAATGCACTAATGCTATTACCCTTCCTAACTTCCCAAATGGAGTGTTTATTTGTGTAATACAATCCTAGGCAGATACTTTTCCAAACCCAAGAACTGTCTTTAGGTTTGATATAAGCCTTTCAGACTGAGAAAGGTGTTTACCCTTCCATTTTGCAACTCTTTTGTCAAAACGATCAACAAGGTGATCAAAAGTATCATTTCTGGATTGACTTAAGAAAAGTTGGATGCCAAGATATTTATCAGTCATCTCCACCTTCTTAACACCGAGTTGCCTGATAAGAGAGACACAATGATCCGGGTGGACATTTTTACTAAAGAAACAACCCGAGTTTTCAAAGTTAATTAATAACTTGACCCGATAGAGTACTGAAATCTTTAATGAGAGCCATTAAATTATCAGATTCATTATGTGTTTCTTTAGTAAAGATGAGACAGTCACCAACAAATAGCAAATGTGAGATGATAGGAGCCTCATGTGTCACCTTAAATCCATGAATGAAGTTGCATTTTTCAGCATGAAACAAGTATCTAGAAAATAACTTCATACAAAGGATAAAAAGGTAAGGAGACAAAGGGTCTCCTTGTCTAAGGCCCCTCATGGGCTTAAAAGAAGGACAATGTGACTCATTTAAAAGAATAAAGATAGAGGTAGTACTCACACATTGCAAAATAAGATCACACCAATGGTATGAGAAACCAAATATCTTAAGGATATCAATGAGAAAGGGCCATTCAATTCGATCGAATGCCTTCGACATATCCGATTTCAAACCCATAATGCCATATTTGTATTTTTTCCTCTTTATGGAATGAACCAGCTCATGTGCAATAATGACATTGTTATGAATATGTCGATTAGGTACATAAGCTGCTTGAAAAGGTGAGATTATATTTCCAAGCAGAGGTTTCATTATATTAACTAATATTTTCGAGATTATTTTATAATTGTCATTGCATAATGAAATAGGTCGAAAATCACCCGGAGATGAGGCATTGATGACCTTAGGAATTAGGGTCAGAAACGTGTGATTCATTTCTTTAACCAAATGAATTGAGTCAAAAAAGCTTGTAACTGTTTGTAAGACGTCATTCTCAAGGAGATCCATATTCTGTTAGTAGACCCATCAGGGCTCGGTGCATACCATGGGGCCATTTTATTAATGGTGTTCCTAATTTCATGTATAATAATGGGACTCAAAAGTTTATCATTGTCCTCATTACTAACACAAGGATTTATGCAATTTAGATAATCTCTGTTGCGAATAGGATTAGAAGTGGTACTAATAGACTTAAAATGGGAAACAAGAAGGTCCTCGAGTTGAGATCTGTCATTGGACCACTGGCTATTGTTGAGTTTAAGATAGCTTATGTGGTTAAAATGCTTCCTTCTATTGGCTGAATTATGATAGTAAGAAGTATTTTTTTGTCATAGCTCTTAATGTACTCAACTCTGGATTTTTGAGCATAAAAATCATCTTGGATTTTCTGCCAATGCTCAAGATCTTGCTCAACCTGTCGAATATAATCAGCATTCTGAATAACATGAGAACCACTATTCATATTATGAAGTTGAGCTTCCAGATTTTTGACTCTATGATCAATGTTACCAAAATAGCTCAAGTTCCATTTTTTCAACTCATTTTTGACATGTCGAAGTCTATTCACAAGTTGGTAAGGAGGTGATCCTCTAATATCATTGGAATAAGCATTCCTAATTACCTCATGTGAGGTGGGATCACGAAACCAACACTTGAAATACCTATATGGTCTATTACCTTGATGAGATTGAGTGTTAGTCACCAAGATAATAGGAATATGATCAGATCCAATGGTTTTTATGTGAAAGAGTTTAGAATTGTCATAATGATGAATCCATAAACTATTCATAATCCTTAAACTTTTCTTATTTACCACACACCTTAATTCCCACCTCTAATTATCATATTCACCCCTCATAGAATTTTTCTTATCGTCTAAATACACCCATTGACTTTTTATATACACCCACACTATATAAAACCACCCAACTAAACACCTAGATAAATCAAAGTTCTAATTCTTCTTCTTCGTCACAATCGAAGACCAACACCTCCTCTACTCCGTCTCCACCAACCCGCCACCACTTTTATTCATCCTTTTTTTTTTCGTTTTTCTTTTCCATTTCTTGATCTTGTTCTAGATGCCCACAAAGAAACAAGGTATTTTTCAAGAAAAATCAAAGCAAAAAAAAAGAAAGATAAAAGCCAAACCTAATATTTTTAAAGTTACCACATGTAATTATGGTGTTTAAATTCGAACTGACTATTTTTACTATGATGAAGAACTAGTAATCAACATTGGATCCACTTGTTTTACATTGATTTATTGGAATAATAACGAAGATAAGTTTTTTTTGTGTTATCATATGAACTGGTCGTCACATTTTGGATGACGTTAAGTACATGAAATTAAATCAAAGAAAATAGAAACATTGTAACACTTGTTGGATGTCCATATCTCATATCATATGATTGAATAAAGCTAGATATTCCTACATCATATTTAAAACATTTTTTGGAGGCCAGTTCACTAGTCTGACAGCTTTAAGGGTTCAGTTAGTTGGACTCATTGTCTATGATTTCCTATGTAAGCAAGGCAAGACATCCTTTATTTTGTAGATTTATTATCGTCTATTGCTTTTCATGCACACTGGCTGCAACGACAACCGCATAGTAAAATTTCACAATTTCTCGTTTTAATGGTTTTAATCGTCGATTGAAATGATAAATCATAGAGAAATAATGAGTTTTTAATATACTATAATTAAACAGAATCCTAATTTAGGGTTTGTAGTTTTTTTGTTTTAATGACTTTTTAATAGAAAGAGATCAACGAAGAAGAAGATAAAACAAGGGTTGTAATAGTTATAGTCAAATTTAATTTGATTTTTTTAGATGGTAAATAGGAAAAAGTAAAATTGAAAACTAAAATTACTTTAGAAATTATATACATATGAGCTAGGTGGCAAATAGGAATAATGTGGGTGGTAAATAGGTGAAACCTTTATATAAGGCTGATACCTATGTTTGGTATGTGTTGAAATTTGTTAGTATCTGTACTCATCTTGTCTGAGAATTTATACTAAAAGATGCATCCACAAACCAGATATCAGGCTAAAATCCTAAAAGCTTTGAGTGAAATGGTTTCTAATGAAACTATTATCTTGGTGATTCTCTCAAGATATCTGGTTCTACGGATAAGGGAAAAGAAAAAAAAGTTTAAATGAAGATATGTCATTTCATGCAGGAGTTACTGATCTTCTTGTTCAAAACAGTTTGGATACTAAAATCGATATCTTCAATCTTCGTTAAGTCCTCCTCAGTACTGTTGAAACTCATCATAAACATGCCGCATTACAAAGAACTGTTATCCGTAACCAAATAAATATAACTAAACTTCAAATCATTAACAAGCGGTACGCTCTAAATATTAATCGAAAAGGTTAATGCTTTGGCATGTGAACACAATCAAGGTGTTTTTTATCGAATTCGGGAAATTAGCCGTGACGTTGTAGATGAGGATCCCGAAAAATTTGAGGATATTGAGGATGATCTTTGAACGAGATGATTCAAAGATCAAAATGAGAATAGATTAATCAATTGTTGATTTTTTTTTTAATGTTTGTGTAAAGTCTATTCAAAACTATCAATAATATGAATGATTAAGCTTTTTTTTAAAATATTTTGTATCATTCTTTTTATTGGTTTCGATTGCATAGCTTGTGTGAATTGAATACCTTTTATGCTTTGCATTCGGTTATGAGATGTTATTTCGATTTTCACTAACCCTAATTTTCGGTCTCATAGTGTGGTGATCTCTTATGATTTGTGTGACTTTTTTGTTTAGCGGGATTAAGTTCTATCCTTTTTAGATAGGCTTTATCAAAGTATCATGAAGAAATACTATTTAAAACTCATGTGTGAAAGTCAACTTGATGCTTTTAATAATTTATGTTTACATAGTTGTGTATTTATCATTACATATGAGTTCCAGTTTTGGCAGTTTCAACCTTTCTCTGGTAAAGGTTGTTTTTGTTGTTGTCCTTTTTTTATAAGGGAATAACAACTAACATGGGTAGTTCTTATTGAACCGGTGTTTAATGATAAATCTTTGTGGGGAGAGTAGTTGTGGAAATTGAGGGAAGAATTATGCTTGTAATCTTTCCTGATATGAAAACTAAGTTAATTCTGATCCTAGTTTATCATGTCGAAGCGTAAGGTATGATTTTTGTGTTAGTTAATCGTTATCTTGTTAAGAAAATCTTGATTTTATATTGCATATTCTTTGCTTTTACTTAACGAAATATGGTGTAATTGTTACATTTCCATTATGTTTTATGGATTCATTGTGTGATTCAATTGTTTCTGGTTAAGAAAAACGGTGTCAATTCTAATTTGAATTAATTGGTATCAATGGTTTTTAACTAAAGAAAAAGGGATCATTTGGTTTAGTCTCTTTGATTCTTGATATGAGTAACTAAGTTAATTCTGATCTTAGTTCAAGCTTGTCAAAATTTAGGATTCGATTATTCAAGTCTAGTCGATTCCTTGTTGAGAAAAACTAGTTAAGTAACCTAGTTTTGTCTTGTCTAAAAGAAGGTCTAAGTTATTTTATGAATAATTAGAACCTGATAAGATAAATTGAGTTTATTCTGATATCTTTTGAGTCTTTTCGAATAAAGCAATTATACATACATAATTGGTTTGGTTTATAACTAAGTTACCTTGGTTGATCAATCAGAATAAGAGAAAATTGCATCAGGAAATTATTTTCTTGGTTGATTACTCAAGTAGTTTCAGTTTTAGTATTATTTAAAAATGGTATGTTAAACCTTCGTGCTTAACTCTTATAGGTTGTACAACTATTATAGATTTGTAAGATCATTTCGGCTTTCTCTTATGTATATTCTTTTCTTTGTCATTTCTTCGGAAAAAAATGAGGATAAATATATGGAACAAACAAGTGATTTAGATCACTAGGAAATGATATATATGCTTAAATATTTATATGTAACGAAAGAGTAAAGCATAGACTAAGGGGGAGAAAAATATCATCTTGTTGTGTGGTATTTCATACTACAAAAGGAGAATAACAAAGATGTTCAAATTAAATATTTACATAGCTTTCCTTTAGGAGGAGTAAAGCTTTTGTTATTCAAATGTCAACATCGCCATTTATTTTTTTGAATATGTGCAAGATATTGTGCCGTTGAAACTTGGAATCAAGTGTATGAAGAATGAGTCATTTTGTAATTTGTTTATCTCCATATGTATTAGAGTTCTATCACTAAAATTAACAAATGGGGATATTGTTAGATCATTGCTCGGTTGAACCCACCAAGTGTTACTATGTCAATTTTTGGTTGTCATATTTTAGTATCAAATCTCAATTAGAGTCGCTTGATTAAATGTACTAGAGTCAACTTCGTTTAGGTTAGACTAGATAGTCTAGGAATATTGAGACATTCAATTATTACTCCGAAAACGACTACAATGAAGACATCATCCTTCCACTTGAATTTAGCGATACTGTCTTAACTTGTTTCCATTCTTATCGTTGCTTTCAAGTCGTCTAAGATTGAAAACATAACATGCACGGTTATTTTTAATACTCTAGTATTAGGCTTGGTCATTTTTATTATGATCAAAGCGTCAAGGAAGAATATTTGATTACGAAGTATAACGTTTATCTTTTGAGCTTAGTAAATGCGACATCGAAATAATCTATGTAACTCGTTACTTGATTGTGTATTTGAAAAAGAGGGGATCTAAAACCACACCCATTATTTCGTTCGGCAATCTAAATAGACAAACTCCAATATACTTTCAAGAGAATCAACTAGACAGTCAGACTCAATCTAGAGAAAAGTATATCAAAGAGTTTTATATCTCTATCTCTCAATTCAATCTGCAATCAGCAAATAAGAATTTGCGAGCCCGACTAAATATAAGAGAAGTAACTTGAACGGTACCAAAGACCAATGTTCAAGGATCAATCAATTCCAATCAACAACCAAAGGTTGGATTTCCCAATTGATCGATTCAATGCACAACCTGTGATATTTCAATTATATAACAAAATATAATGCGAAAAAGAAATAACACAGACACCATAATGTTGTTAATGAGGAAAACTGCAAATGCAGAAAACCCCCGGGACCTAGTCCAGTTTTGAACACCACAATGTATTAAGCCGCTACAGACACTAGCCTACTACCAATGAACTTCAGACTGGACTGTAATTGAACCCTAATCAATCTCACATTGATTCAAGGTATAGTTGCGCTCCTTACGTCTCTGATCCCAGCAGCATACTACGAACTTGATTCCCTTAGCTGATTTCACCCACAACCAAGAGTTGCTACGACCCAAAGTCTAAGACTTGATAAACAAATCTGTCTCACACAGAAAAGTCAATTGAAATAGATAAATCTCTCCCACATAAATACCTACGAGTTTTGTTCCGTCTTTTGATAAGTCAAGGTGCACAGGAACCAATTGATAATCCGGACTTATATTCCTGAAGAATAACCTAGTATTACCAATCTCCTCACAATAATCTTAATCGTATGGTAGCGAAACAAGATATTTTGGAATCACAAACGATGAGACGGAGATGTTTGTGACTACTTTTAATCTTACCCATTGGAGATATATCCCAAGCAAATATTATCAAAGATAATACTCAATCACGATAGTAAAAGTAAGATCAGAACACACAACTACGGAGAAAATAGTTGGATCTGGATTCACAATCCCAATGAAGTCTTCAAGTCGTTAACCTACAGGGTTTCGTGAAAAACCTAAGGTTAAAGGATAATAGACTCTAACTTATACAACTAGTATCACACAGGAGGTGTGGGGATTAGGTTTCCCAGTTGCTAGAGTTATCCTTTATATAGTTTTCAAATCAGGGTTTGCAATCTAAGTTATCTTGGTAACAAAGCATTCAATATTCACCGTTAGATGAAAACCTGATTAGATTCAAGCTAATATCTTTCAACCGTTAGATCGAACTTAGCTTGTTATAAACAAATGAAATGTATCCTCATTTAGGTTTATGTAACCATACCTAATCGTGTACACCATGTTGGATCAACAGTACTTAACCGAGGTTAACTATATGAACACTCTCATATCAACCTTATTCATCTTAACCATAACTAGTTCAAATGACTCAGATGAAACTAGTTAAAGAGTCGTTCAATTGATATATTATCATAGAAGTATACAAGAACATAATTGAAGTAAAATCGGTTTGATTCACTCGAATCAATTCATGAACATTATAGTCGCGGTTTGTAAATAATGCATTCCTTAATATATAAATGTATTAGTTCATGAACAAACCGATTTTAGAACTTTAATCACTCAAGTATGCAAACGGGTACGCATACTTAAGTACTCGGTCTGAGTTTAGGTTCGCCAGTATGCAAATGGGTACACATACATTAGTACACTTCCAAAACCCATCGGAAATTACCGTACCTATACCTTACTCAAGTATGCGTACCGGTATGTGTACTTGATACACGGAATTTCACAACTACAAGTACGCATACGGGTATGCATACTATAGTTCTGGTCATGGATCACATGCATGCAAGAATGCAAACTATGTTCATAATCCAATAGTTCTAAACTATATTTCAACCATTGAAACTTTCTTAGAGGATGACCATAGTCGTTTTCACACACTATTAACATCAATGCAATTTTCAAGTTATTGAAATAATCATAACGAAACATTCCAAGTCTACACCAAATGATTGTATCATACAAACCATGTAAGATGTTACTCGGAAATTTTCACATGATCATCTTTTGACTTTCGTCAAGAATATAAGATGAATTTCATTGAAGCGAAAGCTTACCAACACATATTCCGAGAAATGTGTAAGCGAGTTAATCTGAGCGCGAAATCTCAAATGTGTATAAACGAAAACCATAGTAATACGACTTATGTCTTAATATAGGAGATAGAGTAGAAATAGACTTTCCAAGTGATAGATGAGTTTTAGTATCCACATACCTTTTGTTGATGAAGTTGCACAAGCTCGCTTTAGTAGTTCTTCGTCTTTAATTGATGATCGTCGTGAAGTCTAATGCTCAACTACACAATATATCCTAGTCCGAGACACCACTATAAGTAGACTAGAAATGAAGACTTATAGTTTTGATCACTAACATGGACAAGCAAGCTTGAGATAGCAACACTTTCGAGTTCGACCGAGCAGTGCTCTAACAGTATTGGATATAAGTGTGATTTCATCCTAGGAAACTATGTAAAATTACATATGTTTAAAGGAAGTACATATACAAAACTTGTTTCGTAATCGAAAAGGAATCAATAGGCATTTTGGTCCGGTTTTCATTGAAGAGCTATTGGATGACCAATTCGAAAAAACTTGGTAAGAACTTTGGTAGAACCGATCTTGACTTATCTTGAGAATTATGGTAGAACAGATCCTTACTTGTATTGGGATATCTGGTAGAACCGATCCTAGCTATTGTTGGGAGTCATGGTAGAACCGATCCTTACCTATATTAGGATAGCTAGTAGAACCAATCCTAGATTTTATTGGAAGTCATGGTAGAATGATACCTACCTATATTTAGAGACTTGGTAGAACCGATCTTAACCTATGTTAGGAGTCAGGTAGAACCGACCCCAAAAGCAAAAATGATCCTTTATATTCACATATTACTTTACGATTTTGTGTGAGTTTGGAATTAGGGTTTTATAAATAGGAAAGTTCCAGATGTAGACATAATTTGAACATGAATATAATTCTTATATTTTATTATTCAAAGATATTCCTTGATATTCAAGGTGATCCCAATCCGAACTATTGAAATCTTTTAATTAAGATATTTAATTATATATTTTTTATTTTCCAGCAAATCAAAACATATCTCTTAGAAAGTTATATTAGTTAAGTGCTAAATTAATTTTAGATATTTTCTAATGATGGATTTCATAATTACAGGTTGTATATTAGTTGGAAATATGAAAATTGAAATTAGGTACTTATTGCATATCTTGGGAATATTTTTGGTTTTGGAATTTCTTTGTTTTCCAAACAAACTTGGTCTAAAAATAGTTGAGTTTGCATTTCTTGTAAATTATCCCAAGAACCAGGAAAACTTCATTCGTGTTGTTTCTGGTAGAGTCGTCTATTTGGAGAGGAAAACACCCTAATTAGGCGAAATCTCTTACGAGTGCTTGTTTAAAGACTTATGTGGGATCAAGATCTCCACGAGTACCATAGGTGCGAAACTAGTAATTACATTGTTATTTTAGTTTTCGATTGTTGATTTGATTGATTAACGGTTGTTGAAACTTTGATTTCACCTAGTTTGATTATTCTTGAGAGCCTTCTCTTCTGACATAAGGGTCACTCAAACTAGATCAATGTGACGGACCAGAAATTTTTTGCTTCCAGTGGATCAGGTTATGAACCGCTTGGTAAGCTACGACTCTCTGATACGCCACTCGAGAAACTAGACTTTCAAATTTTTCGGACCAATTCGATTTTGCCAAACAAATGTTCATCGATTTATGCCAAACTGCTTCATAAGCAGGCAAACTATGTTTTCGTTAAAAGGGTATTCGAACCGTCAAACTTCTGTAACTTTAGGCATCATTGCTAACCAACTAAATGATAAGAATCACCTTGTGCAAGTGATAATCATCTCCAAGCGAACACCAAGGTTCAGAGATTGAGATTCTGCTGAACAAAAACATCGTTTAAGGGTCATGTAAATGTCGGAATTGTCAGGGTAGTTCTGGATACCATCCACCATTGGAAAATGCCGATGATCTTCTGGGTATCCACCGAGGTGGTGGGGTGACCCAGTGGGCCTGACAACACACATCGTATCATACGGGTGATGGCCAGTGCCACTATCAGGGTAGTTTTGGATACTATCCACCATCGTCCCGTCTTCCGGGTTGCCACTCTTTGGTGGGGTATCAGAGAGTCAGAGCTTACCAAGCGGTTCGTAACCCTGTCTATTTGAAGCAAAAATTTTCTGGTCCGTCACAGTTGGTATCAAAGCTATAGGCATTCTAAGTATAAAGTTTGTCTAAATGGGTTTAATTAAACTCGAGAAAAAGGTACGGAGTGTTGGAATCAAAGTATTGATGGGATCTTTAGAACCATTTTTAGATCTAAAGACAACTTATGATCATCCATTGTTAACAGACTCCATCATGTGTGTGATCGATCATAAGTGGATTCAAGTTTGTGGTATGCAGGTACATAAGAAGCTAATTGAAGATTTGAAGATGAGGAGATCTTTCTTATTGGTTTTCGTATCTCGTAATTTGTGCACATATCTTGATCGGCTGGGATCCAACTTGATCTTGTTTATCTTTGATAGACTTGTTATTATCTAGTTGAATAAATGACATCTCTTTATAGTTCTCTTTGAGATCTATTTTGATTGATTATGAATATAGATATAATTACTTCGGTAATAAGGATCTTGATTGATCTAACCGACAAAGGGGTATACTAGTTTCATAAGAAGATCCTTTGTCAAAACGAATGAATCTTTTTTATAAAAGATTATTGTAGAAGTTACCAAAAATCTTTGTTCCTTTAATGTTTGGAAGACAATCAAAAGGAGTTGAGTGCTTAAGACTTTACATCGGTAAAACAACACAAGATAGTGATATCCTGTCTTGGGATTCACGTGCGTGACTAGATGGTTGTAGGCGCACAGATACTGAAGGAACTAAGTAACTAGGAGTTACAGCATATCTCGGTTGAACCCACCAAGCGTTGGTATGTCAAGTTTGGTTGTCATATTTTAGTATCAAAACTCATCTAGAGTCGCTTGATTGAATACTAGAATCAACTTCATTTAGATTAAACTAGAAAGTCTAGTAATGTTGAGATGTACAAGTATTACTCCAAATACCTGAAGAATGAGTAGGAGCAACGACTACAACGACGACATCATCCTTACATTTGAGATTAGTAATATTGACTAGATCTTGTTTCCATTCCTAACGTATATTTCAAGTCTTGCTATATTGAAAACATAACATGCGAAGCTGTATATATTGTATATAATACTCTAATGATGAGACTTGGTCATAACAGTATGATCAAAGTATCAAGAAAAAATATTTTCGAAGTATAAACGCTTATCTTTTGGAACTTCGTAAATACGACATCGACATAATCTATTGTATATAGTTATTTCATTATGTGGTGTGATTTCATCCTAGAAAACTATTATTTTCATAATCGAAAGGGAAATCATGATTGGTCTTGTTATTCATTGAATATCTTTTGGATGACCAATGGAAGATGACTATGGTAGAACTTATATTAACTTTGTTGAGACTTGAGGTATAACCGGTCATAGCCTATGACATACAGCTAGTTGGAATTGGTCACAAGTAACTTTGGAATTCAAGGTGCAACTTATTACAAGCTATATTGGAATGCAAGTTGTAACCAATCACAAGTTACTTTGGTAACCAAGGTATAACCGGTCAAAAGATGAATTAGGAAGTTAGTTGTAATCAGTCACAAGCTACCTTTGGGATGCAAGGTGTAACCAGTCACAAGATACTTCTGGAAGCAAGGTGTAACCGGTCACAAGATACTTTATGGAGCACGGTGTAACCGATCACATCCTATATTGAGAATCATGTTATAACCGGTCTCAACATATATTAGAGTGATGGTTTAATCGTTTCTATGAAACAAAACCGATATCCATGGTTCACATATTTCTTCATGGTGTGTGTCAACTAGGGTTTTGGGGTTTGTCAAGATGAGAAGCTTCCAGATGTCGATATATTTGAACATGTACATAACTCTTATCACTTATTGCTCAAAGATATTCCTTCATTCTCAAAGTGATCCTGGTCCGAAATATTGAAAAGCATTTAATTATGATTTACATCATATATGTTTTAATTACTAGCAATAAAAGCATATCCTCTGGAAAATATTATTAGTAAATATGCTAGACTAATGATAGAAGTTCTCTATGAGAGTTTTCAGAAATATTGGTTAACATTAATTGGAAATAAGAAAGACGAAATTAAGTACTTTAATGCATATCTTGAGAATATTTTCAGTTTTGGAATTTCCTTGTTGTCCAAACAACCTTGGTCTATATATACTTTAGTTTGCAAGAATTTATTGCAAACTATCCTAAGAGCCGGGCAAACATCATTTTTTATTGTTTCTGGTAGAGCCATCTATCTGGAGAAGAAAGTACCCTAATTAGGCGAAATCTCTTATGAACGCTCGTTTATAAGACTTTTGTGGGATCAAGAAGCTCTACGAGTACTGTTGGTGGGAAACTAGATAATTGAAGTGTTATTAGTTTTCGATTATTGATTTGATTGACTAATGATTGTTGTTACTTTGATTGTACCTAGTTTGTTGATTCCTGAGAACCTTCTCTTATGATATAAGGCTCACTCAAACTAGATCAAAGTAGCGACAAGATCTTTAGAACCATCTTCGGATATAAAAACATCTCGTGGTAATCCATTGTTAACAAACTGCGTTCTGTGCATGATTGATCACAAGAGGATTCAAGTGTTGTTGTGAAGGTTATTGAAGGCAATAGAAGATTTGAAGACGAAAAAGAATTATTATTAGTTTATGTATCTTGTGGATTTATCCAACTAGAATCGGTTTATCTTTGATAGACTTGATTGATTAGTTGCATGAGATCGTTATCGCTTTATAGTTTCTGTTTGAAATATATATTGATTGATTTTGAATCTATAGTTTGATTATTTCGGTAATCAAAAGATAAATTGATCTAACCAAACAAAGGAGTTTATTAGATTAACTGGAATATCCTTTGTCAAAAACTCACATATCTTCTAGCAAGATTGATTAAGTGGTTACCAAACAGATTCTTCATTTGTTGTTTGGAATACGATCAAAAGGACTTGATATTCAAGTGCGTGCCTCTAGAAGTCGATGGCGCAAGGATACCGAGGGAACTAAGCTATGGGTAGTCTAATTGGTCTCAACTATACGAGGTCGGTATTAGATTTCGTAGAACGACTTAATTATGAGAGAATTCAAAACAGGACTTGGTCCCGGGGTTTTTCTGCCGTTGTGGTTTCCTCGTTAACAAAATCTTATGTTGTGTTATTTACTTTTATTGATGGTGGTTTTTAGTTCAGGGCAAAATTTGTAAAACCCTGCATTTAATAGGCCGTCACTCTGCAAAGAGACAGAGCCATGTAAAAGTGATGAGTGTTCAACCTCTTTACTGGCGCATTTATTGAGCCACATATATTCACATGAAATTACCTAGAATGGTGCATGTAGCAACAATCCCAGATATTTTGTAAATTTTGGAACCTTGCCTATATTATTCGGTTAATATAAGTTCTTTGAATGCTTTCCATGCTATGTTCCCCGGCTGAACCCTTAATATTGATATGGCATGACAATTTGTGTTCACTCGCAGCAGAGTAGCACGAATTTCCTAGTATCAAGGCTAAGGTCCTTTCATAAAGTATTCAATCAGAAAGCATACTGCTCTCTGGCAATGAACTTAAAGAAATCTGTGTCAACACATAGAATTCAATCAATTTTGTGATAATTCACAAGATTCAGATATTACCCTGACTAATTTGCAAAAATTAGGGTTTTGCGCCCTGCGCAGTATAATAGACATTGCCTGTCAAAATTAAGTCTAGGCGAACTAGGCAATTAATCCGCCATGGATTAGTAGGTGCAAAATCCTACCCACAATCAGAAAACAAGGAATAAAAGGATCTGCGGAATAGGAGTAGCAACAAAGGGAGGCGTGGCCATGCCATAGGCCATCCGGCGCCACTTGCAAGTGGCCACACCCCACGCTGCTCGAACCGT
This sequence comes from Papaver somniferum, assembly GCF_003573695.1. NCBI lineage: Eukaryota > Viridiplantae > Streptophyta > Magnoliopsida > Ranunculales > Papaveraceae > Papaver > Papaver somniferum. Next base: position 78,971,608 of record NC_039363.1, read on the forward strand.
CCCCTATTCCCTCCACACGCACATGAGTTGTGGCTGGGCCCATGCTTGCAGGACCTATTTCCCATCGACCAATCAGGTCGCTTTAAATCCTCCACACACACACCAGAAGTATGGACACACCCGCGTTTGTCCGGCCCCTCTTTTAATCGACCAATCAGGTCGCTCTAAACCTACCACAGTATTAAAAGAGCAAGGTTGCGCCAGAAGATCACAATGCCAAATTGGCTTTCTGAAAATCGCGTCAATAAGCTAATTGGCATGCCAAACGTGCCGTTCCGCTCCGACATGATAGTGACATGACGAACATGCCATGCCTAGCCAAAACACTAATTGGCATGCCAAACATGCCGAACGTGCCACTTTGCCACAGAAGCATGCCGAACGTGGCAACGTACCATAAATAGCGCGCCAACATGCTAACCTACTTGTTCGTGGCCTAACGCCATAACATATTCCAATTAGGGTATTCTAAACACGGCTCTGCCTTAGTGGCATTAGTCGAAACCCTAATTTCCAATCGTATCCCAATTAAGATACTTTGGCCCTACAACATGCCACAAGCCATGTGAGGCACGCCAAATCCTAGAAACGGCGCCATTCTATAACCACCCATGGACATCCTTTCACCTGTGGTTATTCTCATATTATGACCTGCCATAATTCCATTAATGTGGCCATGGCACTGATTGCATAAAGTTTCACCGTGCCGCGGCCATGCCACACGCGCTAATTAGGGTTTCGATATGCCAAACCCTAATTTAGCTAAAGTTACCACGCTAACTAAGCCAAGTAATTCTCCTAAGGCCTTAAGTTTTATGTAACAACAGGGCCAATGTTACCGGAGCCATATTTGGGTCTAACACCAATATGCCAAAATAGCTGCCATGGCTACGCCAAGCGCCACTGTCATGCCGCTATATGTGCTACCATCAAGCGCCAACAGAATGTGGCCATAATCAATGGCCATCCTTCTCATGAATTATGATCTCATCTGTCCAAATTCGCCACAGAATTGACAGGCCTGTGGCAAGTTTTAGGCGACCAACTAAGACAAGCTAAATAGCGTCACATGCTATTCTCCCGTGGAAAGTATCCTGACTTTGACTTGCCACACATAGAAACCTGCTACATTTCAATAAAAACACTCGAGACATCAAATATGTCACAAACTGGGGGATACTCATCAGGGTATTGGTCTGGCGGTTTACATCGTGCGGCGTGCAACACGCCCATTATAAGAAAGTGTCAGAAAGCAGGGAAGTTAGTGGAGGTAAGAAGTAGTGGGTGTAAACTAACCAGTTTCCTCCATGGTAGGAACGTGGTCTCTGTCATTTACACATAATCCCACTTCTCCATTACTCAGTCACTCCCACATTCTACGAGATCAGGGTGCGTTCAATATGACTTGTATAAATAGGTTTTACCTATTTCCACAAAACAACAAGTTTTGGGGAGAACAACAACACAATATCCAGAAAAACACCAAAGAACTGATAGCTTCATTCTGCAAGCCAGTTCCAAATTCCGATACAAGTCATAAAATAGCCACACCTTCAGAATTAACCATTCTGGTCTCAGCACCTTCTTCGCTTCCCTCCCTAAGACCAACCCTTCTCCTTCACTTTGTGACCGAAGCAAGACTGGAACAACTATTTTTTGGTTTAGGCCAGGATTGTACAGATTTATCTCTCGAATATAAAGTACTCTCGTGCAGTGCATTTGTTTTAGGTTTAGATTTGTTTCTCATCCACACACCCAAATTTACCAAAACCAGTAGAAAATTTTTTTACCCATAAACAACTGGCGACCACAGTGGGAGATTAAGCTCTCGGTTGCAATATCAATTACCAATTTTAATTCATTTTTCCGATCCCAATTTCAAGATGGTAGAGCTCAGGTCTGGATCAACAACAAACCTTGAGGGCACCGGCACTGAAAAAGTCCTTGGTATCTACGTTCCTTCCAGTGATATCAATGTACCACCTATTAGCATGATCAACACCAGCGTAGTAGGAAAGTTCCCTCAGGCGTTACACCTCCGATGACCATAGCCAGAGCCGATGCCGCTACCCCCAATATTTCTTCAGGCGTTACACCTCCGATGACCATAGCCAGAGCCGATGCCGCTCCACCATTGGGACGAGAGACTGGAGGAACTAGAGGAGGACAACCCCTATCACGATTGCTGATTTGATGGAAAGACAGGAAGTTCTTGCTAAGGTTCAGACGGACATGGCTTCAACTTAGAAAGGAGGTGCTTACTTTCCTCAAGACACGAACTGAGCAGTTACTGCAGGAACCACGCCGACCAGAGCCAATGAGGAGCACTTTTAATACCCCTAGCGCCAGTACCTCAACAGGGCGTATCCTTGCAGATGAAGAAGCACGCCCATTGGAGAGGAATAATCTATCCAATTTCATCACACATGAATATGTGGAACGACTTCTCCGAAATCGAGACAGTAAAAACCGGTGGACATGCACCAACATCAACCTCCGTATCCTCCTGATGTGCAAAGATTTCCTCTTCCGATGGGATATTCTTCTCCCCAATTCTCCCTTTATGGCGGTACTGGTAATGCACATGAACATATCTCTCGATTTTTAGAATCCTTGGGTGAGCACGAATACAATCATGTCCTCCGCTTGAAAGAATTTTCAATGTCACTTACTGGAAGAGCGTACACCTGATACAACAACATTGCACCAAACAACATATCCAACTGGCGTGAGATGGTTGCAGCTTTGTACAAGAAGTATTTCTTTGTGTCTGAGCAAATCACCTTTTCAGACTTAGGAAGGATGTTCCAACGAAACAATGAACATCAAAATGATTATGCCAAAAAATTCAGAATTCACGCACTGGATTGTCACGACCCAAACGTGACTGAGCAACAATTGGTGGAGTTCTGCATCAATGGAATGGTTCTCATTTACCGCGCCTTATTGGAGAATATACGCTTCTAGACATTCTCTGAACTTCATGAGGTCGCTAAGCGGTCGGCCACAACAACACCATCATTTTTAGAAAGATCCAGGCCGTCCAAGAGTGAATACGCACACGAAACTCGAGGAAACAGACGCCTCATCAACAAGCAATATAACACTGGCCCCTCTGTAAGCGTGGTGGGTGAAGGAGGAAAAAGGAAAGCTCCTGTAAAACCCTGTGTTTTTTAGCATGGCGCATGCTAAAAGATGCGCCATGGACCGAGATGAAGCTTCATCCAAAACTTCTCTGCATAGTAAGATGCGTTTGGCCAAGGGCCAATATTTGGTTCCAAGTAAGGCACATCGCATAGGCATATTGGAAAAAGTATAATCTTGCATCATCTTGATGCATTAGTCCAGTTGGGTAGGTGGCCTTGAGCTTGCAGCATAATCATTGCGCATTACGAAAGTTATTGGCCTAGAGACAATATCGCACAATCATTGTGCATCAGACCAGAGAGGGCTGGACGAGAGAATATTGTATAATCATTATGCAATACACCAAAGAGAATCACGCAATCATTGTGCGATAACGTAACCAGTGTTGCACAATCACTATGCAATACGACAAAGTGTGCCAGAAAGGGCTGGACGGACGAATGTTGCGCAATCATTGCGATGAACAGTGAAGCATGCATGTCATTTTGGTCCCTAATTCTAACTTGTAGAAATTCCATTAAGACATATATAGGGAGAGGTACTTGGTTAAAGGTGCATATGCGGACTATGTACCAAGTAAGCTTCATAGCTTAGACGGACGAGTATAAATGATGCCTAAGGATCATTTATAGTTTCGTAGCCTTTCAAAAAGGGCATTTGATGCTTAGGCATCACTATGCCATGCTGCGGACCAGATGATGCATAATCATTGTGCATCTTGACGGAACGACCTATACAGACTAGGCCATTACCATTTGTGCTAGGCTACGGCCTTGCAAACGAGTTGGTTAAGTTTCTGTCCCTTAGAGGATGAACTACGATATGTGCTTGATCCCTTTAGTGTAGGGAAGGGTACGCAATGAGTTGCAGCATTTCCGGTCCAGTACGTTGGCCCCTCATATCATCTAATATTGGTAGCTCGATGCAAGAGATGATTGCGGCCATGCTTGATGAGGCTTAGTTGCATGCCGACAAGTGGATGCTCATACTTCCTATCAAGATACATAGAGTTGGTAAACGAGATAAGGTAGGGAATGGCAAGGGCTTGGTGCGGCCTATGCCAAAGTCCAAGGCTCACGCTTGGACAAGACTCGGCGGTATGATGGTTGCTCAGCTAGATAGGAAATTCAGTGATGAATTCCCTACGTTGAGGCAAAGCCAGCGATGCATGCGATATGCATTGGCCTTGGCCTTACAGCCCTGCACCTTTTTGCGAACAAGGGTAAGTCTGAAACGGTGTGGAAGATAAGTTAGCTGCATCATGCTCCTCGAGCATGCTTGCAAGGGAGAATTGACGTGCATTTACCGAGGGATGAGGCACGGATCGCAGCTTCATCATGGCGCGTCGGGGGAGTTACGGCCTACGGGGCAACATTCCAAAGGCGTAATTTCCCGGTCCGTCACAATTGGTATCAGAGCAAGTTCCGAGAAAACTCTAAGGACTTGTGCAGAGTGGACTCATTGGCGAGTATTTTCCTTAATGGAAACTTTAAGTTGGAGAATATGCCAACTTTTGCGCAGAAATGAGTTCGTAACTGCTATGCCAGTTACTATGCGAATCGAGTTGAGCTTGTTTGAGTGTTGTGAGTTTGCTGGACTAAGTGGCACCTCACTTACGAGTGGATATCTGGAAGACCGTCTGGGACGGTGGGTAGACAATGGGACTGATCATTCCCACACGTTGGCACTGGCCAATGGTGTGCGTTGTCAGGCCCGACTAGCATCCCACTTACGAGTGGGAACCTGGATGACCGTCAAGGACGGTGGGCAACTGGAAACTGTTCCACACAGTACTGTGCTAAAATATTGTCATTTCGATGACACCTTTCAACTTGTGAACCTTAGGGATTCCTGGGTGGTAGTATGGGATTCCATCTAGGATACCTGGTCGAGATATCCTCTTGGCACTGGCCAATTGCGATTCATGGTATTGTTGTGGGAACTTTTGGATTCCTGGGCAGGCGGTATGGGACGATTGCTCAGAAAGTCTAAATTTTTGTTCACGATAACTTGAAGAAACCCGTGATTTCTGAGCATCTGGTATGGGACTTTTGCTCAGGAAATCCAAACCGAAGAGATTGTCCACAATAGTTTTGATTTTGAATTTCAGGGATGAAATTCTTTAAAGGACTGAAGAGTGTAACAACCTATGTTTTTAGCATGGCGCATGCTAAAAGATGCAGCATGGACCGAGATGAATCTTCATCCAAAGCTTCTCTGCATAGTAAGATGCGTTTGGCCAAGGGCCAATATTTGGTGCCAAGTAAGGCACATCGCATAGGCATATTTGCAAAAGTCCAATCTTGCATCATCTTGATGATTTAGGTCAGTTGGGTAGGTGTCCTTGAGCTTGCAGTGTAATCATTGTGCATTACGAAAGTTATTGGCCTAGAGCCAATATCGCACAATCATTGTGCATCAGACCAGAGAGGGCTGGACGAGAGAATATTGCATAATCATTATGCAATACACCAAAGAGAATGTCGCGCAATCATTGTGCGATAACGGGAACCAGTGTTGCACAATCACTGTGCAATACTGAAGAGTGTGTCAGAAAGGGATGGCCGGACGAATGTTGCGCAATCATTATGCGCAATCATTTCACACAATCATTGCGATGAACAGTGAAGAAGGCATGTCATTTTGGTCCCTAATTCTAAATTGTAGAAATTCCATTAAAACATATATAGGGAGGGGTACTTGGTTGAAGGTGCATATGCGGACTACATACCAAGTAAGCTTCATATCTTAGCCGGAAGAGTATAAATAATGCATAAGGCTCATTTATAGTTGCGTAGCCTTGCAAAAAGGGTATTTGATGCTTAGGAATCACTATGCCATGCTGCGGACCCGATGATGCATAATCATTGTGCATCTTGACGGAACGGCCTATACGGACTAGGCTATTACCATTTTTGCTAGGCTACGAACTTCCAAACGAGTTGGTTAAGTTTATGTCCCTTCGTGGATGAACTACGGTCTGTGCTTGATCCCTTTAGTGTAGGGAAGGGTACGTAGGTAGCCGCAATGAGTTGCAGCATTGCCGGTCCAACACTTTGTCGCTCATATCATCTAATTATGACATGATTGCGACATTATGGCCTCTCATATCATATGGCTTGGTAGCTCGACACAAGAGATGATTGTGGCCAGACTTGACGAGGCAAGTTGCATGCCGTCCAGTGGATGCTCATACTTCCTATCAAGCCGTTCGACTTAGGTACGTGCCAATGGCGCATTGGGAATGGCGTCGGAGGTAAATTATATCGATATGCAAGTTAGAGGAGCTTGCATAAGCCTAATGAAAGTACGGCATGAGGCCTGTAATGACCTATGCATAAGTCCAAGGAATTCCTTATGCCTGGACAGGACTCGGGAGTTGACGGTTGCTCAACTAGATAGGAAATTCAGTGATGAATTCTCTACGTTGAGGCAGAGCTAGAGATGCATGCAATATGCATCAGCCTTGTCCTTATGGCCCTAGACCCTTTAGCGGAAAAGGGTAAAGTCTGGAATGGTGTGGAAGCTAAGTTAGATGCATCATGTCCTCGAGCATGCTTGCAAGGGAAAATGGACGTGCATTTGCCTATATTTGAGGCACGGATCGTAGCTTCATCATGGCGCATCGGGGGAGTTACGGCCTGCGGGGTAACGGGCCAAAGGCGTAATTTCCCGGTCCGTCACAGCTCCAGCAGCAGAACATCCACCCAAGCATGCAGCACCAGCACATCAGGCGGCTCCACCACGAAAGGCCGCGACTAAAGCTCATGTGCAACACCAAGAAGACGGAGAAGCTTCCCTAGATTTCCCATTCCCAATCGAGGAGGTAATTGAACTCTTGGAAGCATGGATTCAAGATGATGCCATCAAGATGCCTCCTATCAGACGTCCTCCAACCGAAGAGGAAATGGCAAATCCCAAATATTACCGTTACCACAGGTTCATCCATCACCGGACCAATGAATACAATAGATTGAAACACATCTTCAAGGAAAAAGTAGAAGCGGGGGAACTTCAACTAGGCAATGAGGGAGTTCACAGAGATCCTCTTCCAGTTAGGAGTTGTATGCTTTCTGGGGACTCCGTTCATAAAACTGTGCATTCCATGATGCAACGTTTATGCGAAATCCTCTATTTCTCCAAGGTGCAGCGTCAAGACATATTTGCAGCACTAAATCGTGTTATGTCGGGCAAACACCTTTTATCTGCCGAAGAAGCCATTCCTAAATTCCGATCTCTCTCGGGAAACACTGTTGGAAAGTGCAACCGGGGACTGATGACCACTGCTCACCTGAAGGATGTCGAGTTCGATAGCAAACTAATCGATGCGGCCTCCGACTTCAACATTGTTACTGTCAAAACTTTGATATCTTCAGGGGTTTCAAAGCAAGAGGCTACTCACTCCCCAATTGTGGTCAAAAACCCAGAAGGAGAAGCAATGAATGCTTACGGCTACATCAATCTCGAAATCAAGGTGGGAGATGCTTTAACACACTGCAAATTCCACATTGTCAAAGAATGCCCAAATTATGACATGATTCTGGGACGCTCGTGGGTGCATAACAATAAAGCAAAATTAGGAGTATGTCCTCTGTCGGTGTCTATACCTGAAAGAATTTCCAACAAGCCGTCCGACCCTGAGGACTACATGTTGTTGTATCTACAACTTGCCAATGTAACTCAACTTCCTGGAGAAAGCCCATCGACGTACATACGCAGATTTCGGACACAAGTAAGTCTCATTGAACAACCTTTTCTGCAACCTGTCACTTCTCCTCTGCCCAGGCCTGGGGACTAGATCCAATTATCAACCCGGGCGTCATTGGAAGGTGTGAATGGGATGCCGACCCCTTCAAGTGTTTCATCAAAAGTTTCGAAGTTGTCTTAGTCAACAATAATGGATCCAAGAATCAAATAGCGCCGCATAATCAAAACCCATTCCAAGTTGGAGACATGGTAGTGAAAGTTGCCGCTCAGCCTCCTTCGTATGACTCCACAGACGAACCATACCTAGTAGCATAATTTATTTTGGGAGGCTACTGCAAGGTCATCAACACGGACAAGTTAGAAGGCGTAGTAATACATGCCCGGTGTCTCAAATCCTTCAAAGTCTAAAAAGTCACGCCACCTCTTGCCTCAAAATTCTTCTTAGTATTTCCTTCGACAATTTTCCTTTTCATGTAATATTTTTAATTCCTCCAAAATGATTGCACTGCATTCATAATTAGGGTTTCAATTTTAATTAAAAGTATCTTTCTTTCAAAAAATAAGTTTTCTTGGATCTCAAAGGGAAAAGCACCAAGTAAATCCAAACCCTCACAAAGCCATTACCCATCAATTCGAAACCAGAAAAAATCAAACGCTACAACAAATACTTTATTCAAAGGTACTGAAGAAGGGAATATGCAAGGAAGAAGATTAGCAAGTGGCGGCATAAGGACATATGGCTTCAACTTTCGCCTGATGAGGCTTCTCTACTTCTCGCGACGGGTTTCCCAGCTTGTGGAAGATCACACTTCTACATACCCAGGCGGCATGCCACAGACATCCTGTGTACTTTGCAAGGGAAAATCCGATAAAAGGATGGCCAATCCCTTCACTATTGCTACTGTTTCCCCTGTTTTGAGTTACGGTTGCCAATGGCATGCGGAGGCGTTATTATGGAAGTATCAAGACGGGATGTGACACACCAGCTAGAATTATTGCTGCGCCATTTAGGCGTTTTGACTTTCCATCCGCTGAATCGCTCTGGAAGAATGGAAGAACTTGTTTTTCACAAAAAGGGGTTTTGGAATTCTTTCGAAGATTTTATTCATTCATCCAATTAAAGATATGAAATTATCAAAGCAGCATGAATGAAAGAATATTACTCGGTGAAGCATGGCTCCAGTCACATGAACAAAAAAAAACTGAAGTATCAAAAACATCTACAAGCTAACAAAAAGATTGTTCTTCTACGAAAGGAAATGATGAATTGGGAAAACTAGTTGTCAATGCCAATGTTAAGGTCAGCAGTGCCTCCACTAGAGTTCTCTCAATCATTTGCTCCAGCACCCTCTCCAACAGCAGGCATCCACTCCGGAAGACGTTTCAGCAGCAGCTTCAGCATCCTCTACAAGAGTCGTTTCATCAACAGCTTTGGCAGAAGCTGTTCCAGTTTCCTTCTCATGGGCGGCGCCGGCGTCTTTCTCAGAAACTGCTCCAACAGCCTCTTGAGGATAGGCTAGTTCTTCCACATCAGAGTCAAGGATTACGATGTCGTTATGAACATGATAATCAAATTTATTCTCGCCCGTGGGATTCTTATGCTCAACCCTTCGTCGTTTCAGTGGATCAGTGGACCTTTCAGCTCTGGCACTTGGTTGCTGAGATGCCTCGTCGCGCTGAGATGCCTTATCACACTGGGACGCTTCATCATGTCTCCATTTCTCCTCCATGTCAACCAAATCCATGAAATCTTGAGCACGCCCTCGAACAATGCATAGATGAGTGAGAGACATACCCTGTATGATATGGCCAGCCTCACGGAACAGAGGATCAATTTTGTTTAATACCTCCTCAGACGCAGAAAACCTGGGTTTGTCAACTTCAAAGCTTTTATCCGAGGAATTGTAAGAGTGATCATCGCCAGAAGTTCCCATTATATACTGCATAAAGGCATTATGTCTGCATCAACAACCTACATGATGAAATAAGACAAAAGAAAAGCTGCAAGAATATATGAAGCAATACCTGAAAAGAAGATGAACGCAATTATGTGATGATCGATATGAAAATAAAGGCTCAGAATGGTCTTTTATATTACACAGATATAAAAGAGAAACCTGAAAAAGAGAAACTCTTTCGCCTGCCGTATATGAAGGCTCGGGATATGGAATATCAACTGGATTAGATACTCATCTATCGAGGATAATTGGCTCACCTGGGTTGATGACGGAAGGAAGCTCGCTTCTATAAAAGTAAAGCCAACGGAACAAGAGTAGAAGAGAGGGTAATCCTTTTTGAATGCACGGCACCTTGAGAGTTTGGGTAGGAAAAAGAATCCTTTTTAGATCCAGCCACGCCCAAATCAGTGCCAACATGACACAAAGCTCCGTGACCAAACCAGCGCCAATACTCCGTGGTCAAAGTTGCAACGCCAAACACTAGCACCCTATAGTCGAGCCGGAAGTATGCCAACGTCCCAAGCTGCCGGCGCAAGGACCATAGACCACTCGTGCCTCTTGCCAAGGTCAGTCGAGTTTTCTCTGGCAATCTCCGCATGTTTTTCCTTTTTGGTTTCACCCTTGTTTGTCACCATCTCATGCTTATCCCGCAACAAGGCCACTGTTACGTGATAAGCAGTGGAATTAATGTTGATGGTGGTCTTTAGTTCATGGCTAAATTTTTAAAACCATGCATTTAATAGGCCGTCACTCTGCAAAGAGACAGAGCCATGTAAAAGTGATAAGTGTTCAACCTCTTCACTGGCGCATTTATTGAGCCACATATATTCACATGAAATTTACCCAGAATGGTGCATGTAGCAACAATCCCAGATATTCTGTAAATTTTGGCACCTTTCCTGTATTATTTGGTTAATATAAGTTTCTTTGAATACTTTCTGTGCTACGTTCCGCGACTGAACCCTTAATATTGATATGGCGTGACAATTTGTGTTCACTCGCAGCAGAGTAACACGAATTTCCAAGTATCAAGGCTAAGGTCCTTGCATAAAGTATTCAATCGGAAAAAATATTGCTCTCTGGAAATGAACTTAAAGAACTCTGTGTCAACACATAGAATTCAATCAATTTTGTGATAATTCACAAGATTCAGATATTACCCTGACTAATTTGCAAAAATTAGGGTTTTGCGCCCTGCGCAGTATAATAGACCTTGCCTGTTAAAATTAAGTCTAGGGGAACTAGGCAATTAATCCGTCATGGATTAGTAGGTGCAAAATCCTACCCACAATCAGAAAACAAGGAATAAAAGGAGATGCGGAATAGGAGCAGCAACAAAGGGAGGTGTGGCCATGCCATAGGCCAGCCGGCGCCACTTGAAAGTGGCCACACCCCATGCTGCTCGAACCGACCCCTATTCCCTCCACACATACATGAGTTGTGGCTAGGCCCATGCTTGCAGGCCCTATTTCCCATCGACCAATCAGGTCACTTTAAATCCGCCACACACACACCAGAAGTTTGACCACACCCGCATTTGGCCAGCCCCTCTTTTAATTGACCAATCAGGTCGCTCTAAACCTGACACAGTATTAAAAGAGGCAAGGTTGCGCCAGAAGATCACAATGCCAAATTGGATTTTCAAAAGTCGCGCCAATACGCTAATTGGCATGCCAAACATGTCGTTCCGCTCCGGCATGCTAGTGACATGCTGAACATGCCATGCCTCGCCAAAACACTAATTGGTATGCCAAACATGCCGAACGTGCCACTTTGCCACAAAAGCATGCCGAACGTGGAAACGTACCATAAATAGCGCTCCAACATGCTAACTTACTTGTTCGTGGCCAAACGCCATAACATATTCCAATTAGGGTATTCTAAACACGGCTCTGCCTTAGTGGCATTAGTCGAAACCCTAATTTCCAATCGTAGCCCAATCACGACTTTGGCCCTACAACATGCCACAAGCCATGTGGGGAACGCCAAATCCTAGACACGGCGCCGTTCTATAACCACCCATGGACATCCTTGCGCCTGTGGTTATTCTCATATTATGGCCTGCCATAATTCCTTTAATGTGGCCATGGCACCGATTGCATAAAGTGCCACCGTGCCATGGCCATGCCACACGCGCTAATTAGGGTTTCGATATGCCAAACCCTAATTTATCTAAAGTTTCCACGCCAACTAAGTCAAGCAATTCTCCTAAGGCCTTAAGTTTGATGTAACAATAGGGCCAATGTTACCGGAGCCATATTTGGTCTAATACCAATATGTCAAAATAGCTGCCATGGCTACGTCAGGCGCCACTGGCATGCCGCTATATGTGCTACCATCAGGCGCCAACAGAATGTGGACATAATCAATTGCCACCCTTTCTCACGAGTTACGATCTCAGCTGTCCAAATTAGCCACAAAATTGAAAGGCATGTGGCAAGTTTTAGGCGACCAACTAAGAAAAAACTAATAGCATCACATGCTATTCTCCTGTGGAAAGTCTCCTGACTTTGAATTTCCACACATAGCTGATAGACACATTTTTATGTCTATTCTGTATCGATTCTATATATTGATAGTGCTCATTTTTGTACTTATTATGGTGTTTTATGTGTGTGTAGGTATTTTTGGCCAACAAACATTTTTGGAAAAATCGTCTCGAAAAGTTGCGCGGGGCACCCCCGGAGGACACTTGCTATTCGGACCCCTCAAATGGATAAGGGGTGACCAATTACTAAGGGGCATCCATTTCCAGGCAGCTGCTAAAGGGATACCAGCACAGGATAGGGGGAGGTCATCTTCTTCGTTTAAATTCAGAAAAAGGAGGGAAGAAATAACTAGCGAAGAACCAAACTTTCTATCGGATTTCGAAGATGTTTTAGTGAGATTCAATCACTGAAATTTGTTGGGCTGGACGTGATTCAACTAAAAAGGCCTGGTATGTGCGCTGGAATCAATCGAACTGGGCTGGATAAGCCGGAAAAAGGAAACAGAGTTTGAGTTTTGCACGGAAACTTTGTGGAATTATTTTAGGAATTCCAGGGAGACTAAACGCGTGATATTGTTTCCTAAGGTAGTATTCTATCTAAGGAAGAGTTTAGGATGGTTTGGAAGTCTCAGAAACGATTAAGGAAGTCGGCAGAAGAGATTATTGCCGTGGCTTGCACGAAAAGAAAAAGAGAGAATTAATTGCTATTTTTAGGTTTCTGAGTAGTATAAAAGGTGTGTTTAAGTCCCAGGGAAGAAAACGAAGTTATTGGAGCAGTCTCAGAGGAGTTTGTAACACTACAGAAGCGAATTGATCAAGTTGCAGGAAACCCGAATTTCTGCTGCTGCTGCTGAAGAACATCCGTTGCAAATAAGAACAACATCTCAAATTTGTAACTCTGCTACAATAACTTCTTTGTAACAGTCAGTCATTCGTTTTGCGACTCCAATACACCGTTGCAAACATTCAGAGTTATAGTTTTTCATCTTTTAATAGACTTTTGAACCATAAACAAATATTTTGAGCAAGTGATTAATATGAGGAGATAAACCCCATTGCTGAGGCGACGGAGGAAGCCATTTTTCCAATTATTATGTGGTAAGATCTATTTAATTTAATTTTTGTAATTCTTTTATGATTACTTGCACTGAACTGAAATCGAATATATGATTCTGATTAAGTGGTTGTGTTCTCAATTGATGGGTCATGCTTAAGTTAAATCTTTTGATGGTCCATGCTTTCGATTTACAACTATTGTTTTGAGAATGTACTTGTCTAGGCGAAAATATTAGAATCACTTTAAACGTAAAGAGTTGCATAAATATTGACTAGATTAAACCACATAAAAATTGGAGATTGGTGGAATCCAAAGTCTCAGTGCTTTTTATAAACTTGAATACAATTTCTTTTTAAGTTTTCTATTTTAATTTGAGTCTAAAATCGAGTCTACATAATCCGAGTTGAACGAACTTTACTACCACTTAAAAACTACATCAATTTTTGGCGCCGCCGACGCGGATTTGTATTAGGTTTTAGGTTTTAGGTTTTAGATTTATTTTATTTCTTTTAGAATTTTTGTTCTCTTTTACGCCTTTGGTATTTTTTGATTCTTTTCAGATTTCGAGCGAAGCTACAAGGAGAGAAAAAGTGCTATAAAAGGAAAGCATCGCCAAAGAAGGAAAGAAAAGAGGAATCCGAAAGGAGTGAAGAAGAAGATTTTGTATATAGTTATTTTGGTTTATTTTTAGAAACTGTAAACAAGGTTTTATTTTTTGTAATTTTTCTTTTTATTTTTGGACACTTTTTGGACTTTATTTTTGGACTGGGACATTATTATTTTTAAACCCTACGGAAGGGTTGATTTAAATAAAAACTGTGTGCAGAGAAGGACGGTGATTACGATATCGCCTCGGCCCCTCGGGTTCGTACATGACATAGGAGTCGTGGCCCGAGTCGACTTCAGCGGTTCTTCGCCCGTCTGGTACGGGAGGTAAGTTTTTCGAAATACCCGCGAATCCCCTGTCAGCGGGTTTACTGTATTCCTTCGTGTGCATATATGCTGAGGACTTGAAAACGGCTGCTTTAATTTCCTAGTAAAGGGCAAGGACTGGCCATACAAGATAAGGGTTCGGATTTCATCACCGTTCTCTTGTTGCCCGCCTTAGGAAAACGAAACCAAACGCGAACCTAAGCCTAAAATTTTGACTAGAACGAGACCGATAGGGTAACGAGCTTAATAGGAAAGTCGTTCGAAAAATATTGGTTACTCTTTTGAGCATCCTTCGAAGTTCATGATGGTTTCTGTGAGTTGAATGCGTGACTGCGCCGCCTTGTAACCGGTGAGGCCTTGGGTATCAAAGATCCACTGAGCTTCCCTCGCTTCGATTCAACTTACTTTGACTCAGATTGATTCCAGATGGGTTTGCTCAGATTGTAACGAGTTCCTTTTCGAAAGAATAGAAGCTGGTCTAGAAACAATCTAAGTGGAACCATCATGCTTTTTGTTTGCTAGAAAATTAGGTTTGATTTGGTTGAGTCAGCCTTGTTTTGTGATTGCATAGAATCCCAAATATCCCGATAGTGCCAGCAATGACAACTTTGAAAGCTTTGTTGAACCCAACTAGGACTACTCGTCCTTCTTGTATCAGGTTAGCCGAAACTGAAGCAACTTATGAACTTAAGCCTGGGACCCTACAGATGCTCCCAATCTTTTTAGGGAAAGAAAATGAAAACCCATAGTTCCATGTTAGGGATTTTGAGGAAATTTGTAGTACCCTAAAGATTAGAGACCTTGATGATGATGCTTTGAAACTTAGGTTATTTCCTTTTTCCCTGAAAGATAAATCCAAATCGTGGCTATATAGTTTGGCTTCCGGTTCAATAGAAACATATGAACAACTTACATCTGCCTTTTTGAACAAGTTTTTCCCTAGACACAAAACATCGTCTATTAGGACGCAAATCTGCACATTTTCTCAACAGGAGGGAGAATCGTTATATAGGTATTTGGAAAGGTTCAATGACTTATTAGCCCAATGTCCTCATCATGGTTTAGAAAAGGTTAGGCTAGTTCAAATCCTTTATGAGGGTTTAGATTATTAGACAACAACCATGGTTGAGTCTCTATGCACTGGTGGTTTTGAAAACCAAACTGTTGATGCGGCGATGGAATTTTTGAATGAAATCGCCGAAAAGACCCAGCAATGGGAATATTGTAGGGAACCCAAGAAAACAATTCTTCTAGGTAGAGGAAACGTTAATAGGGTAGAAGGAGGCTATGAATCAGATGCCAAAATTGTTGCTATAGCAAAAAGGTTAGAAGCTTTAGAATTGGGTCACACTAGTGGTAGAGTAGAGCCTTTTTGGGAATGCCAGAATAATAAAGAGCAAGCCAATGCTCTCTATAATAACACTAGGTTTGATAACCGTCAGAAGTTTGACCCATATTCAGAAACCTATAATCCTGGTTGGAGAAACCATCCGAACCTTTCATGGTCTAAGGACCAAGGTCAGTTTAGTAATTATAATGTTCCCCCAGGTTTTGGCTATACTAAGAATACTTTAGGATCAAAGTTTCAGAATTAGTCTGATAAGAAAATCTTAAGTCTAGAGGAAACTCTCACCTCGTTTATTCAAAATACTGAAAATATGCGTCAATTTCTTTCACAAAGCATAGAAGCTAGTAATAGGATAGGACAAGAACATAGTCAAGCCATTTCTGAATTGAAAGACCAGGTTAGTCTGATCAATGAGTCTCTAAGAGAAAAATGTAAGTTCCCTAGTCAACCGATACCCAACCCTAGAGGAGTTAATGAAGTAGGTGCAAAACCATTTAATCAAGTGAATTCCGTCACAACCCTTAGGAGTGGTAAAACGGTAGACAATAAGGTAGCCATGCCTAATAGTGGACATACTGTAGATCCACCTTCTAGTTCCCAAGATGAGCCCCAGAAGGAGCCACTAACTTAAGAAATCGATAAAATTTCTAGTGATGCCAATGTGGTTCCCGACAGGTCTCATTTTGTACCCAAAGCCCCATATCCACAGTTGTTAGCTCCAACAAAGAGAGAGTCGACTTTCAACGAAATACTAGAGATATTTAAGCAGGTAAACATTAACATCCCTTTATTATAAGAGGAAAATGCCTGCTTATGCCAAGTTCCTTAAGGACCTTTGTACACGAAAGCGTAAGCTTAATGTCCATAAGAAATCCTTTTTAGCTGGTCAGGTAAGTTCAATCCTTCTGAACCAAACAACCCCTAAGTATAAATACCCTGGATGCCCCACCATATCTTGTGTGATCGGTAATTATTCAGTAGATAAGGCATTGCTTGACTTAGGAGCTAGTGTGAACTTACTACCTTATCATGTATACAACCATCTAGGTCTTGGTAAGTTGAAACCGACTAAAATGACATTGCAATTAGCTGATAGGTCTGTCAAAATACCTTGTGGTGTCATAGAGGATGTTCTGATTGAGGTTGATAAATTTATTTATCCAGTGGATTTCGTTGTTCTAGATACTCAGCCTGTTCAGGATCCTAGTGCTTAAATACCGGTGATTTTAGGTCGCCCATTTTTAGCCACAGCTAACGCTGTCATCAACTGTAGGACCGGACTTATGAACATATCCTTTGGTAATATGACCACTGAACTAAATGTCTTTAATGTTAATAGACAACCTTCCGATGATTTAGAAGAAGTGAATATGATTAGCACTTTAGTTCAGGATCTAACTCAGGATAATTGGGACAACACTTTATTTGGTGATTCCTTAGATGAACTTGATGAGGAAATTCTCTTAAGTCAGTTAGGCGACCAAACTTTTGAACTAGAAGAAGCTCTTGAGTACTTTAAAGACTCTACGGACCCTGAGATTCAATCCATAGTGCTAGGCCTTACGGAGAGTAGTGTTGACCCTAAGTTTGGGGGTAATGAACTAGAAGAAGCTCTTGAGTATTTTAAAGACTCTGAGGATCCAGAAATTCAAGCAATAGTTAGAGGTTTGTCCGATAATACTGACTACCCTAAGTTTGGGGGTAGTAATGGTCAATTATCTCCATTAGAAGTCCCTAACTTGGGATTCGAGCCTAGTGTATCTGAGGTATTACTTGAGTCACTTCCGACTCCGCAACCGGATCCTCCTGATATTGTCCAGGAGGAAATTCTAAAGACTTGTTGTTCGAATGAGTCAATTTGTCAAGACACTCATATGAAGCCCAAATGGGCACAACAGAAAAACCCAGTTGTCTTGCAGGAAACCTTGGATGAGGATGTGCTATGTCTGTTCATTTTTCTGATTTGGTGCAGTTGTCTGATAATTGTGGCAATTTTATTTGCTTTTGTTGACCCACAGTTGTTTCGACTATTGATATATGATTTGAAAGGTAATTAGCCATTTTGTGGTATTTGACGTCTGGATGAAGACTTTAAATTTAGCACTTTTTGGGAGGTAACCCAATCTCATGCAACATGGTAATATCTTTCCTTATCTCTTTTGCTTCAAATGGTAACTGTTTCTCCTTGTTCATGCTTTTAATTTTATCTTTAGAACATTGAGGACAATGTTAGATTTAAGTTTGGGGGTATGGGAGAAACTTTTTAGTTGGAGTATGAATAAATAAACTCCAGAACCTAGAAATTTATGCTTATTGAGGATTGCACTAACTAATCTAAGTGGATGGAAGCATTTTGATCGTAGAAGTTGAGGAACCAATCTGATTAGATGGAAACATCTAGAAGAGTCTATTCATAAAAGCACATAGCTCAGGTGTTAGAAATAACATGATAGTTTCACCATATCTCGTTGAGTCCTTTTCACTTCTATTTTTATTTTATTTTGTTTTTAAACCATGTTTCTCTAAGTGATAGGTGGGGTCCACGATTCAATTTGTTACCAATGCTAGGGTGAATTAGAGTGATTGAGTTACAAAGAAAAAAAAGAAAAAAAAAAGACCAGACCAATTAGACCAAACAGATCAAAAAAAAAAGGTTGAAAAAAAAGAGAAAAAAAGAAAGAGAATAAAGTCGACCACTGGTACCCTTGTATATGCCAGTTGTGTTGAACTAGAATTAGGATTATCGATCACTGGTTCCCTTGTATATGCCAGTTGTGTTGATATTAGTCAGACTAGTATCTCAATCCATTAGGATAGGTTCATTTTGGCGGAGGCCTTCAGACAGATATGGGAAATGCCGTTCACTTAGTAAACATCAAAACCATCTATATTTTTCTCTATATCCATCTTCTTGATCTATCCATGTGATTAGTTTTGACTCCGGATATTGATGTCCATAGTGCGACTATCTGAGTAGAGATCTGTCACTTTATATGAATTTTAGTATGCTTGAGTGCAAACTCGTGTACAGCAATTGGAATTTCGCATCAGGGTACTTCCTCCTGTAGTCAATAAGTATGCCAACCAAGGAGATTATTTAATGCCTTCCAAGGTTCTGCGTAGATAGCTAAGGTCTGGAGTAAAGGTTTTGTGGGTATACCTCTTGTAAGCCCTCCGGAGACAACACTCCGCCACTAGGGACACTTAGGGGTTTAAAGGCTTATTGCATACGCTAAATGCAATCGACGATGCCTGCGTCAGTGAGTTAGGATTTTATTTTATTTTATTTTTGCTCGAGGACTAGCAAATAATAGGTTTGGGGGTATTTGATAGACACATTTTTTTGTATAATTTGTCTCGATTCTATATATTGATAGTGCTCATTTTTGTACTTATTATGGTGTTTTATGTGTGTGTGTAGGTATTTTTGGCCAACAAACATTTTTGGAAAAATCGGCTCGAAAAGTTGCGCGGGGCACCCCCGGAGGACACTTGCTATTCGGACCCCTCAAATGGATAAGGGGTGACCAACTACTAAGGGGCATCCATTTCCAGGCAGCTGCTAAAGGGATACCAGCACAAGATAGGGGGAGGTCATCTTCTTCGTTTAAATTCAGAAAAAGGCGGGAAGAAATAACCAGCGAAGAACCAAACTTTCGATTGGATTTCGAAGATGTTTTAGTGAGATTCAATAACTGAAATTTGCTGGGCTGGACGTGATTCAACTAAAAAGGCCTGTTATGTGCGCTGGAATTAATCGAATTGGGCTGGATAAGCCGGAAAAAGGAAACAGAGTTTGAGTTTTGCACGGAAACTTTGTGGAATTATTTTAGGAATTCCAGGGAGACTAAACGCGTGATATTGTTTCCTAAGGTAGTATTCTATCTAAGGAAGAGTTTAGGATGGTTTGGAAGTCTCATAAACGATTAAGGAAGTCGGCAGAAGAGATTATTGTCGTGGCTTGCACGAAAATAAAAAGAGAGAATTAATCGCTATTTTTAGGTTTCTGAGTAGTATAAAAGGTGTGTTTAAGTCCCAGGGAAGAAAACGAAGTTATTGGAGTAGTCTCAGAGGAGTTTGTAACACTACAGAGGCGAATTGATCAAGTTGCAGGAAACCCGTATTTCTGCTGCTGCTGCTGAAGAACATCCGTTGCAAATAAGAACAACGTCTCAAATTTGTAACTCTGCTACAGTAACTTCTTTGTAACAGTCAGTCATTCGTTTTGCGACTCCAATACACCGTTGCAAACATTCAGAGTTATAGTTTTTCATCTTTTAATCAACTTTTGAACCATAAACAAATATTTTGAGCAAGTGATTAATATGAGGAGCTAAACCCCATTGTTGAGGCAACGGAGGAAGCCATTTTTCCAATTATTATGTGGTAAATTCTATTTAATTTAATTTTCGTAATTCTTTTATGATTATTTGCACTGAACTGAAATCGAATATATGATTCTGATTAAGTGGTTGTGTTCTCAATTGATGGGTCATGCTTAGGTTAAATCTTTTGATGGTCCATGCTTTCGATTTACAACTATTGTTTTGAGAATGTACTTGTCTAGGCGAAAATATTAGAATCACTTTAAACTAAAGAGTTGCATAAATATTGACTAGATTAAATCACATAAAAATTGGAGATTGGTGGAATCCAAAGTCTCAGTGCTTTTTATAAACTTGAATACAATTTCTTTTTAAGTTTTCTGTTTTAATTTGAGTCTAAAATCGAGTCTACATAATCCGAGTTGAACGAACTTTACTACCACTTAAAAACTACATCAATAGCAACCTGCTACATGTTTTTCATGAAAACATTCGAGACATCAAACATGTCACAAATTGGGGGATACTCATCAGGATATTGGTCTGGCGGTTTACAGCGTGAGGCGTGCAACACGCCCATTATAAGAAAGTGTCAGAAAGCATGGCAGCTAGTGGTAGTAAGAAGTAGCGGGTGTAAACTAACCAGTTTCCCCCATGGTGGGAACGTGGTATCTGACATTTACACATAATACCACTTCTCCATTACTCAATCACTCCCACTTTCTACGAGATCAGGGTGCGTTCAATATGACTTATATAAATAGGTTTTACCTATTTCCACAAAACAACAAGTTTTGGGGAGAACATCAACACAATATCAAGAAAAAGACCAAAGAACTGATATCTTTCATTCCGCAAGCCAGTTCCAAATTATGATACAAGTCATAAAATAGCCACACCTTCAGAATTAACCATTCTGGTCTCAACACCTTCTTCGCTTCCCTACCTAAGACCAACCCTTCTCCTTCACTTTGGGACTAAAACAAGACTGGAACAACCGTTTCTTGGTTTTGGCCAGGATTGTACAGATTGATTTCTAGAATCTAAAGTACTCCCGTGCAGTGCACTTGTTTTAGGTTTAGATTTGTTTCTCATCCACACACCCAAATTTACCAAAACCAGCAGAAACAGTTTTTACCCATAAACAACTTTACTTCCGCATTATAGTGTTTTTATATTATAATAAAGTAAATACACTTGCCATTAATCCTAATCACATGATATTGATCCTATAGTAAATCGGTTTAGGAGCATAACTTTTATCAAGTGAATATCAAGTTGTCGCATTGTCGACTTTGTCCATAGACGATCACACTTGGTATCAGACTTATAGGTTGATATTTAAAAGATAGTGGTGTATTTGGGTACCCTCATCTTTTCAATTGGTACCAGAGCAGGCAAACACGAAAAAATCTAACAATCTGTGTTTGGTGTGATCCAACCTATAATACATGAGTCAAAGTAGGATTAAGCGAAAGCGAAAATTAATAAAAGGCTCAGTTAACACATTGCAAGAGGTTGTTAAACCACTCTTAGAACCAAAGGTTACAAACAATGATATGGTTCCCTCTCATCTGAATCAAGTTTGGAATGTTCTTCTGATATTATCTTGAATGAGTCAAATGGATCTCATGATGAGTTAAAACAAAGTCATATAGGCATATATGATGACTTAAACACAAACCCATCTATGTATGACACAAGTCATGTGGATATGTTAACCTCTAAGATGAAACAGGCTTGTAAGCAATTGCTTATTGACAACAATCTCCTAAGTATATCGTGTGAGAAAATGAAGACACTTGAGGTTGATTTACAGTCAAAGATTACTGAATGTGAAAGGCTAAATAAAGATCAACAAAACTTGAGGAAGATTCCTCTCAAAAAATATAGGGTCTTGAAGACAAAGCAAGTACTAGTCTCTCTCAAACAGAATTGTTAGAGAAAGAGCGTGGTGCTGCTCTTGAAAAGGTCCTTTTGTTGGAACAGAAACTTGCTGAATCTAAATTAAGGATTAACCTTCAAGAAAATATTTTTGAAGATAAAGAAGGTGAATATCTCTCTCGAGAAAAACGCCTTGAGGCTGATCTAGCTGGCACTCTTGATAAATTCAAGACGTTGGAGGAAGAAAATTTGAACTTGAAAAAGCGCATTAATAGCTCAAACAATTTAGAAGCAAGTAAAAATCATTGTGATACACGAGGCTTGGGCTATAAGGTAATAGATGCTTAAAATATTAGTAAATAAGTAAAATTTGTTAAAGCTACAAATTCTTCTCAACCAAAACTTTCACTGTTGTCAAAGATGCTCATATTTCTTGAAAAGAAGTAAAGAATGTCATACCTAAGATTCATGTTCAACCAGACTCTTCAAGTGCCGCCATCAAATAGAGCACCTATTCTAATGTCAAGAAAGCAACAACGTTGAACAAAGATAAGAAGAAGAAGAAAACTCGTCGATCTCCAATGCAAGAGGTTCCACAAAAAGGTAACATTAAAACTCAGACTTCCTATGTTACTAAGCATTGTTATTATTGTGGTAATAAAGGGCACTTGCAACGAGGATGCAAAGTTCGTAAGATGCATGATGCACTTTTCTTTGTATCAAATGAATTTTCTAAGTTTGTTCCCCAAAAGAAATCAGATTGTTATTGTCCTAAGTTTAGGCAAAAGAATTATTATAATGATAGTTCAAATTTTGCCTATCGCTCGACAAGGTCATCTCATAAAAGACCCGATTATAGAAAGAGAGATGACTTTGTAAATGCAAAGATAAGATATGATGTTCCAAATTGGAGAAAGGATGTTTTTCAAAGTATCCAAAAGGGAAATGGTCCTAATGGTATTAAGGAGAAAGCCGCTCATGTGAAACCCATATATAAATAGGTCCCAAAGTCCTACAAGAATGGATCAAAAGTTAGTCAAAAGAGTGGAACTCAATTGATAAATGTTGGTAACAAAGTTTTTGGGAGTTTTCTTGAAAGACTAAGGAACTACATCTTGTTGTCTAAAGTCTCTTGTACGAATGAATGTTGTGATAATGACACTCTTCATCACAAGTCAAAGAAGAAATACAATATATGGAACAAGATAAAGCAAACTAAGAAAGAGGTCAGTCTGTCTTAGTCACTTGTGACAAACAAAACAAGGCTTGTGTTGGAATGTGCATGCTCACCTTTGTGTTCAATCTTTTGAAAGATTAAAAAGCACATGAAAACTGATCACATGGCCTCTCGGTTATTATATGACTAATTAACATATTTAAGGGGATTTTTCTCTTCTATATTCATAACTTTTGTATCTATATTTGAGCTTTGATGGAAACAGTAATTTTGAGTTTATGGTGTTGATATCTACTGATCGTATATGTGTAGCTCTTGTTTATACGATTAAAACGAGCCAAAAATCACTGAACAAAAGTTATGCCTAAAACAGTTTTGTGTATGAATTTAAGGTATAACAGGTTACAACCTAACCTAGGGATCAAGGTGTAACCGGTCACAACTTAGTCCATACGAAGGAGTGTAAAAACTGTTTTGCCCATAACTTCTTCTTCCGAACTCGGAATGACCTCATTATTTTTGCGTTGTTTTCGTAATTTCATTTCTGACAAGATTGAAGTAATTTCAATACGTAATTTTCTGTTTAATATTTATGGTGTATTGCATTTGAGTTTATGAGATAAACAATTGTGTTTCAGTCTCGTATAATGGCTCACTTCCTTATGGTTAGTGAATTTTGAGTATAGCCGATCTTTGGATCATATCTTCGTGATTGTTATATCAAAATAATAAAAAAGTTGTGATGGTAAGTCACATATACTAATGTTTGTTTATGGTCTATAAACTAAATACTACCTCCGTTTCAAAATAATAGGCAGGTTTGTGTGTAATTTTACACACAAACCTGCCTATTATTTCGAATCGGAGGTAGTATTTGGTATACATAGGTGGATTTTCGAAAAGGGTTAAAATAGTAAACCCATAATTATATATGCTCCTGATCTAGCAATCAGACGAGTATTGAGGCTCATGTCTCTTATCGAAAGCGTGAAAACTCATGCCACGAGAATCTCTGACTGAGAATACTGTCTCTCGGAGTATATGTAGATGTGTAGTCTCTCAGCTGAGGCAACGACATATCTCATGAATACTAAGCAATTTCAGTGATCACTTCCATATAGAATCGCAAGATTAGACGACTTCTAGACAGCTTGCCTGCTAGTATAGAGAAGTAAGGTCTTCAGGATGTAACAATGTTTTCCCTGACTGTATAGAAGAAATATGACGCTTCAACAAGCTCATATCACTCAACTCCTGAATAATTAATGCTCCTAGACGATCGTACTAGTATAGAGCCATCAATTAATTATTCCCAAATCATTAGATTCATTCACTGAATCCTTGAAAATTATTCAATGTTATAATATTTCGTTACTTCAATTCATGGTTTTCTCAACAGAGCTCCATGGGTTAGTAATAAATATTCAGCGTACGGGCATCTGAGATACCTTTGAATAAGCTCCGACTCAAATGGTGCAGGTGTGCTCAACAATAATATACTAACAATCACCTGAATGCGCGAATGAGTATTTCAAAATATGACGAGACGATGAACCTATGCAAAATAGGAAAGAAAATAATAAATAATAAAATATTGACCAAAGCATTGGGGGACTGGGCCCACCGGCCGGCCGGCCGTGCGGTGACCTGTTCCACGCCCAGTTTTATATTTTATCATATTTTGTTATTTTCTTTGATCTTACGAAAATCCTTTCATTTGAACTAATATCTTTCGTTTTAAGGAAACTCCTGAGTTCTATAGTGTTTCTTTCGCATCAAAGAAATAATATAAAATTGGGAAAAGTGTCGTGGGACCGTCTTTTACTAGCCGGCCGGATATGCCATAGTCATGGCCAGTCCCACACCTCATGATTCCTCATTATTTTATTATTATTTTCCTAATCTCATGAAAACTCCTTAATCTCATGGTATTTCCTTCAAACCATGAAAAAATAATATAAAATTAGGGAAACTCGTGGGACCGGGCCCTAGCCAGCCGTCCACGCCCTAGACGGTCCCACATGCCCTTTATTTTATTATTATTTTTTTATGTTTCCTTGATCCCATGAAATTCCTTGATTTCATGGTATTTCCTTCAAATTATGAAAATTCCTTCAAATCATGGAAATAATACATAAAATTAGAGAAAACTTACGGGACCGAGCGCTAGCCGTCCGACCATGCCCAAGACGGTCCCACACTCCCTTATTTTATTATTATATTATTTGTTTTCTTCATCTCAAGGAAAACTCCTTGATTTCATGATATTTTCATAAAATCATGAAAAATATAATAGGAAAAATGTTATTGGACCGGGCTCATTGGCCGGCCGACCATGCCTTGACTATAGCCGGTCCCATACTTCATGATTTCTTCATTTTATTATTATTTTTCCTTCATCTCATGAAGTTTCCTCAGTTTCAGCAAAAAACCCTGATTTATTTATATTTTCCCAAATGATTGCTCAAACGCACATCAGGAAATATCAAAATTCTCAGGACTGAGAAGCGAACACTTTGGTGACGTGAGCATACTACCTTGACCGACCAAGGTTGACTCTTTGGCTTGCAAGATGCCGATCCCACATATTTTTATCATTTGACCTAATTTGTTCATATTAGGTACAAACTCTCCCAAATCATTTTGGAACTTCATTGAACGATTGTTATTCGATCCCGTGACCACTCAGGGACGGCTTCATGACCCCTTGGTCGGTCCCTCATCCCGTCATAATTAATTAGGTTTTATCACCTAAGGCTCAGACGAGCATTATTTTAATAAATGACTAAACCAGCATTTAATCATCCTTTCAACGTCTTCAAGAAACTTTGGTATTTTGCTCACTTGAGCATCTGGGAGCTATATGATGGATTCATCATCCCACGTAGCCGATCCCTCCTTTATTCCATGGATAATTTTCAATAAACCATGAATTAATCAAATTAGGGTTTCGAATCCAAGGTTCATAATCCCAGATTCAAACGCTAATAATATTACGTTGATCTCATGATCAAGTAAATTTCCAGTATCTTAATATAGTATTTTATCTGGTTACACGCTAACAATTATTCATCAAACGAGCAACATTTGCTCATATGAGCAATATTTTCTCAAACCAAGGAATATTGGTTCAACTCTCAATATTCAATAATTCATCGAATGAACCTTAACTATCGACGTCTAATTGAGAATTATACCTCTGTCTCAACAGACATGTTCAATTCATGAATTTCAAAACATTTTCAAATCATGTACAATTCAGCAATACATGGACTCATCATCCCATGAAGTCAGCAACTGATTAACTAAATACACGTCTGCCTTGCAGACTCCACAGTCACGAGACATCAATCGTGTCACATTGGAGGATATTAACTAGGGTTTTGGTCTGGCGGTCTACGACACGTGTGTTCATACACACGATGGGAATGTGAGCAAGTCGCGCAATCATTTGAAGGAGTTAACAAAGTAGTGGATGGAAAATCGACAAGTATCCGCACGTTGAGCAACTGGTTTTAACACACGATTTTCTTTTCTCCACTCTTTGATCCCATCAACTGTCACACTTCATGGGATCATGGTGTTTACAATTCTAGCAATATAAATAAGCCTCTGAATCATGATTAAAGGACATGACAAGCTTACGTCAAGAAGATAACACGAGATTAACAACTTAACGTCTGAGAAAATTCAATCATTCAAAACTTATCTTATTTTCAGAATACATAACACACCTACAATCTTCGATCACCATTGATCTCACACATTTCTCAACTTCCCTCCTACAGATCGACCCATCCTCTCTTGTAACCGAATTTACTCTGGAACGGCCATTGTCTTGGTTTAGGCCGGAGTACTACAAATTGATCTCTCGAATTCAAAACACTCCCTTCTTGAAGTGCATATGTGTGAGGTTTGAAGGTTCGCTCGGTTCAAGGAGTTTCCTCCGTACGGTCGTCTACTCAATTCCGTAAAAACCAGCAACTCGTTTTGCCTCATTATAGATTGGCGACCACAGTGGGAGATCATTCTCTCAGTTGTAATCTCAATCCCCACACAAGATGGTCGGTCTGAGGTCTAACTCAATCACTCAAAACTCCAGTCAGGGTCTTTCAAATGGAGATGCTCCTTTAGCTCGTCCCAATGACTCTGGTAATGTTCATCACCCTTACTTTACTACTCCTTTCTCATCTATCAATGCGTTTGATGGAGAAATTCCATCACTAGCTGAACTAGCACGACGGCAGGAAATCTTGGAAATGAACATAGATCGATTGAAGGGAGCAATCGATAATTTGTTCAGTTACATGGCAGACCTTACAAGAATTTTGGGGGCCCAAGTTGTGGAACGCTCATATTCTGATGCCACTGACACTATCCCTCAGACCAACAATTTCACTACCTACGATAAGCCATTAGACCAGGAGGTTGCACACTTGATCGAAAATCTGTGTGAACTTCTGCATTTCTCAAGGGATCAACGTACGAACACATTTGCTGCACTCAACCAAATATCGTCAGACGTACAGCTAACTCCGTCATGCCTAGCAGTTGAAGAAACATCCATGATGTCTGAGCAGTCGATCAACAATATCACCTTCGGAGAAGAAGACCGCATGGCGGAAGAAGGGCATAACCGAGCTTGTACGTGACTGGTTTCATCAGAGACTCTGAATTTAAAAGAGCTCTTGTTGATACGGGCGCTTCTACGAACATCTTTACTATGAAGACACTCAAAACAGAAAAGTTCCCACAGAATAAAATCGTTCGCCATCCCATCTTGATGACAGGTTTTGAAGGAAGTCAGATCCATACATAAACTTGAAGGTAGGGCCTATTCAATCCAAGGCAAAATTTCACGTGATCAAGCAAGAGCCTGATTATCACATGATACTCAGACGACCATGGCTCCATGACAACAAAGTGGTTCCCTCAACATACCATCAATGCATGAAGGCTCAGCTCAACAACAAGATTGTTCGTATCGCGGCTTCGTCATCTCCTTATGCTCCTGTCTATTATGCTGAGTTCCTTGAATCTCAAAAAAACATCCCCGAACCTCCAAGCAAGATTTTACAGTACTCCACACCCAAGCTGGAAGTCCATTGAAGAAGATGCTGACAAACCATCATCCTCATAAGACGCTAAGTCGATCAAGCCATCTGCTACGCCAAACAAGCGCCATAAGGATCAAGTCTCCACTCCAGGATCTAATTTCATAGCCAGTCATGATGCGGATGGGAGGATCATTTACCATCGATGCAAAGATTAGCAATTAACAGGGGAGAACAACGAAAAGTCTCCCCGCCACGAAGAATTATGTTAGAGAGAACCATCAATCGACGAAGAGGTTCAAGACGCTCCACGAAAATTGCAAGACGGCACAGACTCCACCACTGATGATCTTAAAACAATCAACATCGGGACGGAGGATAATCCAAGGCCAATCTTAATTAGTTCCATGCTGTCACCGGAAGAACGGACGGAACTGATAAATTTGTTGAAAGAGTATCAAGATGTCTCCGCTTGGACGTACGAAGAAATGCCTGGTCTAGACGAAAAACTGGTTACTCATCATCTGCACATCACTCCTGGCTCCAAAGATGTCAAACAACCGCCTAGGAAATTATGACACGAATTCGAAGAGCAGATCAAAGTCGAGATTCATAAATTACTAGCATCAGGATTCATCAAACCTATTCAACACCCGACATGGCTGGCAAATGTTGTTCCCGTCAAGAATAAAAATGTTCAAATCAGATGCTGCGTTGATTTCAGGAATCTGAATAAATGTTGTCCGAAGGATGATTTCCCTTTTCCCAACATTGATATGCTCGTTGATGCAACCAGTGGCCACGGTATGTTCTCCTTCATGGATGGTTACAGTGGATACAACCAGATCAAGATGTACGAGCATGATGCCAACAAGACCGTATTCCGTACTCCCATTGGGAATTTTCACCACACTGTGATGCCCTTTGGATTAAATAACGCAGGTGCAACTCATCAACGAGCCATGACCTCTATATTCCACGACATGATGCACAAGAAAGTGGAAGACTACATTGATGATGTGGTGGTGAAGTCGAAGACTCGAACATCCCACCTGGGTGTTTTGAGGCAAGTTTTTGAAAGATGCATAGAATACAAATTAAAAATGAACCCTCTGAAGTGTGCTTTTGGTGTTTCCTCCGGAAAGTTTTTAGGATTCCTGGTCACAACAAAAGGGATCAAAGGCGATCCAGACAAGATGAAAGCTATTACTACCATGCCTCCTCCACGCACCGTGAAGTAACTCCAAAGTTTCATGGGCAAGGTAAATTATATTCGACGCTTCATTCCTGGATTAGCTCAAATCATTGCTTCGTTTACTCCTCTATTAAGAAAGGAGCAAGTTTTACATGGACAACTGTCCAGCAAGAAGCGGTTCATAAAATACAACAGATATTGTTATCACATGCTGTCATGAAATCTCCGGTGCAAGGACGACCGCTGATACTTTACACAGCTTCTAGTGATGTTGCTATCGGAGCACTCCTTTCTCAAGAACACGACGAAGGCATCGAGCGACCAATCTATTACTTCAGACGTACAATGCGAGACGCTCAACTCCAATACCCAAAGGCTGAGAGGGCATGTCTAGTATTAGTGCATGCAATCCAGAAATTCAGACACTATTTGTTATCCAACAGAGTCGTGATCGTTTCCAAGGCTTACCCTATAAAGTTTATACTATCAAAACCAGCCTTTATAGGGAGAACAGCAAAGTGGCTACTTCAGATGTCAGAATTTGACATAGCTTGTACACCGCCTAAAGCAGTCAAGGGCCAAGTAGTCGCAGACTTACTCGCTGCTTTTCCAGGATAAGATGCAACAATGTTACATGAAGAATTACCTGGTGAATTTCCAGATATCTTTGTTATCAAAGAAGAGACGTGGCTCTTATATTTTGACGGATCCTCCACCCCTAGCAACGGCACTAGAGGAGCGGGCATAGTGCTAGTGTCTCCATCTGGCGAAGTTTTCTCACATTCGTTCAAATTGGATTTTCACTGCACCAACAATTCAGCAGAATATGAAGCTTTCTTACTAGGATTTTCCCTGGAAAAGCAAGCAGGATCAACACACCTTTAGATAAGAGTGGATTCAAAGCTACTGGTCAATCAGATGAACGGAACATACTCCCTCAAAGAAATCACGCTCTCCCTATTCAGAACTGAAGCTCAACGGCTATTAACTCATTTTGCTGATGCAACAATTGTCCATACTGGACGAACTAACAATAGGCATGCTGACTTCCTAGCAACTCTCGCTTCTAAACTGCAATTCGAAGGAGCAGAGAAGACAATCACAGTATAAAGACGTGCTGTGTCATCTACCTGGCTTGCCAAAGTTGAAGATATTCAAGCAAACGATTGGCGAGCACCCATCATTCATGAATTGAACAGTTCTCTTTCAGAAGGGAAAGTCAGTCTCAAGGAATTAAAGAATTACTTCTTGCTCCATGGAGCGTTATATTACCGAAATCATGACGGGTCTTTATCACGATGCCTCGGAAATGACGAAGCGGGGGAACAACTCCAACGCATACATGAAGAAATCTGCGGACAGATACTGGTGGTAACACTTTACAGAAAGCTTCAAAGGATGGGATACTATTGACCTTCCATGGAGACTCAATCAAGAATTCTGCAAAAGTCATGTCCCAATTGTCAGACACCTCTTCATCATTTAGAATCCCTGACATCCCATCACACTGGGGAATGGAGGGAACCCTACATAAAGTACCTTCGGGACAATGAATTGCCGTCAGAAAAGAAAGAAAAAATCAAACTCGTTCAGAGAGCTAAAAGATTCGTCTTTCTCGACGGAGTCTTATACCGCAAAAGCTTTGGTGGGAATTTGCTGAGATGCTTAGCTGAGCATGAAATCCCAACAATTTTGAAGGAGATGCACGATGGAGAACACCAAGGAAAAAGGAAGTATTATTGGACGACCATGGAAGACGATGCATATGCACATGTTCAGAGGTGTCATCAATCCCAGGTCCATGGTAATCTCATCCACACCCCTTGTCTCCCATTGAATTATGTGAATAGCCCATGGCCTTTCTATAGCTGGGGGCTGGGCATCATCGGGAAAATCAATCCAGCATCTTCGTAGAAACATGAATACATCATCACTGCAACTGAGTATTTTACCAAATGGGTTGAAGCTATTCCTCTTCGAAGCACCACTGGAGTCACGATTGTAGCCTTCATCAAGGAATACATAATATGTAGATTCGGTGTTCCTAAACACATTTTCACTGATAATGGAACTCCTTTTTCTAAGGAAACGGGAAATGGCATCAAACAAGTTTTCTCCACACCGTATTATCCCTAAGGAAACGGACAAGCAAAGAGCACCAAAAAAACTTTGATCCGAATTCTCAGTCAAAAAATTCATGATAATCCTCGAACGTGGCATGGACAATTTCCTATGGATCTATGGGATTATCGAACTGCGCCAAGGATAGATCGGGACTTCACCATATTCTCTTGTCTATGGAGCTGACGCCATACTGCCGGCAGAAATAAAAATTCCTTCAGCAAGGATTGCAATATCCAGCGGAGTACAATGGGATGAAGCCGAAGTATCCAACTCAAGAATCGCTGAACTAGACATGCTCGAGTCAAGGAGGTCTAAGGTGGAGAAATACATAGAAACCTACAAACAAAGGATCTCCAGAGCCTACAACAAAATGGTAAGACCTCAAAAATTTCAAGTAGGGGACATGGTATCAAAGACTGCAAAGAATATTCAACAAGACATGTCTGCTCACAAGTTCGCTCCGAAATGGGAAGGGCCATATGTAGTTATCAAGGCAGTATCTAGCGGATATTACAAAATCTTAGCTATTTACGGAGGAGTGGAAGGAAATATAATTAACAGTAAATGGCTTAAAGCATATTACGCCTGATCCGTTGAAAACAATTGCCTTTTTCATCATTTCGAGCATTTTCAGAATGTAATTTATGTTCCTCCAAAGAGCGTGCAAAATGCTCATTTGTTCATTAAACGTTTCATAAATGAACAAATTCCTTCAGATCAATTATTCTACCTAAGATAAAGCCTAAACCTATTCAAAAAAAAAAAAAATCCCCCTCAAATGCTCACTCAGAGCAAACCATCCAACAAAGGATAATCTCTATAGAAAACTTTGTCGAGCTTCTTCCGAATATTTTTGGTTTTCATCTTCAAGTCCTGGATTTCTTTCTCAAATTTTGATGACTCCAAGGAAAGCATCTTCTCTTCCTCCAATATGGCAGTGGCCGCAGAAATCGCATCAGCAGCAGCCGCCTTGTGAGTTTTGATCATCTCGAGCCTATGAAGAAGCCAGCCTATGTTGAACTGCAGGGTCTCACAATTTGAAATCATCTCGTCCCATTTGTGCAGTTCATGATTCTTGAAATCTCTCAGATGCATTGGGTTCATCTCCTCAATGATAGGTAACAACCCTGCAACTGTAGTCAGGAGGGTTGGTAGAAAGTCTTTCCATACTTCGGTCTTAGCAATATGCCCGTACCTTTTCCAAATTTTGGTGTACAGGGGCGCGTGACACCTAGGAACGAAGAATCCACCAACCACTTCATTATTTGGGAAATTGTTGATCATGGGAGCCTCAAATGGAATTCCAGTTGTTGGATACTCAGAAGCATGAGATCTAACCCCAGTCTCCGCAGAATCAGTAGAGTTCTCCTCGACACGGTTGCTGCTATCGTCAATCACAACCACGGATTTCCCGTTCTTCATTTTTCTAGCATCGACAACAACACGAACATCAACCTGCGACGGAACGAAGTTATATTTAATTGACCATTGAGCATGGTAAAAGATTTAGTCGAGAAGTTATGGAATTACTTACGGACGTTCCGGCATCAGCATGAGCCGACCTGTACCGTGCAAGAGCTTTAACAGTCCGTTTAGGTCTCAAGATACAAGAGGAATGCTGATTCTTTTCATTATCCTGCGACAAATTATTTTCTTTTATCAATCATATTTATTGAACAAAGACAAGAGAAAATATGTAACTCACCGAGACGGATACTGCTATAGCATGTTCAACATGAGATTAACTTCTGGAAGAAACACTTCTTCTGGACATGGTGAAGAGAGGTGGAATTATGATCAAATATCTTTTGATAATACAAAAAGGCAGCGGATGGTCAACTGTTTAAATAAAACCCTAAAGTACTGCAAGTCAGACGTGGATGCTCATCTCGTAACGGTAAACAAGTCTGTTGCGGTTTCTACTGAAACCTTAAATATCGAATCAGGTGCATGACAGATGGGAGAAGCGTAAAAATACTGGGGACTGACAGTTCGGGCATAGTCAACATTACAACTACGGATCAATTGCTTAGCAGACCACATGTTTCGCTCATGTGATTTCGTTCCATGGGTAATTATTATCAACTGGAGATATGAGGAAAAGTTCAGAAAGCAGATACTACAAGGAATTACGGTTCGAAAAATAATCTCTAACGAAACATCTCTACAGCCAAGCTGCTCAAATAACCAGAAAATATCTACTTCAACGAAAAATGAATAATCTTAGAGAGATCCATAAGCAAGATTAATCGTCGGATTCATCAGAGTCATCAAAGTTGTCAGAATTATCGGATTCATCATCATCGTCGTCCTTTGCAGAGTCCTCCTCGGATTCCTCATCAGAATTGCTGTCAGGGCCATTGACGAAGTCTGGATGAATTTCAGGATCGTTGTACAAGGAATCCAAATACTATTCTTTTTCACGCTCAGCTTCAAGTTCAGCTTTGACCAGTTTCTCGATATCTCTGGTACGCTTGTTTGGATTAATCTTGAGGTCTCGAGGAACCCACACGGGTTCATCTTCCGAAGCATCAGAATCAGAGGGTACACCGTCATCTCGAGATCGAAGTTTCTCCTCAGCTGCTAGCACTCTGCGCTGTCCCTTCTTCGCCGATAATCATCAATCTTGTCATCCTCGGATTTTCTTATCATAAGCTCAGCATAAGTAACTATACGGTCATTAAGAGGCGCACTAGGATTCCTTCCCTCAGTACGATTCGTTTTAGCTCGTGACTTGGCGGCGGAATCTTTGGAATCCTCTTCTAGATCTAGCTATAATCATAATCGTTACTGCTGGAAGTCACCATTTTCTGGAACCAGGAGCACAGAATTACAGATATGCTGGTGACAAATCCACTACAAAAATGGTAATCTTAACTCTTACCTCTTTACAATTCCACTAGAACAATGATTGTGATATAAGAGTTAGCACTCCAAAATTAGTTCGTTCCTTGAAACCTGCAATGATGAACAAAGATTTGTCATTTAAAAAATTGAAACCTGATTTTTCATAAAATCATGAACATAGTTCTCATAGTCTGAACATCCACAACTGAGCTATGAAACTTACACCAAGACAATATTTTGTCATGAATAAATCATCTAATGTCAAGGGTTGCTCAAAACCCATGTTTTGGTTTTGCGAAACGATGACTAACATGGATAATAATTCACGTAAAGTTTACAAAAACTTTTATTTACTCACGAAAATAAATATATGGCATTATATTATGGCATATACCACGGTTTCATATATAAAAAAAAAACTCTTTTGCTTCCTACAATCATCTTTCTTTGAGACGAGGGTTTATTTCGATTTTGTGAAAAGTTCATGTATTTTAAGATAAAGTTTTGATTTCATGAAATATCATAAACAAAATTTTATCACTAGACACAGGTCTATATATAAAAAAAATCTCTCCCAAGTCAGGGATTATTACTAGTTTCTTAAACTAACAATCGAACAAACATACGTTTTTTAAAAAACAAGGGATTTTCTACAAAACTCACACTCATATATGCACATGTATATAACTTCAACATGATCAAAGCATGAAAAACTCATGAAACTATAAACTTCTGGAAAAAAAAAATCTACCTGGTCGGCGCCGGCCATATGGTCGGACGGTCGGATCCGGCAACAGTTAAGACGTGAAGGTGATGAAGGGAGGAAGAAGGTGGTCGGTCGTGAAAAAAAAAGGATTAATTCCATTTTATATCAAATTTTATTTCCGAAACCTAATTTCACAAGTATTTCCTTATCGGGCCCGGCCCGTGAATCCTAAAACGACCAAGGTCCCGTCATCAAAATCAGCGGTTCAACTCCAATTTATGCTCATTAGACGATACTCTATCATGCCACTGGGATCTTCATTCAAGTCTGGTTTTCTCATATTATCAAAAATCCGGTAACATCTTAACTTTCGACTACGTTCAATTGCTTATATTGTTTTTAATCGGAAAATCACCATTTGATGCTGACTGAGGAAAATGACTGTTCCTCACTAAGAAGGGGACTTAATGTAGATGGTGGATTTTCGACAAGGGATAAAATCGTAAACCCATAATTATATATGCTCTTGATCTAGCAATCAGACGAGTATTGAGGCTCATGTCTCTTATCGAAAGCGTGAAAACTCATGACACGAGAATCTCTGACTGAGAATACCGTCTCTCAGAGTATATGTAAATGTGTAGTCTCTCAGCTGAGGCAATGACATACCTCACGAATACTGAGCAATTTCAGTGATCACTTCCATATAGAATCGCAAGATTAGACGGCTCCCAGACAGCTTTCCTGCTCGTATAGAGCAGTAACGTCTTCAGGATGTAACAATGTTTTTCCTGACTGTATAGAAGAAATATGACGCTTCAACAATCTCATATCACTCAACTCTTAAATAATTAATGCTCCTAGATGATAGTACTAGTATAGAGCCATCAATTAATTATTCCTAAATCATTAGATTCATTCACTGAATCCTTGAAAAATATTCAATGTTTTTCATAATATTTCGTTACTTCAATTCATGGTTTTCTCAACAGAGCTCCATGGGTTAGTAATAAATATTCAGCGTACGGGAATCTGAGCTACCTTTGAGTAAGCCCCGACCCTAATGGTGCAGGTGTGCTCAACAATAATGCACTAACAATCACCTGAATGCGCGAATGAGTATTTCAAAATATGACGAGACGATGAACCTATGTAAAATAGGAAAGAAAATAATAAATAATAAAATATTGACCAAAGCATCGGGGGACTGGGCCCACCGGTCGGCCGGCCGTGCCGTGACCAGTCCCACGCCCGGTTTTATATTTTATCATATTTTGTTATTTTCTTTGATCTTATGAAAATCCTTTCATTGGAACAAATATCTTTCGTTTTAAGGAAACTCCTGAGTTCTATGGTGTTTCCTTCGCATCAAAGAAATAATATAAAATTGGGAAAGGTGTCGTGGGACCGTGTGTTACTAGCCGGCCGGCTATGCCCTAGTCATGACCGGTCCCACACCTCATGATTCCTCATTATTTTATTATTATTTCCCAAATCTCATGAAAACTCCTTAATCTCATGGTATTTCCTTCAAACCATGAAAATATAATATAAAATTAGGGAAACTCGTGGGACCGGGACCTAGCCGACCGGTCATACCCTAGCCGGTCCCACACGTCCTTTATTTTATTATTATTATTTTTATGTTTCCTTGATCCCATGAAATTCCTTGATTTCATGGTATTTCCTTCAAATTATGAAAATTCCTTCAAATCATGGAAATAATACATAAAATTACATAAAATTAGGGAAAAATCAAGGGACCGGGTCCTAGCCGGACGATCATGCCCAAGACGGTCCCACACTCCCTTATTTTATTATTATTGTTATGTTATTTGTTTCCTTCATCTCAAGGAAAACTCCTTGATTTCAACAAACTCTTTGATTTCATGATATTTTCATAAAATCATGAAAAATATAATAAAATTAAGAAAAATGTTATGGCACCGGGCTCATTGGCCGGCCGACCATGCCTTGACTATTGCCAGTCTCATACTTCATGATTCTTTCATTTTATTATTATTTTTCCTTCATCTCATGAAGTTTCCTCAGTTTCAGCAAAACCCCCTGATTTCTTTATATTTTCCCAAATGATTGCTCAAACGCACATCAGAAAATATCAAAATTCTCAGGACTGAGACGCAAACACTTTGGTGACGTGAGCATACTACCTTGACCGACAAAGGTTGACTCTTTGTCTTGCAAGAGGCCGGTCCCACATATTTTTATCATTTGACCTAATTTGTTCATATTAGGTCCAAACTCTCCCAAATCATTTTGGAACTTCATAGAATGATCGTTATTCGATCTCGTGACAACTCAGGGCCGGTTTCATGACCCCTTGGTCGATACCTCATCCCGTCATAATTAATTAGGTTTTATCACCTAAGGCTCAGACGAGCATTATTTTAATAAATGATTAAACCATCATTTAATCATCCTTTCAACGTCTTCAAGAGACTTTGGTATTTTGCTCACTTGAGCATCTGCGCACTATATGATGGATTCATCATCCCACGTAGCCGGTCCCTCCTTCATTCCATGGTTAATTTTCAATAAACCGTGAATTGATCAAATTAGGGTTTCGAATCCAAGGTTCATGATCCCAGATTCAAACACTAATAATTTAACGTTGATATCATGATCAAGTAAATTGCCAGTATCTTAATTTAGTATTTTATCTGGTCACACGCTAAATTTTATTCATCAAACGAGCAACATTTGCTCAAATGAGAAATATTTTCTCAAACCAAGGAATATTGGTTCAACTCTCAATATTCAATAATTCATCGAATGAACCTTAACTATCGACGTTTACTTGATAATTATACCTCTGTCTCAACAGACATGTTCAATTCATGAATTTCAAAACATTTGCAAATCATGTTCAATTCAGCAATACATGGACTCATCGTCCCATGAAGTCATGAAGTCAGCAACTGACTAACTAAATACACGTCTGCCTTGCAGACTCCACAGTCACGAGACATCAATCGTGTCACATTGGGGGATATTAACTAGGGTTTTGGTCTGGCGGTCTACGGAACGTGTGTTCATACACACGATGGGAATGTGAGCAAGTCGTGCAATCAGTTGAAGGAGTTAACAAAGTAGTGGATGGAAAATCGACCAAATCTCCGCACGTTGAGCAACTGGTTTTAACACACGATTTCCATTTCACCACTCTTTGATCCCATCAACTGTCACACTTCATGGGATAATGGTGTTTACAATTCTAGCAATATAAATAAGCTTCTGAATCATGATTGAAGCACAAGACAATCTTACGTCAAGCAGATAACACGGGATTAACAACTCAACGTCTGAGAAAATTCAATCATTCAGAACTTATCTTATTTTCATAATACATAACACACTAAAATCTTCGATCACCATTGATCTCACACATTTCTCAGCTTCCCTCCTACAGATCAACCCATCCTCTCTTGTGACCGAATTTACTCTGGAAAGACCATTGTCTTGGTTTAGGCCGGAGTACTACAGATTGATCTCTCGAATTCAAATCACTGCCTTCTTGCAGTGCATCTGTGTGAGGTTTGACAGTTCTCTCGGTTCAAGGAGTTTCCTCCGTACTGTCGTCTCCTCAATTCCGTAAAAACCAGCAACCCGTTTTCCCCATCTACAACTTCCTTATGGTTAGTGAATTTTGAGTGTAGCCGATCTTTGGATCATATCTTTGTGATTGTTATATCAAAATAATAAAAAAGTTGTGATGGTTTAGCTCATATGTAAGTCACATATACTAATGTTTGTTTATGGTCTATAAACTAAATACTACCTCCGTTTCAAAATAATAGGCAGGTTTGTGTGTAATTTTACACACAAACATGCCTATTATTTCGAAACGGAGGTAGTATTTGGTATACATATGAGTACTCTTGATATATGACATAAACATTGGTTTTCATTAACTTTGTGTTCCAGTCTCATATTGTGGTAGCCCTTATGATTTGTGTGGATTTTTGATTTATGTTTTGAGTTCTAAAGGCCCTCCTTTTATAGCATCATTAGTGAAAACTCGCTACGCTCATGATCTCATAGCAAGGAAGGCATCACAAGAGCAGATAAACAACAGGAAAATAAAAGAAACACCACACTACTTGAAGAGCATGGTACAGGGGCTCCCTCATTTACTGGGTAGTTTGTTCCTTTCGTTTGTAACCAGCAGCCGCGGGCATTAGGAACCGCATATTTTTTGTGATTACGTTCTAGACTATGTTAGTAGGCTTTATCAAAGGATCATAGTGTGTTCTGATTGAGATTCATATGTGAAAAGTCACAAGATGTTGATAAATCAATTTATGTTTACATAAGTTATGTTTAGCATAACCTACGTGTTTCGAGTTTCAACATTTGCTATTGGCACGCATTAGTTAAAACCAATTCAACCTTCTCGGGTAAAGGTTGCTTTTGTTGTTGTTATTTTTTTTTCTTACGAGAGGATGACAACACACAGGGGGAGAGTTCTTATTTGAACTTGCGTTTAATGATATATATCTTTCCGGGGAGAAGTGGCTGCGGGAATTGAGGTAACTATTTTATTTGTTAGTTAATCGTTTTTCCTATTTAAGAAAAGCCTGATTATATTTGAAAAGACGAGGGTACACAAATATACCACAATCTTTTATTTTGATCACAACCTATACAAGACCCACTGTGTATAAACCTCTTGGAGATAAAATCACTCAAGGAATATTTCAACACAGTGTCCACTTGAAATAGGTTTAGTCTGAACTGGCCTAACTCGTGAATAAATATCAAAGTCAAGTAGAGAAATACAATATACTTTGTGTGATAGTATATGGATATGAAATCGAGACAATACTACAACAAAGTGTTCACTTGGTAAAAGGTACGAAAATAACCGAAACCAATGGGATCAATATCAAGTGCCCTGTTAACGTACAAAGTGTAATTTACTTTAATTATAATAAAACAATTATAATGCAGAAATTAAAAGTAAATGGCACAACAAGATTTTGTTAACGAGGAAACCGCAAATGCATAAAAACCCTGGGACCTTGTCCAGAATTGAATACTCTCAGGATTAATCCGCTATACAAAATCTAAACCAACTTCGTATAGTTGAGACCAAACAACTAAACCTATAATTCTCCTAGTTCCATCTGTATCCCTGCGCCTCCAACTTGTAATAAGTCACTCACTTGGAACAATTCCTTTGGTTCGTATTCCAAACAGTAAAGGGACAACAAATCTGTTCGGTAACGACTCTTTTCAAACAAGTGATATGAGTTTGACAAAAGGCTCTTTCGTTTATCCCAATAAAAACTCCTTTGTCAGGTTTTTAGATCTATCTCAATACAACTACCAAAGTAATTTTCTAGATTTTGCAATCAATACTTCTTAGTCACAAAGACAATATATTGATGCCGATCTACTCAATTAATCAATCACGATTATCACAAAGATAAACCGATTATAATTGGATCCCCAGCCGATCAAGTTTTGTGCACACCAAAGATTATGAACTCAAACAAGAAATCTTCTTTGTCTTCAAATCTTTTTAGATCTTTGATAAACACCTGCACACAATCAACTTGAATCTCTTATGATCAATCACACACAGAACGGAGTCTGTTAACAATGGATTATCACAAGACGTCTTTAGATCTACAAACAGTCTAAAGATCCCCGTCGAAACTACGATCTAACTTGAGTGAGTATTATATCAGAAGAGAAGATTCTCAAGCATAAACAAACCAGGTGCAATCAAAGCTCAACAACCGTTAATCAATCAAATCAATCGAAAACTAATAATAAACTGCAATTATCTAGTTTCCCACCAACGGTACTCGTAGAGCTTCCCAATCCCAAAGAAGTCTTTAAAACGAGCGGTCATAAGAGATTTCTCCTAGTTAGGGTACTTTCCTCTCCGAATATACGGGTCCACCAGTAACAACACAACTAGGTAGTTTTGCTGGCTCTGGGATTAGTTTGCTTGAAATGCAAACTTTAATATTTATAGACTAAGAAAGTTTGGACACCAAGGAATTTCCAAAACCGAAAATAATCTCATGATATGCAATAAATTTCCAAATTCGATTTTCATAATTCCTGGAAATGCTCTATCCAAATATTGACCGAAATCTCAGTAGAAAATCTCCAATTAGTAAATGCACATTACCAATTTTTATTTTCAAAATATATGCATTTAATTGCTGGAAATTAAAAGCATATAAATCTAAAAACCTTAATTAAAAGATTCTAAATTTATTTCGATCCGAGATTCTTTCCTTTAGCTATTAAGGAATATCTTTGAACAATAAAAGATAAGAGTTACCGCACATGTTCAAAGTATGTCGACATCTTTACTTTGTAAATCCTTTTTCATATTTACAATCTTGGAACCGATTTGCCACACTCCCAAAAAAGTTTAGAATTGGTTCATCTGTGTAGATGGTGGATTTTCAATAAATGTCAAAACCGCAAAATCATGATACTGCATGTTTCTGACACGGCTTCTGGGATCCATGTGACGATTCGTGTTTTACGAAGTATGATGCATATGTCACTCGAAAGGCCTCTCCGGAGCGTTCGACACCGGGAATTTCATCATAGCCTCTATGTAGAATAACGTAATTGGGCGGTTCTCCATAAGATTGAGATCTTAACGCCTTCAGGATGCCGGTGACACTCATTATTCCCTGACTACATAGAGGAATTCGCCTCTACATTGAAGAACAATTGGGCGGTTCTCCGTAAGATGGAGAGCAATAACGTCTTCAGGACGGTGATACTCACTGTTCGTGACTATATAGAGAGACCCGTGCATAGACTCAGGCGGTCCTCCATATATAGAATGTTGAGAGGGAAAAACGTCTTCAGGACATTAGCAACACTCGCTGATTTACTGACTATACTCAAGAGATTAAATTCTAGGTCATACTCACCATTGAATTCATAGAAGATAATCTATCTTATCTCATTACTCCTATTTCATGATCAAAATGGTAATAGATAAATGTATTACTCCGATTTCATGATCGAATCCACGCCTGATATCATGAAATGGTAATAGATGTTACTCCGATTTCATGGTCGAATCCACGGCCGATCTCATGAAATGGTAATATCACCACTTATTTTATTACTCCAATTTCATGATCGAATCCACGGTTGATCTCATGAAATGGTAATAGATATTACTCGAATTTCATGGTCGAATCACCACGGTCCCATGGAATGGTAATATCACTGCTCATTTCATTACTCAGATTTTATGGTCAAATCTGCGATTCCATGAGATGGTGATGAAATTATCATTTTATTATTCTGAACCCATAGTCCAATCCGCTGCTGATTTTATGGATTGATAATAAATAACTACTCATCTTATTACTCAGTTTCATGAATTATTCTCCATTGAATTTCATAAATCAACAATAAATACCCAACAACCGGGCATCTGGACCATCACTGAGTAAGCCCCACAAAAATGGTGCGACTGTACTCGACAATGATGCACGACTGAGCACCCGGATGCACGAACGAGTGTCCAAAAATATGAAATAATGTGGAATTCTCGCAAAACATGAGAAAATAATAAATATTAATAAAATAATAAGAGGCGCCCAGGGCTGGGACCACCAGCCGGCCGGCCGGCCGTGCCCTATCCATGGTCGGTCCGTGTGTCTCCCATTATTTTCCTTACTTCTTGTTATTTCGTGAACTCACGAAAACTCCTTGGTTTTTGCAACTTTCCTTATTTTTGAAAAACTCGTGAATTCTCCATAACTTGGTGGATTCACTAAATAATATTATAAAATAAGGAGAAGTATGCGAGACCGGGCAACCTAGCGCGCCGGCCATGCCTAAGCCATGGCCGGTCCCACAACTCACAATACTTAGCTTTTTATAATTATTATTATTCCCTAATCTCACGAAACTTCTCCGTTTCAACAAAAACTCATGGATTTTCCATAACTTCAACGATTCATGAAAAATAAATATCATAAATTAGGGAAAGGTGTGCGGGACCGGGCAAACCTAGCCGGCCGGGCATGCCGTAGCCATGGCCGGTCCCACACCTTGCAATCCCTAATTTTCCATAATTATTATTTTCCTCAATTCATGAAACTTCCGGGTTTGAGAAAAATTCATGATTTCTCCATATTTTCTCAAATATTGCTCAAATCACAAAAAACGAAAAGCCAACATAGTCACACGACTGGCTAGCCTCTCACGGAAATTTCAAATATTAAAACACTTTTATTTTAATATTTTTAAAATATTTATGAATTGAGCATACATGCTCATCGAGAATTCTCAGTCGAGATGAAACTCTTCTGAATATTCACTATGTTGCTCGAACGCGCATCAGAAAATATTGAAACTCTCAGTATGGAAACACGGACACCACGGCAACACATGCATGCCTCCATGACCGACCAGAGTCATTCCTAGGGCTTGCACAAGGACGGTACCACATGTTCTCATAATTCTAACCTAATTTGCTCGATTG
This sequence comes from Papaver somniferum, assembly GCF_003573695.1. NCBI lineage: Eukaryota > Viridiplantae > Streptophyta > Magnoliopsida > Ranunculales > Papaveraceae > Papaver > Papaver somniferum. The sequence continues at coordinate 79,015,061 of NC_039363.1, forward strand.
CTCATACTGGACCCGAACTCTCTCCAACCAACTGGAGGATTCTCCAATGACTAACAACCGGTCCCGTGACCACCAAGAGCCGGTCCCATGCCCTCTTGTTCGGTCCTCATCTCTCACACCTAGGTTTTATCACATAATGATGAACCCAACAATATTTCAAAAAATTGTGAAACCGTCATTGACTTATCGTTCTTTCACCAACTCTCAAAATGAGAACCCTGGTGCATGCTCACTCGAGCACCGGGCATCACATGGACGCTCATCATCCCATGTGGTCGGTCCTTCTTCACTCATGACCAATTTTCAGCAATTCACCAATTGTTGAAGGATTGATCAAAAATTAGGGTTTCGAACAAATGCTTCACGAATCACCATTCTGAGCAAGTTCAAACACAAAATTATGTTGATTCAGTAATCAACATCCAAATTAATAATATTCGGTAATTCACCAATATTTTTGATTAATATTTTATTGGGACACGGCACCACCAGTAAATAATTCGTTGAATTGAGCAATACTTGCTCAGTTGCTCGAATATTGATCCAACCATCAATATTCGGTAACTCATCTGTAGTTTGTCGAATTGAGCAACACTTGCTCAATTGCACGTCAAATTATCAATATTCAGTGTTTTGGTGAATTGAGCAACACTTGCTCAGTTGCACACCAAAATTATCAAATTCGTCGAATTGAGCAATACTTGCTCAGTTGCTCGACAAACTCTCAATATTCGGAAATTCGTCGAGTTGAGCAATACTTGCTCAGCCTCTAGTCAGTAATTCATTGACATCTCAGAGAACTACATGTTCAATCCATGAATCGCCGAGCATTCACCACTTATGCTCGATTCAAAAAAATTAGACTCACAGTCTAAATCAGTCAACAACTGACCAACTAATACACGTCTGCCTTGCAGACTACATGATTCGTGAAATCTCAATCACGTCACAAATGGGGGATATCACTCAGGGTTTTGGTCTGGCGGTCTACGACACATGGATTCATCCACAATGAGAAATGTACGTAAGTCGTGTAAACGGTTAAAGGAGTTAGCAAAGTAGTGGGTACACGATCAGTCAAGTCTCCGCATGACATGGAACTGACTTTACCACGATCTCCCACTTTCCCACTCTTTCACTCAAGAAACCGTCACACTTAGGGATCGGTGGTACATCATTCTTACAATATAAATAAGTCTAAATCGAGGACATGGAGATATCATCAATCATCGATTATCATCATTATCCGTCAACAACTCGATATAAACTTATTCACAGAACTCACTTCAGCAGTTTAACAATATTGAATAAACCTTCAACACACCCACAATCCTTGATCATCACTGATCCCACACAACTCTCAGCTTCCCTCCTACAGATAAACCCATCTCCCTCTTTGCGACCGAATTGACTCTGGAACCGCCATTGTTTTGGTTTAGTCCGGAGTCATACAAATTGATTTCCCGAATCTAAGCACCCCCTTTGCAGCGGCGCATCTGTGTGAGGTTCAGCAGTTTGCTCGGCTGAGGAGTCTCGACAGCACGCTCGACTCTTCACTTTCCTATAAAACTAGCAAACCGTTTTTTCCCCATCTACAGATTGGCGACCACAGTGGGAGATTAATCTCTCAGTTGCAATCTTTCATTTTCGCAAGATGGTTGGTCTTAGATCTAATTCAGTTTCTCAAAACTCCAGTCAGAGTCTTTCAAATGGTAACGCTTCTCTAACTCACCCGAATGATTCTGGTAACATTCATCATCCGTACTTTACTACTTCCTTTTCATCTATTGGTGCATTTGATGGAGAAATTCCGTCACTAGATGAACTGGCACGAAGGAAAGAGATTTTGCAAAGGAACATAAATCGATTGAAAAAAGCAACTGATAATTTGTTCAACTGCATGGTGGACCTGACAAGAATCTTAGGAGCTCAAGTTGTGGAACGCTCATCTCTTGACACCACTGACGCTAACCCTCAAGCCAACAGCTTCACCACTTATGAAAAGCCGGTGAAACAAGAGGTCACACATCTAATCGAGAATCTATGTGAACTTCTGCATCTATCCAGAGATCAGCGCACAGACACGTTTGCCGCTCTCAACAAAATATCATCCGATGTGCGAATAGTTCCATCATCTCCGGTGGTTGAACAAGTGTCCATGGTATCTGAACTCTCAATCAACAACATCACCTTAACTGAGGAAGACCGAATGGCGGAGGAAGGGCATAACCGAGCCTTGTTCATTACTACTTCCATTAAGGACTCTGAATTCGGGAGAGTTATCATCGATACAGGTGCTTCCACGAATCTTATCACTATGAAGACTTTCAAGGAGGCCAAAGTTACACAAAGAAAGATCGTTCATCATCCCATATTGATGACGGGTTTTGAAGGAAGCCAGAGTCACACATACGGGTATGTCTATGTGGATCTGAAAGTAGGGTCGATTCAATCCACTGTCAAATTTCACGTGATCGAGAAAGACCCTGACTATCACATGATACTTGGAAGGCCATGGCTTCATGACAATAAAGTTTTTCCTTCGACGTACCATAAATGTATGAAAGCTTTGTTCAACAACAAAATTGTCCGTATCCCAGACTCACTGTCTCCTTATGCTCCGGTTTACGATGCTGAGTTCCTGGAACATCCAAAGAGCATCCCCGAACCTCCAAGAAAGATCTGCAGTATTCCACTCCCAAGTTGGAAATATATTGAGAAAGTCGACAAACCATCATCAACAGATGCTAAATCCTTCAAGTTGTCCACCACACCACTCAATCGTCGTCAAAGTCAAGGTACGATCCAGAAAAAGTCCAACTTTATTACTGATTATGATGCAGAGGGGAGAGTCATTTATCTCCGTCGTAAGGATTAGCAATTAACAGGGGAGGTCGATGAAAAGTCTCCTCGCCCTGAAGAATCATGCCAGAGTGAGCAATCGCCCGATGAAGAAATTCAAGATGCACCACGACAACTGCAAGATGACACAAATTCCATAACCGACGACCTCGAGACTATCAATATTGGAACGAATGAAAACCCAAGGCCAATTCTAATCAGTTCTACTCTCTCAGATGAGGAACGAGAAGGATTGATACGCCTATTGAAAGAGTATCAAGATATCTTCGCTTGGACGTACGAAGAGATGCCTGGCCTAGACGACAAATTGGTTACACATCATCTGCACATCAGTCCCGGTTCCAAACCCGTCAAACAGTCGCCCAGGCAATTCAGACATGAAGTTGAGGAACAAATCAAGGTGGAGATCCATAAACTACTAACAACAGGGTTCATCAAACCCATTCAACATCCAACATGGCTGACGAACATTGTCCCAGTCAGGAAGAAAAATGGACAGATCTGGTGCTTTGTAGATTTCAAGAACCTGAACAAGTGCTGCCCAAAGGATGACTTTCCATTAACAAACATTGATATGCTCATCGATGCAACCAGTGGCCATGACATGTTATCGTTCATGGATGGTTACAGTGGATATAACCAAATCAAGATGTACGAACATGATGTTGCCAAGACTGCATTCAGAACCCCCATTTGAAACTTCCACTATACAGTGATGCCTTTCGGAGGAGCCACTTATCAGCGGGCCATGACTGCAATATTTTATGACATGATGCACAAGCAAGTAGAAAACTATGTCGATGATGTGGTGGTGAAATCAAAGACCCGGGCGTCCCACCTAGACATTCTGAGACAAGTCTTCGAAAGATGCAGAGAATACAAACTGAAGATGAATCCCATGAAATGTTCTTTTGGTGTTTCTTCCGGAAAGTTTCTTGGATTCTTGGTCACTGCATAAGGAATCAAGGTCTACCCAGACAAAACAAAAACCATTACTACCAAGCCGCCTCCACGAACTATGAAAGAGGTCCATAGTTTCATGGTCAAAGTCAATTACATCTGGCGTTTCATTCCTGGACTCGCTTAAATCATTGCTTCATTCACTCCTTTGTTGAAGAAATTAGCAAATTTTGCATGGACAGCCGCTCAACAAGAAGCATTCCAGAAAATACAGCAGATATTGTTATCACCTGCTGTCATGAAATCTCCAGTGCAAGGACGGCCTCTGATACTTTACACAGCTTCCAGTGATGTAGCTATTGGAGCACTCCTCGCTCAAGAGGATGGAGAAGGTATCGAACACCCAATCTATTACTTCAGTCGCACAATGAGGGATGCTAAACTCCGGTACCCAAAGACTGAAAAGGCGTGTCTGGCGTTGGTTCATGCAATTCAGAGGTTCAGACATTATCTACTATCAAACAGGGTCGTGCTGATGGCCAAAGATGATCCTATAAAGTTCTTACTGTCGAAACATGCTCTGATCGAAAGACCAGCGAAATGGCTACTTCGAATGTCAGAATTTGACATAGCGCGTGTCCCTCCAAAAGCAATCAAAGGATAAGCAGTTGCATACTTACTTGTCGCTTTCCCCGGAGAAGACATCACGATGTTGCATGAAGAAGTGCCCGGTGAGTTTCCAGAAATTTCAATCATTCAGGAAGAAACATGGCTATTATATTTTGATGGGTCCGCCACTCCGAGCAATGATATCGGTGGGGCGGTTATTGTGCTGGTATCTCCATCCGGTGAAGTTTTCTCAGATTCATTCAAGCTGGATTTCCATTGCACCAACAATTCAGCAGAATATAAAGCTTTTCTCCTAGGGCTATCTTTGGCCAAGAAAGCAGGAGCGAAACATCTAGAGATCAGGGGAGTCTCAAAGTTACTGGTCAATCAAATGAATAGCGTATACTCTCTCAAAGAAATAACACTTGATCCATTCAGGACTGAGGCACAACGACTATTAGCTCATTTTTCCGATGCAACAATTGTCCATACCGTACGCACCAACAATAGACATGATGATTGTCTAGCGACCCTAGCATCCAAACTGCAATTTTAGGGGCCTGATAAATCCATCACTGTGCAATAACGCGTTGTGTCATCCACCTGGCTTACTCAAGTCTAAGATACTCAGTCAAGCTACTGGCGAGCGCCCATTATTCATGAATTGAGCAATTCTCTTACGGAGGGGAAAATTAGCCTCAAGGAGTTGAAAAACTTTTTCCTGCTGCACGGAGCGTTATATTATCGCAATCCTGATGGATCCATGTCTCGATGCCTCGGAGATGAAGAAGCCGGAGAACAACTCAAACGTATACATGAAGAAGTATGTGGGAAAACTCTAGTGGTCACACTTTACAGAAGGCTTCAAAGGCTCGGATACTATTGGCCTTCCATGGAAGCTCAGTCGAGGATGCTGCAAGGATCATGTCCCAATTGTCAGACACCACCTCATCATTTGGAGGTTCTAACACTTCATCACACTGGGGACTGGAGATAACCTTACATAAAATATCTTCGTGAAAACGATCTCCCGTCAGAGAAGAGAGGTGCAATCAAACTCATTCAGAGATCCAAACGTTTTATCTACTTGGAAGGGATTTTGTATCGCAAAAGCTTCGGTGGGAATCTCCTGAGATGCTTGGTCGAGCATGAAATTGCCATAATTTTAAAAGAAATGCATGAAGGTGAACACCAAGGGAAGAAGAAATTGTTTCTCCAAATCCATGACAAATATTACTGGCCAACCATGGAAGATGGCGCAGCTGCCTACGTTCGGAGATGTCATCAATTCCAAGTTCATGGTAAACTCATACACACTCCTTGTCTTCTATTACATTCTTTGAGCAGTCCGTGGCCCTTATATAGCTGGGGACTGGATATCATAGGAAAGATCAATCCGGCATCTTCAAAGCAGCATGAATATATCATCACAACAACAGAGTATTTCACCAAATGGGTCGAGGATATTCCTCTTCGAAGCGCCACTGGAGTCACAATTGCATCTTTCATCAAAGAGTTCATCATATGCAGATTCGGCGTTCCTAAACATATCATCACGGATAATGGAACTCCTTTCGCCAACAAACATGTTGCAAAATTGCTCGAAGAATACGGAATCAAACAGATTTTCTCCACACCATACTATCCCCAAGGAAACGGACAGGCGGAGAGTACCAACAAAACCTTGATCTGGATTCTCATTCGAACAGTTCATGATAATTCACGGACGTGGCATGAGGAATTGCCCATGGATTTGTGGGATTACCGAACCGCACCAAGAAGCTCAATTGGGACTTCACCATACTCTCTCGTTTATGGTACCGATGCCATCTCCCAGCCGAAATCAAGGTTCCTTCTGCAAGAATCGCAACAGCTAGTGGAGTACAATGGGATGAAGCAGAAGTCTCAGATTCAAGAATTTCTGAATTGGACATGCTCGATTCAAGAAGAGCCTACAACAAACATGATACTGCATGTTTCTGACACGGCTTCAGGGATCCATGTGAAGATTCGTGTTTTACGAAGTATGGTGCATATGTCGCTCGAAAGGCCTCTCCGGAGCGTTCGACACCGAGCATTTCATCATAGCCTCTATGTAGAATAACGTAATTGGGCGGTTCTCCGTAAGATTGAGAGCTTAACGCCTTCAAGATACCGGTAACACTCACTATTCCCTGACTACATAGAGGAATTTGCCCCTACATAGAAGAACAATTGGGCGGTTCTCCGTAAGATTGAGAGCAATAACGTCTTCAGGACGGTGATACTCACTGTTCCTGACTATGTAGAGAGACCCGTGTATAGACTCGGGCGGTCCTCCATACATGAAATGTTGAGAGGGCAAAACGTCTTCGGGAAATTAGCTACACTCGCTGATTTACTGACTATACGCAAGAGATTAAATTCTAGGTCATATGCACCACTGAATTCCTAGAAGATAATCTATCTTATCTCATTACTCCTATTTCATGATCGAAATGGTAATAGATAAATGTATTACTCCGATTTCATGATCGAATCCACGACTGATCTCATGAAATGGTAATAGATGTTACTCCGATTTCATGGTCGAATCCACGACCGATCTCATGAAATGGTAATATCACCACTTATTTTATTACTCCGATTTCATGGTCAAATCTGCGATTCCATGAGATGGTGATGAAATTATCATTTTATTATTTTGAATCCATAGTCCAATCCGCTGCTGATTTTACGGATTGATAATAAAATAACTACTCATCTTATTACTCAGTTCCATGAATTATTCTCCACTGAATTTCATAAATCAGTAATAAATACCCAACAACCGGGCATCTGGACCATCACTGAGTAAGCCCCACAAAAATGGTGCGAATGTACTCAACAATGATGCATGACTGAGCACCCGGATGCACGAACGAATGTCCAAAAAATATGAAATAATGAGGAATCCTTCGCAAAACAAGAGAAAACAATGAATATTAATAAAATAATAAGAGGCGCCCAGGTCCGGGCCCACCAGCCGGCCGTCCGGCCGTGCCCTAGCAATGGTCGGCCCGTGCCTCTCCCATTATTTTCCTTATTTTTTGTTATTTCGTGAACTCACGAAAACTCCTTGGTTTTAAAACCTTTCCTTGTTTTTGCAAAACTCGTAAATTCTCCATAACTTGGTGGATTCACGAAATAATATTATTAAAAAATAAGGAGAGGTGTGCGGGACCGGGCAACCTATCCGGCCATGCCTAAGCCGTGGCCGGTCCCACACCTTACAATCCTTAGCCTTTTATAATTATTATTCCCTAATCTCACGAAACTCCCCCGTTTCAACAAAAACTTGTGGATTCTCCATAACTTCAAGGATTCATGAAAAATAATAAAATAGGGAAAGGTGTGCGGGACCGGGCAACCTAGCCAGCCGGCCATGCCCTATCCATGGTCGGTCCCACACCTTGCAATCCCTAATTTTGCATAATTATTATTTTCCTCAATTCATGAAACTCCTGGGTTTGAGAAAAATTCATGATTTCTCCATATTTTCTCAAATATAGCTCAAATCACGAAAATCCAAAAGCCAACATAGTCGCATGACTGGATAGCCTCTCACGGCAATTTTAAATATTAAAACAATTTTATTTTAATATTTTTGATGAATTGAGCAAACATGCTCATTCCAACAAAAATCGAGAATTCTCAGTCAAGATGAAACTCTTCTGAAAATTCACTATGTTGCTCGAACGCGCATCAGAAAATACTGAAACTCTCAGTATGGAAACACGGACACCACGACAATTAGTGCATGCCTCCATGACCGAACAGAGTTATTCCTAGGGCTTGCACAAAGCCGGTCCCACATGTTTTCATAATTCTGACCTAGTTTGTTCAATTGCTCATACTGGGTTGAACTCTCTCCAACCAACTGGAGAACCCTTTAAATGACCAACAACTGGTCCGTGACCACCAAGAGCCGATCCCATGCCTCTCGGTCGGTTCTCATATTTCATACCTAGGTTTTTCACCTAACGCTGAATCCAGCAATATTTCAATAAATGATGATACCTGCATTTAACCATCGTTCTTTCACCAACTCTCAAACTGAGAACCCTGGTGCATGCTCCATCGAGCGATGGGCATCACATGGACGCTCATCATCCCATGTGGTCGGTCCCTCTTCATTCATGACCAATTTTCAGCAATTCACCAATTGCTGAAAATTGTTGAAGGATTGATCAAAAAATTAGGGTTTCGAACAAACGCTCCACGAATCACCATTCTGAGCAAGTTCAAACACAAAATTATGTTGATTCAGCAATCAACATCCAAATTAATAATATTCGGTAATTCATCAATATTTTTGATTAATATTTTATTGGGTCACGGCATCAGTAAATAATTCTTTGAATTGAGCAATACTTGCTCAGTTGCTTGAATATTGATCCAACCATCAATATTCGGTAATTCATCAGTAGTTTGTCGAATTGAGCAACACTTTCTCAATTGCACGTCAAATTATCAATATTCAGTTTTTTGGTGAATTGAGCAACACTTGCTCACCAATACTTGCTCAGTTGCTCGACAAACTCTCAATATTCGGCAATTCGTCGAGTTGAGCAATACTTGCTCAGTCTCTAGTCAATATCATTGAAATTTCATAGAACTACATGTTCAATCCATGAATCGCCGAGCATTCACCACTTATGCTCGATTCAACAAAATTAGACTCACAGTCTAAATCAGTCAACAACTGACCAACTAATACACGTTTGCCTTGCAGACTCCACGATTCGTGAAATCTCAATCACGTCACAAATGGGGGATATCACTCAGGGTTTTGGTCTGGCGGCCTACGGCACGTGGATTTGTCCACAATGAGGAATGTGCGTAAGTCGTGTAAACGGTGGAAGGAGTTAGCAGAGTAGTGGGTGCACGATCAGTCAAGTCTCTGCATGACATGGAACTGACTTTACCACGATCTCCCACTTTCCGACTCTTTCAGTCAAGAAACCGTCACACTTACAGGGATCAGTGGTACACCATTCTTGCAATATAAATAAGTCTAAATCGAGGACATCAGAGAGGATCAAACGAATATCATCAATCATCGATTATCATCATTATCCGTCAACAACTCGATATAAACTTATTCACAGAACTCAACTTCAGCAGTTCAGCAATATTGCAGAAACCTTCAACACACCCACAATCCTTGGTCATCACTGATCCCACACAACTCTCAGCTTCCCTCCTTCAGATCAAACCATCTCCCTCTTTGCGACTGAATTGACTCTGGAACGGCCATTGTCTTGGTTTAGGCCGGAGTCATACATATTGATTTCCCGAATCTAAGCACCCCCTTTGCAGCGGTGCATCTGTGTGAGGATTAACATTTTTCCCGGCTGAGGAGTCTCGACAGCACGCTCGACTCTCCACTTTCCCAAAAAACCGGCGGCTCGTTTTTCCCCATCTACACCTGCAATCCCTAATTTTCCATAACTATTATTTTCCTCAATTCATGAAACTCCCGGGTTTAAGAAAAATTCATGATTTCTCCATATTTTCTCAAATATTGCTCAAATCACGAAAAACGAAAAGCCAACATAGTCACACGACTGGCTAGCCTCTCACGGAAATTTCAAATATTAAAACACTTTTATTTTAATATTTTCGAAACATTGATGAATTGAGCATACATCCCCATCGAGAATTCTCAGTCGAGATGAAACTCTTCTGAAAATTCACTATGTTGCTCGAACGCGCATCAGAAAATACTGAAACTCTCAGTATGGAAACACGGACACCACTGCAACACGTGCATACCTCCATGAACGACCAGAGTAATTCCTAGGGCTTGCACAAGGCCGGTCCCACATGTTCTCATAATTCTAACCTAATTTGCTCGATTGCTCATACTGGGCCCGAACTCTCTCCAACCAACTGGAGGATTCTACAAATGACCAACAACCGGTCCCATGACCACCAAGAGCCGGTCCCATGCCCTCTTGGTCGATCCTCATATCTCACACCTAGATTTTATCACCTAATGCTGAACCTAGCAATATTTCAAAAAATGGTGAAACCGGCATTGAATCATCGTTCTTTCACCAACTCTCAAACTGAGAACCCTGGTGCATGCTCACTCGAGCACCGGGAATCACATAGACGCTCATCATCCAATGTGGTCGGTCCCTCTTCACTCATGACCAATTTTCAACAATTCACCAATTGTTGAAGGATCTATCAAAAATTAAGGTTTTGAACAAATGCTTCACGAATCACCATTCTGAGCAAGTTCAAACACAAAATTATGTTGATTCAGTAATCAACATCCAAATTAATAATATTCGGTAATTCACCAATATTTTTGATCAATATTTTACTAGGTCACGACACCACCAGTAAATAATTCGTTGAATTGAGCAGTGCTTGCTCAGTTGCTCGAATATTGATCCAACCATCAATATTCGGTAACTCATCAGTAGTTTGTCGAATTGAGAAACACTTGCTCAATTGCACGTCAAATTATCAATATTCAGTGGTTTGGTAAATTGAGCAACACTTGCTCAGTTGCACACCAAAATTATCAAATTCATTGAATTGAGCAATACTTTCTCAATTGCTCGACAAACTCTCAATATTCGGCAATTCGTCGAGTTGAGCAACACACCCACAATCCTTGATCATCACTGATCCCACATAATTCTCAGCTTCCCTCCTACAGATCAACCCATATCCCTTTTTGCGACCGAATTGACTCTGGAACGGCCATTGTCTTGGTTTAGGCTGGAGTCATACAGATTGATTTCCCGAATCTAAGCACCCCCTTTGCAGCGGTGCATCTGTGTGAGGTTCAGCAGTTCGCTCGGCTGAGGAGTCTCGACAGCACGCTCGACTCTTCACTTTCCTAGAAAACCAGCAAACCGTTTTTTCCCCATCTACAATCTGATTTCCAAGAACTATGTGATTGATCAAAAACATTCAATCATCATTCATGGGTTTAACGGTTCTACCAAAACAAGTTTCGGTTCTACCTCCATGTGGGTACTAGGATCGGTCACACTAGTTACCAAAAGTTGGTTGACTAGGTACTAGGATCGGTTACCACATATATATGGTATAAACTTGTATTCGGTTGCACAAGTTATAGGATCGGTCACACCAATTACTAAAACTTGTTAACCTACTACAAGGATAGATTACACATCTTGTGATTAGTCCCAACCAAGTTCTAGGATCGGTTACCCAATGACTAGGAATGGTCACACTAATTACAAATATCGATTATACCATCTCAGGTGATTACTTAAGATCGGTTTCACTAATAAAAGTCATACCAATACAAAAGTCAGGCCTTGTGAATAGTTTTACCAAGATACATAAACAAGTTATGAGCGGTTATACTAAACACACATATTAGTAATCCAAAGATTTGCAATGAATAACAATACCAATAAGCCTAGCGATTTCCCTTTCGATTCATAAAACAAGTTTATGAATTGTACTTCCTTTAAACTAATGTAAAACATTGTTTCCTAGGATGAAATATTCACCCATACCCATACACATAATCACAATAGCATACAATTATGTCGATGTCTTATATACGAAGTTCAAAAGATAGACGTTATACTTCGTATTGTAATTCCTTGATACTATGTCTAATGAGAGTATAATCATTCACAGCTTCGCAGTTATGTTTTCAATATGCATGACTTGGAAGATACGTTAGGAATGAAACAATTCAAGTCAAATATTACTAATCTCAAGTGGAAGGATGATGTCGTCGTTGTAGCTCTTTACTTCTTCACATTCTTCAAGTCTTCACGTAATACTTGTAAGTCTCATATTCTAGTAACTTTCTAGCTAATCTATACGAAGTTGAATCTAGTAAATAATCAAGTGACTCTTTAAATGAGTTTTGATTCACTAAAACATGACAACCAAACTTGACATACCAACGCTTGGTGGGTTCAACCGAGCTATGCTCTAACAATATTGCATATATTTTTCTTTTGCTTAATAAAATTTCTGTACAATTGATATGTTCCATTATTTTGTATGTATTGGTTTATATAACAAAGGAAGGTTATGACCAAAAGAAAAGGGGGAAAATCCATTTTCAGAATCTTTTTTGGGATCGGTTCCAATCAATGGACATGAAGATTCCTCAGATCCTACTATTCTACCACTCGTAGAACATAAGGATTGTACTTTCTGCTGGCACGCAGAATAATTGTCTTGTATACAAGATATTTCTATACAAATTCAGTCTATGTCCTGAACCAAGAAAAACAGTTGGTTGTCTGAAAGATGTCTTACAACTGGTTATTTTACAACAAACCAGGATTTGTGAGTTAAAGAGAGAAAATATTTTGTTTAAAAATGTAAGGAAGTAAATAAAAAGACTTCAGAGTGTGAAAGACTTACACAGTTGCTTGATAACTCCCAAGAAGAGAACAAAAATTATGAAAGAAATTTTCTGACTGAATTATATCAAGAATTATCTTTTGATAAATCTCTCTGAAAACACCTTAATCAAGAAATCGGCATCTTTAACAGACACACGGAAGAACTTGATTCAAAAATCTCTTGTGTGACTTCTGATGATAAGCCTGAAGAGTCAAACAAAAAAAATTCTTCCTCGATTGGCTCGGAAAAGCATTTATATTGCTGTACATCTTAACCTTCTTTGTGATAGTAACTTTTCTTCTCCAACAAGGTGTACAAGGATTCAAGTTTCTCCTGAAAAGAAAAACAGGGCTTCAACGGTAGTTGGTGAGAAATATTCTTCTCACCCCAATACTTGATTGTGTTGGAATGTGCATCCTTATAAATGCCCAATCTTCTTGATGTAAGGATTTTCACAAACACCTGGGCATCTGGAATCCTGTCAATATCTCTTATTCAACATAGAGAAAGTACATAATCTATTTATAGATATTTTATGATTCTTAATATGTAGAAAAAGTTACCTTACAATAACTTGTGTAAATAGGATAATTTTTCTTCAAAAATATTTATACTTGTTGTTTTGATTTGAAACTGATTCGACTTCAAGAAAAAAAAGTTTCTTTTCTCCTTATATCCTCACATTCATCAGCATGAAAGTAAAAATAGAGTTTTTCTTTGCTAAAGGACATGGATACACATAAAAGACGAATTTAATTTCGAATCTGATCAGACTTATTTATATAAGGCTGGTACCTATGTTTGTATGTGTTGAAATATGTTAGTATATGTACTCATCTTGTCTGTGAACTTATGCTAAAAGATGCATCCTCAAACAAGATCTCGGGCTAAAATCCTAAATTTTTTGAGTGAAATGGTTTCTAATGAAACTATTAATCTGGGCGATTATATTAAAATATTTGGTTGTGAGGATAAGGGAATTGAAAACATAAGCTCAAATGAAGATATGTCATCTCATGTAGGAGTTACTGATCTTCTTGTTCAAAACAGTTCGGATACTAATATCGATATCTTCAATCTTCGTCAAGTCCTCCCCAATACTGTTGAAACTCATCATAAACAGGCAGCATTACTAAGAACTGTTATCCGTAACCAAAGAAAGCTGATTAAACTTGGAATCGATAATAGGGAGTATGCTTGAAATATTAATCGAAAGGTTAATGCTCTGGCATGCGAACATAATAAAGGTATTATTTATCGAATTCGGAAAATTAATCGTGGTGTTGTAGATGAGGATCCCGAAAATTTTGAGGATATTGAGGATGATCTTTGAAAGAGATAATTCAAAGATCAAAATGAGAATAGACTAATGTATTATTGATTTGTTTCAATGTTTGTTTAAAGTCTATTCAAAATTATCAATAATATGAATGATTAAGCTTTTGTTTAAATCTTTTGTATCATTTTTTTATTGGTTTCGATTGCATAGCTTATGTGAATGAATACCTTTTATGCTTTTTATTCGGTTATGAGATGTTATTTCGGTTTTCACTAACCCTAATTTCCGGTCTCATAGTGTGGTGATCTCTTATGATTTGCGTGACTTTTTTATTTAGCGGGATTAAGTTCTAGCCTTTTTAATTAGGTAGGCTTTATCATAGGATCCTGAAGAGATATTGTTTAAAACATATGTGTGAAAGTCACATTGATGCTTTTATCAATTTATGTTTACATAAGTTATGTATTTAGCGATTGGATTTTCAATGGTCCTAGTTCAATGAATTAATTCATGGATCAATTGAAAATTTCTCATGCAAATGATTATATCACTTGGAAATGTTTCAAACATAAAAAGAGAGAAATATGAACTTTCTGAATTTCTACTCAGGGTAGCTTGGCGAACTCAGTTTGCAAACCCCAAGTTCAGTTGGGAACATTTCATGAAACTGGTTGGCGAACTGGATTTGATATGTTGGATTAATTGGCTAGCAGTTGGAAAACTCAGTTCACGAATTGTGCTCAACTGATTTCGGGAGTCTAGTAGGTTTCACGAACTCGGTTCATGAACCGTAGCACCCTGACTCATGAAAAAGCCTTATGGTTGGCGAACCGTTGTAACAACTGTCCCGATAATGTTTAGCAGATGCTCAAAGACTTATTATTTTAATATGTTTAGCATTGCTAGAACTCTCTTAAAAACTTCTAATACTTTATTGATTTATTAAGCACTTATGTGTTTGAATCATGGTTAATTTATTATGTGTTTAAATGAACATCAAGTAGCTTTTATTTCTTTGGCTAACTTTCCAAATCAAACAGTCATTATACACGGCTTAGCAACCGAACCTATGTGTAGAGTCTTGTATTGTAGTTTGAAGACCTATTTTGTTTGCTTGATTCTCAAGTTATTTTAGCTTGAATTCTTAGATAACCCTGGGCTTTGAAAACTATATATAAAGTATCTCTGTCAACTGGCAATATCAATCCCTGAAACTTTGTATCCTAGTTGGTTCTAGAGTCGCCTCTATTGACCTTTTAGGTATACGACTAAAAATACTTTGCTTGGGGATTCGTGAAGCCAGGTCCGACTATCTTTACCTTGATAATTCGTGAATCATGATCTTGCTTTTCTGTTATCGAGCTTTTCGTGATTTCTTTCAGGCAAGACAGATAGTACTCACAAAGCTCTCTTCATCTCAGACTTTGTGATTCCTCAAGATAGATATCTAAAGACTGATCTTAGTTGATCATTCGATGATTTTTCTTGAGAGTTAGTTAAGAATCTAGAATGCTCTTGGGGAGTCATAAGTTCCATATTTGTGAGGTTTGCTAGCTTGCTATTGCAAACATATTTCCACACCTTGATCTTTGATCTAAATGGAAATCAAATAGGATTATCCGTTAGAGGCAGATTGGTATCAAAAGTCTTCACTTTGGCTGAAGCAACTCTTAGGCTGTAAGAGATGTCATCTAAGGGAATCAAATGCGTGGAAACCTTGTCAGGTGCAAGAGACGTAAGGAGTGCGACTGTAAATAAATCGATTGGAGGGTGGATTTGGTCTCAACTACATTCTTGTCTGAAGTCTGATAGTAGGCTATTGTTTGTAGCGTCTTAATACAGTGTGGTGTTCAATCTGGACGAGGTCCCGAGGTTTTTCTACTATTGCGGTTTCCTCGTTAACAAAATTTATGGTGTCTTGTGTTTTTTTTCTTCCTTTTTCGCATTATATTGTTTATCTTTATAATTAGATTTATACATATTTGTACGTACTCAATCTAAGTTGATAAGTCCGCTTAATTGTAATCTATTACAAGGCTAGTTTCTTGTAGAATTCGTATCTTGAAAGATAGATAACAAGTTTAATCACTTGGAAGAATTCCGGTTGAATTATTTGGATAATATAATGATTTTTGAGATCCTCTATTTACATACCAATCGAGTAGAGGTTGAGATATTAACTCTATACATATTGTCAAGGATCATTAAGTTGGTCTACTTGCAATTGTGTTAAGTTTTGTCTATACAGGTTGCCGAACAAAAAAGTTGGGTGTATTCGGTATCCCTTGCGTTTTCAATTGGTATCAGAGCAGGCTAACAAACATTTTTTACCTAATAAGTATGTGTTTGAAGCGATCTGTATTATGGACGAGAGTGCAATCTCAATCAATGTACCAACAAATTTCGATGACACAAATTATTTATGGTAGAAAACTGTTATGCGTTCTTTCTTACAAGCTCGTGACTTTCGAACATGGGTTCTTGTAAGAGGATATAATGCTCGACTTGAGGGAGAAGGAGCTGCGGCTTCTCCTAAAAGAATAAAAACACATGACGATGAAGAAATCAAATATGCTAAATGCAACTTTGATGGATTGCACACCATTATCCATACCAAAAGCCAAAATCTTCAACATCATGTGTCTACGTGCACTAAATCTAAAGATGCTTGAGATATCTTAGAAACCGTATTTGAAGGGAACTCTGCAGAAAAAGAAGCCAGGATTCAAACCTTACTTCTGATTGGGAAAACCTTCGTATGTCTGATGAAGATTCATTTGAGGAATTTAATCACAAATTTACAGAAATTGTGAATGCTTGTTATTAATTAGGTAAGACTATTCTCGAAAAGGATATTATGATGAAAATTTTGAGATCTTTACCTGCTCAATATGAGTCTAAGAAATATATCATTATGTAAGGTACTGATCTTACTACACTTTCCAGAATTACTCTTGTTGGAAAGTTGAAGATTTTTGATCATGAACAACTCACTGTTAAAGAAAAAGCCTCCGCTCTTGAAGCAGTGACTAAAACAAGCTTTCCTCCTCCAAAAGGTAGCTTGTCCTAGACCGATGAGTGTTGTAACGACCATGATGAGGTAGATACTACCATGCCTTTGATTACACAACATGGAAGGAATCTTCTAAAGAGACAAAGAGAAAGACATTCTGGAAAAAGGCTTCTTAGATCAAACTTTCAAATTGAATCTTCTTCTCAAGATGAAAATTCACTTCAGTGTTTTAAATCTCGTGGTTTTGTACATATGCAAAAGGAATGCCCAAGTAAGGAATACTATCAAGAAAATAATGCTCTCATAGTTTCTCTTGATGATATGCCTGATGAGATTCCCTCCGAAGATTCAACAGAGAATTCTGCCTTTGTTGCAGAAATACCTGTAATTCCTAATATTGATTCTGATGATGAAGTAGATAAGGAAAATTTTGAGTTCTTGCATAAGAGGGAAGAAATTCAAGGAGAAAATATTCGTCTAAAGAAAAACTTGGAAAAGGTTGAAATATCTCTTCAAGTGAAAATTCTTGAGTTTGGCAAGCTCAATGAAAATTTCACTAAAACTCTGTCTCTTATGGAATGAAAGATTAATCTGCTTAATTTTGACCTACAAAGACTTTCGGGTAGTTCTGATAAAATCTCAGTTATGTTGTTTGGTCAAAAGTCTTCTGGTAATACAAGTGGAATCGGGTTTAAGTGTAATACCTCCTTCACCAAGAACAATACCTTCATTCTTGCATAATCCAAGGAGGGTGGAAGCGTTCATGGTCGTTGAAGTGAGCCAGTGTGTTCTGCAAATTCTCTTTCCGTAAACTGCACCTTTCTGTGGCAGTTGTGGTCGTTTTAAAGGGAAGTGTCATAAATCGAAAAAAAAAACCCGACAAGATTCTTATTAAACTTCTGAATGATATGGAGAATATGAGTCTTGCTTTGAAAAATCTTACAGATTCTTCAGCGCCTTAAGAGAAATAAAAAGGAAGCCCAGGAACGTAAGTATTTTACTCACCCCATCAACTAACCTTGTTGTGTCAGCTGACATAAGTGGTGAGTATTTTACTCACCCCATCACTACTTAATTTTAGTGATGAGTGTAACCTCACGATATTAGCTGGAGAATATGAGGTTTTCGCTAATAACATCATGAGAACTATGTTTTCTGATGTCAAGGTTATTCAAGTCTGTCATAATCTTTTGGTTATACTGTTACAGTTCATAACTGTTGAAATTTTTAGTGTTTTGTGTTTTTTAAATTTTAAGGGAATATTACTAGGTTTCGTAACCTATGGTATACTTGGTCGCGAACTTCATATGGATGTTTTACCAGTTTTCTTATTTTTTTAAATTTTTTTGATGTTATGATTCTCCTTTATATGTATACATGTCATTCAAATCTCGAATAGGATTGAGATCCAATGGATCCTATTACTAGAGGTGTTACAAAGAAGGATGCAGTAGAAGATGTCAATGTTTTCCTGTGTGAAGGAATTACATCATCAAGGTGTTGATGGTGGTTTTTAGCTTAGGGTTAAAATCGTAAAACCTTGCATCTGATATGACGCCACTCTGCAAGGAAACGGTGTCGTGAGTGCTAACCTCTCCACCGACATATTTATTGAGCCGTTCAATATATCTACATGAAATTTATCCAGACTGGCGAATGTAGCAACCATCCCAGATGTCCTGTAAATTTGCCTATATTTAAGTTCCTTTCAATGCCTTCTATGTTATGTTCTCCGGATGAACCCTTAATGTTGATATGGCATGAGGATTTGTGTTCACTCGCACCAGAGTAGCACGAATCTCCAAATATCAAGGATAAGATCTTTGCATAAGGTATTCAATCAGAAAAGGATGCTGCTCTCTGGCAATGAACTTAAAAGAACTTTGTGTTAACATATAGAATTCAATCAATTGTCTTGACTAACTTGTAGAAGTTAGGGTTTCGCGCCTCGCGCAGTATACCAGACCTTGCTTGTCAAAATTAAGTCTAGGAAAACTAGGTAATTAATCCTCCATGGATTAGCAGGTGCAAAAACTCGTCGAGAATCAGAAAAACAGGGAGCCGCAGCAGTAAAAAGAGGCATGTCCATGCTTTAGGCCAGATGGCGCCACTTACCATTAGCCACGCCCCATCCTAATCCGGCCATATTTTCCTTGACCAATCAGGTCGCTTTAAACTCGCCACACGCACATAAGTTGTGACTGGGCCCATGCTTGACGACTCCACTTCCCATCGAACAATCGGGTCACTCTAAAGCCGCCACAATCTCGCCAGAAGTGTAGACACGCCCATGCTTGGCCGACCCTCTTTTAATCGACCAACCAGGTCGCTCTAAAGCCTCCAAACTCTCACCAGAAGTGTAGTCGCGCATTATGTTTGGCCGGCCCACTTTTTATGGCCAATCAAGTTGGTCTAAACTTGCCACCATATATTAAAGGCCAAACGCACCCTGCCGCGCCACCATACTAACTGGCAAGCCAAACTCTCCCTGCCACGATAACATATTGATCGGCATGCCAACATGCCACTCTACCGCGGTAAAATGCCAACATGCCACTCTGCCACGGTAACATGCCACTTCATGGCAACCTTCCATAAATAGCCACCACAAGGCAATCCCTACTCATGTGGCCGTTTCCACACTACGTCCTTGTCATAGTTCCTTTGGCATAGCCATGGCGCCATTCGCACAATAGTATCGCCATGCTGCGGCTGCATGCCACACGCACTAATTAGGGTTTCGACATGCCAAACCCTAATTTGGGCAAGTTGCTACTAAAGACAAATAACATTTCCCAGAGAAATGAGATTGATGTGGAAACATGGCCAATCTTTCCACGCCACATGTGGGTCCAACACCACGGCGCCAAACCTTAGCTTTGGCAATGCCACCAAGCCCTAACTTTGGCCACAGAGCCAAATCTTAGCTTTGACCGTGCCACGACTACTAGCACACCGCTATGCCACGGCTACTGGCACACTGCTATGCCATGGCTACTAGCACACCACTATGCCACGGCTACTGGCACACTGCTATTCCACGACTACTAGCATGCCTCCATGCTACGGCTACTAGAACGCCGCCATGCCATGGCTACGCCATTAGAATGCTGTTATGCCATGGCTACGCCACTGACATGCCACTAGCATGCCTCTATGCCAATGGCGCCACTCCGCTGTACAACAAGATGCAACCATAATCAATGGTCATCCTTCCTCATGAGATGCAATCTCGGCCATCCAAGCTCGCCAGACTTATGGTGAGTTTCAGGCGACCAACTGCCTAAATCTAGTGGCCATGGCTATGCCAGGAGCCACTTGCATCAATGTGCCACTGGCATGCACGAGCCATGCCAGCGATGCTACATTTCCATTGGCCTACACCAAAATGCTACTACGCCATTATCAGGCGCCAATACAAGGTAGCCATAATTAACGACTACCCTCCTTCATGAGATGCAATCTCAGCCACCGAAGTTCTCCGACGAACTGACAAACCTGTGGCAAGTTTTAGGCGACCAGCCAAAACGAGCCTAAAAGCATTACATGTTGTTTTCCTGCGGTAAGTCCCTTGACTTTGACTTTCCACACGTAGCGAAGTGCTACATGTTTTCCACGAAAATACTCGAGACATCAAACATGTCACAAACTGGGGGATGCACATCAGGGTATTGGTCTGGCGGTTTACAGCATGCGGCGTGCAATGCGCCCGTTATAATAAAGTGTCATGAAGTGGGAAAATTAGTGGTGGTGAAAGTAACGGTGTAAACGAATTCATTTCCTTCATCATGGAAGCATAATGTCTGACGGTTACACGAATTCACTTCCTTCATCATGGAAGTATAACGCCTGACGGTTACACGTTACTCTTTTCTTCCACCACTCAATAGCTTACACTTCCTATGAGACCAGGGTACGTTTCAATATGACTTGTATAAATAGGTTTCATCTATTTCTACCAAAGAACAAGTTTTGGTCGGTAACAACACAGTATCTAGAAATCACCTGGTAGCTTTCCATTCTGCTAGCCAGTTCTACTTTCAGATACAAGTCATAGACAACCATACCTTCAGAATCAACTATTCTGGTCTCAACACTCTCTTCGCTTCCCTCCCTAAGACCAACCCTTCTCATTCACTTTGTGACCGAAGAAAGCCTGGAACGACCATTACTTGGTTTAGGACAGATTGATCTCTCGAATCAAAAGTACTCTCGTGCAGTGCGTTGTTTAGGGTTTAGATTCGTTTCTCATCCACACACCCAAAATTACCAAAATCAGCAGAAACGGTTTTCACCCACAAACAATTGGCGACCATATTGAGAGGTTAATCTCTCGGTTGTAATTTCCAATTTCATTTTTCAATCCCAATTTCAAGATGGTAGAGCTCAGGTCCGGGTCAGCCACAAACCCTGATGCCACAAGCGCTGGAAATGCCTTTGATATCAACGTTCCTTCCAGTGACATCAATGTACCACCTGTCAGCATGATCAACACCCGTGGCACCGCAGACTCTACCACCAACACTAGCGGCGCGGAAAATGTTCCTTCAGGTGTTACACCGCTGATCACCAGAGCTAGAGTCGTTGCCTCCACTCCCAACGTTTCTTCAAGTGTGACGGCTCCAACCGTCACCAGAGTTGCTGCTACTTCACCATCAGGACGAGAGACTGGAGGAACCAGAAGAAGCCGATCTCCTCTTACCACTGTTGATTTGGTGGAAAGACAAAAAGTTCTCGTAAGGCTCAGACAGACATGGCTACAACTCAGAAAGAGATACCTATTTTTTTCAAGACACTAATGGAGCGGCTACCACAAGAGTCACGTCAACCCCAGATGGAGCTGACAAGGAACATTTTTAACATACGGCGCAGACACTTCAGCAGGACGCACGTTTATAGATGAAGAGGCTCGCGTTTCTCTTGAACTCCTAGTAGAAAGGAATCGGCAATCCAATTTCATCACACGTGAAGATCATGAACGACTTCTCCAAAATTGAGGCAAAAAAAATCAGCAACCCTCCTGAGTTAACAGAGACCCTCTTCCCGTCAGGAGCTGCATGAGTTCTAGGACTTCGCCTACAAAATCGTGCAGTCTATGATGAAATATTTATGTGAGATTCTGTATTTCTCCAAGGCCCGGCGTCAAGACATATTTGCAGCCCTCAACCGCACTGCATCAGGAAAGCAGCTGTTTCCATCCAGGGAAGCCGTTCCCAAACCCCAACCTCTCTTGGAAAGCACGTTTGATGGATGGAACTGGGGACTCCTAACCATTGTACACTTGAAGGATGTCGAGTTTGAAAGCACGCTAATTGACGCGGCCTCCTCCTTCAACACTGTAACCGTCAAGGCTATGAGAGTTGCAAGGGAAAATCAAACAGAAGAAGCGTATTCTTTCCCATGAGGAGAAAAACATGACTTACAGACCAGCACTATTTGTGCCGTCTTCCCATATGCCATATCGTATTCGAAGTCAAGGGTTAATAGCGCCCCCACTGGATTTTTCTCCAGGAGCCGCTTCAACGTTCTCTCTAGAAGTCGCTCCGCTTCAACGTTCTCCAGTAGCGGCTCCGCTTCAACGTTCGCTCTAATAGCCGCTCCGCTTCAGCATTCTCTCCATAAGCTGCTCCAGGATCCGAAGCCGAAGCTTCAGCGTTTTTCTCCATAAGTTTCAACGTCCTCTCCAAGAGCCGAAGCCGCTTCAACGCCTCCTTCCTGCCAAGGATCGTGTCATTACCGCCACACTCCTTCCTTCCAAGGTTCGTTCCCGTAGACACCAGACTCCTCCCGGTCAAGGATCGTGATCACAGCTAGCCAAGGATCGCAGTTGTGGCCACTTTTTGATCCATCTCGCCATACCTCGTGGTTGTGGACAGTTTACTCGCTTACGCATCCAGACGATCCCTTTCCTTCCATGGACTCCCATGCAATTCCAGCCAACCTATTTTGGTTCCCACGATGATGTAGTCTCTTCTAATCACATCTACTACCAAGAAATGTTGTTGCTCGTTTGTCGATACCAGCCAGAGATTTACCAGAGCAACAACCACTACAAAGTTTCACGTGGAAGAAGTAATAGAGTCACCAGTGCGGATGCAAGATGATGTCTTTATCATGGTCAACTCATCGACCATACAAGATATAAACATGTAAATCACACTTGGGGACTGAGGCTATACACGTGATCCCTTCACTGTCAAAGCTCAGAAGACACGTCAACCAAAAAGTTATAGCCACGACAAGGTCATCCACCCTTCAAAGGTGTAGCGCAAGAATATCATCACTTCTCTGTCTAGAAGGCGCCTACAACACTTTACGAGGCCGCGGCAGATCCCAAGCCTACTTAGAGAAAACAACTTCAATAACTAAAGAGAAGTGCGATTGAGGACTGCTCATCACGGTCCATCCCCTACAAAAATCAAGCATTCATGAGATAACGCCAGAGACGCGGTTGAAACATTTTTCTTGAAGAGACAGAGGGAGCCACGATTAACGACATAACTCTCTCACTTCTACCTCTTCATTATCCAGAATGTTTCGTCCATCTGATATTCCAAGCATCCCAGCATCACATCCAGGAGAGTATGATAAGATTGTATCAAATCCCATAGGCGTGGATTCAAGGCAATGCAATTAAAGTAGGCTATACCTGGGTACTAAAGTATCCTTCATGTTTAGAAGCTTAAACGCAGTCATCACCTTACAGCAGAAGCACATCTTCCACGATAAAATAGGCTCAGTACAATTACACATGTGGACTACCATAATGGGATGCCTTCACTGCCCTCAACCAAGTTATTACCGATTTCAACATCATCACTGTCGAATTTTTACGAGCCACAAGAATTTCTCAACATGAAGCCATACATGTGCATCAAAGACTCCAAAATCAAGCCACAGAGATACATTCACATATCCGGACACGCCATCGGATTTAACAGAAGTATAACTGGGGACTGCTCACCGCATCACATTCCATACAATAGTCCAAGATTCAGAAGATGGTTCAAAGGATGTCGTTTGGAACGAAGTCCTTGAAGACTTGATAGCAGCATATCGGCAACGGAACGTCTCTCAACCCATCTATTTCACCCAATGGCTCCGGAAGATTTCGACCATACAAGCATCCACAACATATCATCATCGCAATCAGAAAGTCTAGGTAACAAATAACCTAAAGTCAAGGATGAACCAACAACGCAACCACTATCTCCAAGATTAGCCCTGACATTATTTCATCCATCCATCCCAAGAGTGCAATGGAGTTTGGTAAATTTTGAAATCCACTAGAGAGGTCAGATACTCATTCTTATGGAGTCAGGACCTTATTACACATTCTGGAGAAGATCGATGGTACTGTTAGGTGGATACATGCGAGAGCACCTACTTTGAGTTCTCCTGGCTCGCCTTGCTGCTGATGACAACTATTGGAGATTACTTTGTTGCCATTAATGCTCGCTCTACCACCGCTAAAAGGAATACACTTAATGAAAAATGCTTACACTAAGATGATTACACTAAATGCAAAAACTCCAACTACAAGACACCAAGTCCCCGGCAGCGGCGCCAAAAACTTGGTAGGCTAGGAAAGATGTATGAAATAAGAGTATAAGGGAAGCCTACATGGTTATACCGCAAGTGCACGGTGTCGGTTGTAGCTTGTGCAAATACGGGTCGAATCCACAGGGACTAGGGTGTGAGTTGAAGTTTCCTAAGCTAATTCTCTGAGCAGTGAACTAATGAAGCAAAGAGTGACAATGGCAAATGACAGTTACAATGGCAATGAGCCAAAGGCAGTGAAGCATAGAATTTAGAAGCAAACAGTGAAGCAAGAATTTGGAAACAAATGTAAACAAAATACCAAGGTCTTTGAATCCACCTCTAACTCACACTGATTATTCATCACTGACAGTAAATTTGTTTTTTCTATAACCACTAGCAAGAGGGATGTCAATCCTCTATATAGCAAGGGTCATTTTGATATGAAATATCCTATCACAACTAAGGTACTCCTCCCAAGCATTAATTGTCTAGTTAAAGCACAATTAATCAAAAGAACAATATATAAAATTAAGCATGAGTTGCAGTTCAGCAACACTAGATGATTCTAACTACAATGGATGTCTGACATCCAATGTGAAAGGCTAGTGTTGAAGCCCTAAGACTGAGTTTCAATTTAAACATTTAAGCACAACAAGATTAATGCCATTAGCATGAATAATAAGTAACAAACTAGAGCTTCATCTAAACCCTAGCAGATGGAATTAAAACATCATGAACATAATTGACAGTGCAAAACAATTGAAAATAACATAGTTGAGGCACTGGATAGTCCAGTCCTCTTGGGTGAAGCTCTGGCTAGCCAAGGCATACTTTCTACAACACCCATAGCATCAATTTATAGTTTACAATTTATCTCAAAAAATCCCTAATTTCAGAATTAGGGTTTTGGAAATTTAGGTCAAACAATCTCACCACAGCTCTGAATGTTGTCTCCTCTGCCTTTTGTCGACAACCCATGCTCCCAATTGCTCTGCTATTCGTCTCCATCGTGTCTGAAAGCCATCTGCTACTCGTACTCAAACCCTAGTTCTCTTAGATTTATCTCATAGAGTGAATGAGATAGAGGTGAGAGAAGTAGAGTGATGAGTGATGTTTATGGGGGAAGGGTAGAGGGGTTGTGTGGTTGGAGAGGCTCGAGATGGTGAAGAGGTACAGGAGTTCGAGAAGGAGAAATTGCAGGGCTCTGCAATTGTCGGGGGAAGAAGGGTTTTTGGGTGAAAACGAATGTTTGGCTCGACTGGTGTAGGTGATGGGATATTTGATGATACGGTGTTGGTCAGGTGCAGCGGAGTTTGATGAACAACGAGTGGAAGGCGTTGGATCATCAACTTCAGATTGAATCTAACGGCAAGATAGAAGAAGGCTCTGAGCGACCGTTGGATATGTGATATAACAAAACTAACGGCTTAGATTGGAGTTAGGTACTATGATGTTTGACAGGAGCTTCAGAGTTTGATGCACGATGATGAAACGACCGTGGGATGAAGTGATGGATCCAATCTGACGGCTGAAAATGGAAGCGGTTTTGGGTATTGGGAATGGATTTGGGACTTGGGTATGCCAAGCACATATCTTCTTTAAGAACAATTCTTCCTCTTCAAGCCCATTTCTAATTGATCCGGCTCTTGCAAACATCATTCTTCGCTGCCTTTCTGCGGGAGTCTTTGCCGTTTCTTTGCTCTTTTCGCTCCGTGAGTTAACCAGGCTTTATTTAGTACCTAAAAATGCAAAATTAATTGAGAAAAGTATTTATTCGTGAAAACAACGAAAACACAGAATATGGGATAAAATGGAGCGTTAGTGCACAAATGATGAGTTAAATGCCAATAAAAAGGTGCAAAGATATACAATATTTGGCGCTCATCAAATACCCCCAAACCTAAATTTTACTTGTCCTCAAGTAAAACAAAACTAAGGAAATCCTACCTATACCACTGTCGCTGGTCTCTCGATTGCATTTAGCGAATGCAATAAGCCTTTTAAACCACTAAGTGTCCCTAGTGGACGAGTGAAGTCTCGTGAAGGTTTGCTTAGAACGTATCTACAAAGTTCTAGGACAAAATATAAGCTCAGATTCCATGAAATGTGACATGTGCAAGACAGTTTAAGTTCACAGCAAAATGGAGATCTCAACCTAGCTACCAAAGGCACAATCCTAGCACTGATAACAAATAAAGACATGTGATAAGAGTGTAAAGTGTATCTACACATGTGTAAAGAAAGATCGGACGTTATGACTACTAATCACCAAGAGATAGTTTCTCAGGCTAAGAACCGAGGTCGAAATCTAGCTAGCTGTCCGGACTTTACGAGAATTGTGAATGAGTTGGAGGTATTTCACAATTACTCGCGTTGTACATCAATGGCATGCACCCTTCCTTGCTTATAACACAAAAACACAAAAGATGACTCTTTACATGACTCTTATTTACATTGACTACTCTCTTTTATTTTTGGAACAAGAGACGATGGAATTGATAAATACTTGATTATTTTTATTTTTTCTGAATATATACATCGTTTTTTTTTTTCTTTTCTTTTTTTT